>NC_091432.1:142965984-143285159 GCF_964237555.1 Oryctolagus cuniculus
GGGCCATCTTCCACTGCTTTCCCAGGCCACAGCAGAGAGCTGGATTGGAAGTGGAGCAGCCGGGACTCAAACCAGCATCCATATGAGATGCCAGCACTGCAGACAGCGGCTTTACCCAGTGGCCCCAGGTTGCTTTCTTATATGACAATGAACACAGCTCCAGGTCTGACAGTATCTTGTTCAGTCCAGAGCACTGTGATTTGTGTGTTTCTGTCTTCAGCCTGTTGGTCATTGTGTGACAAGAGGGATGATCTTGTCTGTCTTGTCTTGTACTGTAACCCCATGCGCAAGAGGCCCCCAGTGAATATTTTTGGAATAAATGAGCACTCTAACAGGCCTCCAGAAAGCTTCTGAGTAAAAGGGACCATGGCTGAGTGTCACAAGGAAGGCACCTGGCTGGTGGAACTAACTCTGCCTTTCAAATACATAATAAATCTTTTTTTAAATAGAGTTTAACACAGCCCTTGGCACCTAACAGATGCAGGCCAACAGTGACAGCTCCTTGGGAAGCCAGGGCAGAGGGGCAGAAGACAGCAGACTGATGGATGAGGCACTCAAGACAGACCTTGTGCATCTGCCTGCTTCTCATTACTGTAATGGAACGCCTGAGGGTGGGGACTTATAAAGAAAAGAGGCTCTGTTCAGCACAGCTTGGGGGCTGCAAGTCCAGACAGCACAGTGACAGCCTCCTTGGCTGCACCACCTCATGACAGATAACATCACAGTGGCAGGAGCAGGTGAGAGAGGAGGTGACCATGGGGCTAGCCAGGAAGCCAGAGTAGTGGTGGTGGTGGTGGGGCAGTTTGGCTACTTCCCTCTACTTCCCATTAGCAGGGAGCTAGATCAGAAGTGGAGCAGCCAGGACACAAACTTGCACCCATATGAGACGCCAGTGTCGCAGGCAGCAGCTTTACCTGCCGTACCCAGTTCTTAGTGGATCCTCTAACAGCCTACGAGACAGGTACTATTTCTTTCTCTGGGCACATGCAGAAAGAGGCAGAGGCTCGGAGAAGGCCGGGGACTTGCAGAGTTGCCATCTGGCCCAAGCTCTGCCCTAGTGCCCATGTTCTAGGCCATCAGCACTGTTTGCACTCCTGACTCAGTAGTGACGTTCCTGGTAGAAATCTCAGGCCAGGAAAAGAGAAAATGCTGGCCTACTCTGGAGGCTCCGGAGAAGGCAGCCTGCAGGATGTCGGGCCCTGCCAAGCCCCTCTGGCCCTCAGGAGGCTGGGCTGCCTTCTTCCCCAGCATCAGCCCCACAGTTGAGGTCAGAGAGAGATGATATGGCAGGAGACCCGGGAGCTTGGAGACAGGGCTGCAGGTGCACCATCTATGGGTCTCGGGTCTGTCACTCACAGAATAGGAGCGCGGTGGTGAGGAGAGAAGGCGCCGGCAGGAAGACCCCGTTTTCTGGAGTGATCTGGAGGGGGCCGGCACTGACCAGAGACTTCTGAGCCAACCAGAGCCACCTCCCAGGGACTGTCCAGCCAGACCGGGCGTCTGGCTTTGGATGGCTTCTGGTTGGGTTCAGTTTCACCCTGCTGGACACAAAGAGGCGCGTTTCCAGAAAAATGTCGCAACGCGGAAGCAGTGAGTTGAGGCAATTCCTGGGGTAGCGCTCACTGCAACCTTAGCTCAGTGTGCAGGTGTCTCCTTAGCGCTCCTAACTGCTGGTGACGTCTTCCACCTGGCTCCTCTGCCTTCACACGTCGTCTGCATTCCCCACCCATAAACGCCCCCTTCCTCTGTGTGTTCCCATTCAGCCCTGCACGCCACGCTGTACCCTGGACAAGGCTCTTGGCTGCTGGGATTCGGCTTCCAACCAGTTGCCAGGCAGGTTGGGGTGCAGGGCATGTGGTGATCACCAAGGTCGCCCCGATCTGGAATAACCTCTCTCCCTGCTCAGCCTCTAAGGCTTAGAAAAACCCACAGATATTTCTCAGAATCCCAGCTTCCTCCTCTGTTCATGGAAGCAATGGTGCAGTCACTGCTTCTTGTCTGGGGATCTCTCTGGCTCCAAAATCCTAGAACCCCTTGGCTTAGCTCACACCGCAGGCACTCTCTGTGCAGCCTTGCTAGCTGGCTGGGTCCCTCCAGCGGCGACTCATTTCAGCTGAGAAGGATTTAAATATTGGGACAAAATGCAGACAGTAATAAACGGGGATATACTAACTCTGTAGTATTTTTTTTTTTTTTTGACAGGCAGAGTGGACAGTGAGAGAGAGACAGAGAGAAAGGTCTTCCTTTTGCCATTGGGTCACCCCCCAATGGCCGCCGCGGCTGGTGTACCGCACTGATCCGAAGGCAGGAGCCAGGTGCTTCTCCTGGTCTCCCATGGGGTGCAGGGCCCAAGCACTTGGGCCATCCTCCACTGCACTCCTGGGCCACAGCAGTGAGCTGGCCTGGAAGAGGGGCAACCGGGACAGAATCCGGCGCCCCGACCGGGACTAGAACCCGGTGTGCCGGCGCTGCAAGGCGGAGGATTAGCCTAGTGAGCCGTGGCGCCGGCCCTAACTCTGTAGTATTAAAACTACAGTTTCATGGGGAGTGTGATTAGGTCAAAATATTTGTAAAGGCTCCTTAGGAGAACTGCAATGAAAAAAAAAAAAAAAGATTGTGGGGTGGGCATTTGGAGCAGCGGTTCAGACGCCATCTGAGGGGCCAGTGCTGTGGCATAGGAGGCTAAGCCTCCACCTATGGCGCCTGCATCCCATGTGGGCGCTGATTCGTGTCCCGGCTGCTCCACTTCCGATCCAGCTCTCTGCTATGGCCTGGGAAAGCATGGACGATGGCCCAAGTCCTTGGGCCCCTGCACCCACATAGGAGACCCGGAGGAAGCTCCTGGCTTCAGATTGGCCCAGCTCTGGCATTGTGGCCATTTGAGGAGTGATTCAGCAGATGAAAGACCTCTCTCTCTCTCTCTCTCTCTCTCTGTAACTCTGCCTCTCAAATAAATAAATAAATAAATAATTTTTTAAAAAAAGATGCTGCTTGAAATACAGCATCCCATAGCAGAGTGCCTGGGGTCGAGTCCTGGCCCTACCCCCAATTCCAGCTTCCTGCTAGTGCAGACCCTGGGAGGCAGTGGCGATGGCTCAAGTACTTGGGTCCCTGCCATCCATGCGGGAGATTCTGATTGAGTTCTTGGCTGAGCCCAGCTGTCGTGGGCATTTGGAAAGTGAAGCAACAGATGGGTGGTCTCTGTCTATCACTGTCTCTCTGCTCTTTGAATGAATGAATCGATAAATAAATAATGTTTTGCGGTATTGAGCAATACTGATTTGGCCACAGAGCTGTGCAGGGCCAAAGGCTAAAAATGGCAGTGTTTCTTCCTCTGTTGGAGCTGATCTAGGGGACGGCTCCTCCCCGTGGTTTTGTTTCTCCCAAACCGGGCACCCCCCCTCCCCCTCCTCAGTCCTACAAGACGCTGGCTGGGCTGTGCTTGGCTGTATTGAGGCAGCTTCGGGCCCTGGTGGTCACGGCTCACCTTCTGTGGCTTTGCTTCCCTCCAGCTACGGCATTGCTGGCTCTACCAACGTGACGGGGGATCAAGTCAAGAAGCTGGACGTCCTCTCCAACGACCTGGTGATGAACATGCTGAAGTCGTCCTTTGCCACCTGTGTCCTTGTGTCGGAAGAAGACAAAAACGCCATCATAGTAGAACCGGAGAAGAGGGTGGGTTTGGGCTGCCGCTGACGGAGGTCCTTTTCCTCCCTGGCTGTGTAAATGGAGCCACTTGCGTAGCCAAGCTGGGTGTCTGGGACCCTTCTAGGATTCTTCTCGTCGCCCTCTTGCAGGCTCCTCCTCACTCCCAGATCTCAACTCTGCCCTCCCCTTACCACCGTGTTATCGGTACCGTTATCATCTCTCCCGTACCTAACGCTTTGTCCATGGTCAAGGCTCTTCAGTCTGGCTTCTCTTGATCACCTCTGCCCACCAAATTCCCAGCCTCTGCACCTGCTAATCCTGCTGTCCTCCCAGCCTGCTCCAAATTCCCATCACTGATTCGTGCGAGGGAAGCTGTTGGAATCCCTGCTGCTCTGGTGGCTTCTTGAGGGCAGAGGAGGGATGTTCTCTGTATCCCAGCGTCAGCCACGATGATTGGCACCACGGAGGGGGCCTGCAGCAAGTAACTGCAGAGGGGCCTGCGCTGTGGCATAGCAGGTGAAGCTGCTACCTGCAGCGCTGGCATCCTGTATGGGTGCTGGTTCAAGCCCCAGCTGCTCCACTTCTAATCCAGCTCCCTGCTAATGGTCTGGGAAGAATGCCCATGTGTTTGGGCCCCTGCCACCCATGTGGGAGCCCTGGATGAAGCTGCTGGCTCCTGGCTTCAGGTTGTCCCAGCACTGGTCATTGAAGCTATCTAGGGAGTGAACCAGAAGGTGGAAGATCTCTCTCTCTCTCTCTCTTTCTCTCTCCCCCTCCTCCCTTTCCCTTTCCCTCTTCCTCTCTCTCTGTAACTCTGACCTTCAAAATAGATAAATAAATCTTTAAAATAGTGATTGCAGAAGTAGATTGTCGAATGGCAGAGTATGTCAGATGTTATACAATTGTTAATGAAAAGAAAACAATTTGAAATTAGAAGTGCAGTTATATGGGCTCACTATGTAGCTGAGGTGAAGTGGGGACATCAGAAGTAAAGAAAACAATTCAGAAAATAAATGAAAGAGGCCTCCTACCTTGATATTATCACATGGGATAAACCTGGTCTGAATCATTTCTTAAATAGTCAGACTGCACGGTCATGTCTTCCCTTGCTGGGCTTTTCAAAGCCCTGGACAGTCTGGGGGATACAGGTTGAATTCGTTGTCTAGTGTCTGCTGTCATCCCAGACACCTCTGGCTCCCGTGCCTGCGTGGCAGGTGTGGTCCTGGTTCCTCCCGCTCCAGCACAGGTGGAGTTTCAGGAGCAGATGCTCAGGGAGTCCTCCACATTTGGCAAAGAGCATTGAAGACCACAGCTTAAGGAGGGAAATTCACCACAAAACCCCACAGGGCACTCTGATGTGTTGCTCTTACCTATTCCAGGGCAGGGCAGGGCAGGGCAGGGGGATACTCTTCCATAGTTCTTTTATTTAATTTAATTTATTTGAATGATAGAATTGCAGAGAGAGGTGGAGACAGAGAGAGAGAGAGAGAGAGAGAGAGAGAAAGAGAGAGAAAGAGAGGACTTCCATCCTCTGGTTCACTCCCCAAATGGCCACAATGGCCGGAGCCGCACCGATCTCAAGCCAGGAGCCAGGAGCCAGGAGCTTCTTCTGGGTCTCCTGTGTGGGTTCAGGGGCCCAAGCACTTGGGCCATCCCCCTGCCTGCTTTCCCAGGAGCATTAGCAGGGAGCTGGATCAGAAGTGCAGCAGCCAGGACTTGAACCAGCACCCATATGGGATGCTGGCATTGCAGGCTGGGCCTTTAACCCACTGTGCCACAGTGCCAGCCCCTCCTATAGTTGATTCCTAAAAAATTTTAATGTATTGGTTAGTGAGACGGGGAGAGAGAAAGAGAAAGAGAGAGCAAGATCACTCCTATCTGCTGATTCTTTTCCCAAATTCCTGCAATGTCTCTGGCTGGGGCAGGAACTCAGTCCAAATCAGCGGGTGGCAGGAACCCAATCACTTAAGCCATCACCACTGTCTCCTGTGGTCTGCATTGGCAGGAAGCTGGAGTCAAGAGCCAGGAACTGAGCCCAGGCTCTCCACTGTGGAACGAGGGCATCGTCACTTCTTGGCTAAATGCCTGCTCTCCAGAGCTGTTTAAAACCACCAGCGTGGCATCATTGAAAACAGATGTGCAAAATCAGCCCTGCGCTAGCACCCAGCTCCAATCTCTCCACGTTCCCATATGCCCCACCCTCTGTCTTGTTGCAATGCATGAAGGTGTCTTTGTAAGTTCACAGAAAATGCACATTCTGAAAAAAAAAAAAAAAAAAAACTATGCATGAGTTTCAAAATTTTTTGCACCAAAATAAACTTGTCTATTACTTTCATTTTCTTTTAAAAAAGATTTATTTATTTATTTATTTGAAAGACAGAGTGACAGAGAGAGGAACACACACACACTTACACACACACACAGACCTTCATCTGCTGGTTCACCCTCCAAATGACCAGCAAGAGCCAGGGCCGGGTCAGGCTGAAGCCAGGAGCCCAGGGCTTCATCTGGGTCTCCCACAGGGTGGCAGGCACCCAAGCACTTGGGCCATCCTCTGTTGCTTTTCCAGGCACATTAGCAGGGTGCTGGATCAAGACTCAAAGTGACACTGATACAGAATGGAAGCGTTCCAAGGGGTGCCTTCACCCAGTGAACCCCAATACCCACCCCCCTTTAATTTCACTTTTCATGAACTTTTTGAAGCACCCTTGTATACGAAGATCTGAATGTGTGCTGTCTGTCTGCTGTAGCATTTTAACATTGGATTTCTTTTTCTTTTGCTCAGGGTAAATACGTGGTCTGTTTTGATCCCCTTGATGGATCTTCCAACATCGACTGCCTTGTGTCCATTGGAACCATCTTTGGCATCTACAGAAAGGTAAAATGCGATAGAGTGAATGTTCGGGGATCAAAAGAAATGTAGGGGTGGAACATTCAGTCCTGATTCCTTCTGAAGGAACAGCAAGAATGGAAGACAGTCTTCAAAATGTTCATGGAAAGCACATATTGTGAAAAAAAAAAAAAAAAAAACTACGGATAGATTTCAAATCTTGTTTCACACCAAAATAAACTCATCTTTAATTTAATATCCACAAACTTTTTAAAAAAGATTTATTTGTTTATTTGAAAGGCGGAGTTACAGAGAGGCAGAGAGAGAGGTCTTCCATCCGCTGGTTCACTCCCCAAATGGCCACAACGGCCGGAGCTGGGTTGATCCGAAGCCAGGAGCCAGGAGCTTCTTCCGGGTCTCCCACGTGGGTGCAGGGGCCCAAGGACTTGGGCCATCTTCTACTGCTTTCCCAGGCCACAGCAGAGAGCTGGATGGGAAGTGGAGCAGCCGGGACTAGAACCAGCACCCATATGGGATACTGGCACTGCAGATTGGGGCTTTAACTCACTGTGCCACAGTACCAGCGCTATCCACAAACTTTTTAAAAGATCTCCTCATATATTATGAAACTGAGGCTTGAATAGATTTGCATTTCATATTCTGAGTTTTTAAAATATTTAGTTATTTGAAAGGCAGAGTGACAGAGAGATGGAGATGGAGAGAGAGAGAGAGAGAGAGAGAGAGAGAGAGATCTTTTATTCCATCTGCTGGTTTATTCCCCAAGTGGCCATGACAGTTGGGGCTGGGCCAGACCGAAGCCAGGAGCCAGAACTCTATCCGGGTCTTCCACGTGGGTGACAGGGGTCCAAGCACTCGGGCCGTCTTCCGCTGCTTTCCCAGGTGCCTTAGTAGGGAGCTGGATGGGACGTGGTGCTCCGGTATGGGATGCTGGGGTCACAGGTGCAGGTTTAACCCTCTGTGCCACAATGTTCCGGCTTTTCCAGCACCAGTTGCACAGTGAAGATTCATTAGATTGGTAAAAGATTGTGGGTGGGGAGAGAAGGTTATTGCACTCTGTTAACTAATCTTCCTTTTATGATGGCAAGAGAGACGGGATAAGGCAGGTAGGGTAACACAGTAGGAGCTGAGACCTCTGGGAGGGTGACAGCAATAGAGATTAGTTATGTTGAACCAATCCTTTCAGGCATCAGAATCGCAAGTCTGTCAACCTTGACCCTGGGGCCAATGCAGCCCCATCACCCAGTTTTTATGGCTCGTGAGCAAAGTCGAACCCTTTGCAGTTTCAATTGGTTGAACGACTTATCTTTTGATTCCATTTTCCACGGACTTTTGAATTGACCGCATCTTTCTGGAAGTGACTTATTGCCTAGGATCATCCGACAGTTCCTTTTCAACAGATGGAAAGCACAGCCACATTGGTGGCTGGAATGGATTTGTTTATGTCTTGGGTGGCAGGCAGATTTGCATCAAAATCAGTTTGAGTAACAGAAGGTGGCCATTCTCATTCCAGAAAGGGGATAGCCACAGCTCAGATATTTTCTAAGTCACACTGTGGACCACGCCATTCCTGTGCCAGGCACGGAGGGATGCAATGGCCTACAAAGGGCCAGTCTGTGGCATAGCAAGAGAGCTTTGTCACAACATTCTTGCACGTGCAGGAAACCTCTGGTTAGTGGCTTAATCAGAACTCCAGCAGCCCGGATGCTTGCCTGCCCCATTCTCTACCCCAACCCTCGAATTAAACTCATTTAAGGAAAAAAAAAAAAAAAAAAGATGTAGAACATTGAGAGATACTGGCTCTCCACTACAAAAAGATGAAACCGGTTTGCAATCGCAGCTTGAATTACAAGTGCTAGCACAACTCAACAATTAATCTCCAGCCTGCGGGACTCCCTGCAAAGATCAGGAGAGGTGACAGTGTCTTTTCAGTTCCCGAAAACCCTACTGATTGTTTGGAAGCACTCAAGGGTTACGGAGCAAAGCCATGGATGCTGTTCCCAGGGACGGCTTTCCTGCTCTCAGAGAGGTGGCTGTCGGCTGGAAGCTCTCTGGTGCACCTGCTCAGTGGCAGAGCATCAGTAATGGAACCCGGCCTGGCTGCAAAGGGATCTGGAAGGTTGCTGGGTCCAGTGTTCCACGCAGTTCCTTCCACACCACCCCCACAGGGCACAGCCAGAAGGGTGTCCTCTGTTAGACACACTCTACTGGGCAACTTCCTTTGAAAATATCCAGTGAGTTCCTACAACTAAAAGCTGAGCTTCAGAAGCAAGGTGTAGCCACCTCTCTGGTGACAAGACAGCCCCATCCCCCACCTGCTCCAAATTTTACCAATGAATTTCCTTTGTCAATATGGTCCACTTGCATCACCAAATGCTTACACTCCAACTTCCTTGCATGGAAGTGGCCTGCCCTTCTCCTCTGAGATCTCAGGCCTCCAGGGTTCATAGTTTCTCCCTCTGGATGCCTTCCCGGGTGATGTGGAATAAAACAGGAACCAACACCTACCACAGGTATGGCCTCCCTAGATAGAGAAGGGTAGAGCCCAGGGACGCTAAAATTTGCCAAGGGCTCCATGCCCGTTGGTCACTGGACACCTGCAAGAGAATGCAGTAGAAGCTCTTGGGGGAGAGGCATTCATTGCCAGGGGCCTGGAAGAGGGAATTCGTTTGTTAGGAAGGAGGCCAGGCCGGACAGGAATTGTTCCAAATCCACAAGTCAAGGGAATTACATTCTCATCCTTTTGAGGATGTGTGGGTCTCATAGACAAGCGTTATTGTTTATTATTCCGTGCAAGGAAGCTGGAGTGTAAGCATTTGGTGACGCAAGTGGGCCATATTGACGAAGGAAATTCATTGGTGAAATTTGGAGTTGGGGAAAACAAATCGAAAGGTTGATCCTGTGTTGAGTCACATTTAGTTGGACTGCACTATCTGGGGAATACAAAACACAACCCACTAACCCTGCTTGACCCGTTAACCAATCAGCCACCCGATGGAAGCCACAAGGAGAGGGGATCGCGAGAGACGGGAGGGGGGAAAGAGGGATGTGGTTGTTTTTTTTTGTTTTTTTGTTTTTTTTTGACAGGCAGAGTGGACAGTGAGAGAGAGAGAGAGAAAGGTCTTCCTTTTGCTGTTGGTTCACCCTCCAATGGCCGCTGCAGCCGGCGTGCTGCGGCCTGCGCACTGCGCTGATCCGAAGGCAGGAGCCAGGTGCTTCTCCTGGTCTCCCATGGGGTGCAGGGCCCTAGCACTTGGGCCATCCTCCACTGCCCTCCCAGGCCACAGCAGAGAGCTGGACTGGAAGAGGAGCAACCGGGACAGAATCAGGAGCCCCAATCAGGACTAGAACCCGGTGTGCTGGCGCTGCAAGGTGGAGGATTAGCCTAGTGAGCCGCGGCGCCGGCCGGGATGTGGGTTTTGTGATTTTCCTTTCACAAGTAGATTTTTTTTCAATATCCAAAAAATACCTATTTTCTACTTTTTAAAATGTATATAAAGGGATCAAATTTCATGTATTTCATATGTATGGTTTTAAGAGCATAATGATACTTCCCACCCTACCCTCCGAGGGTCGCCTATGTTGCATGGTGCCGGGCAAATTCCAGGGCTCACTCTAGCCGGTCTGACCTGGTAAGTGCGGGCTGCGGCCCTGGAACGTGCATTTTAGATTAGCGCCCCCTAGTGATTCCGATGCAGATGTCTTGGGTGTCAGGAGGAAGTTTCCTGGGCGAGCCCGCTCTCTGCAGCTTCACCCTTGGGCCCTGCGCTGTGGTCTCTGATGAGAGAATGAGCCAAGGACACGGGGGGGGGGGGGGGGGCAAGTCGCTTTCTGTGCACACTGCAGCAGAGCAGTCAAGCTGCAGGATTTGTCTGGGGCTGAGTCCAAGCCAGCGTTAATGAAAAGGATGATTATCCGTAGGAGAGGGTTGATGCGCACCATCTCCCTAAGGAGTTCCTTTCCCCGGGAGGCACACGTGGTAAAGAGGGCTGTGCTTTTAATGCGAAGATACAAAGATCAGCGAGCAAATCACATTCTAAGAGTACCTATTACTTTGCTACCTTTTTGTTGAGTGCCTGTATGCATATGGATTGATACCAGCTTGTGATATAGATTGTTTTTTAAATGGACACACAAAATTGTACGTTAATAAATGTAAATGTTGTGTAATGTTTAAGTCAGGGTAAGTGTTCCTATCTCCTAAAGGGTTTTGCATTTCTCTGTGGTGAGAATATGCAAAATCCTCTCTAACTTTTTTTTTTTTTAATTTATTTTTTTTTATTTTTTTTGACAGGCAGAGTGGACAGTGAGAGATAGAGACAGAGAGAAAGGTCTTCCTTTGCCGTTGGTTCACCCTCCAATGGCCGCCGCGGCCAGCGCGCTGCGGCCGGCGCACCGCGCTGATCCGATGGCAGGAGCCAGGAGCCAGGTGCTTTTCCTGGTCTCCCATGGGGTGCAGGGCCCAAGCACCTGGGCCATCCTCCACTGCACTCCCTGGCCACAGCAGAGGGCTGGCCTGGAAGAGGGGCAACCGGGACAGAATCCGGCGCCCCGACCGGGACTAGAACCCGGTGTGCCGGCGCTGCTAGGCGGAGGATTAGCCTAGTGAGCTGCGGCGCCGGCCACTCTCTAACTTTTTAAACTTAATTTTACTTGAAAGGCAGAGCAAGAGTGAGGATGTGCACACGTGTGTGTGTGTGAGAGAGAGAGAGAGAGAGACAGAGACAGAGACAGAGACAGAGAGAGAGCTTCCATCTGCTGGTTCACTCCTCAAATGCCTGCAGCAGCCAGGGCTGGGCCAGGCCAAAGCCAGGAGACAGGAAGTCCAGCTGTGTCTCCCACATGGGTAGCAGGGACCCAGTCCTTCAAGGGTGCACATTAGCAGGAAACTGGAATAGGGAGCAGAGCTGGGGTTTAAACTCAGGTACTGGCCGGCGCCACGGCTCACTAGGCTAATCCTCCGCCTTGCGGCGCTGGCACACCGGGTTCTAGTCCCGGTCGGGGCACCGGATTCTGTCCCAGTTGCCCCTCTTCCAGGCCATCTCTCTGCTGTGGCCAGGGAGTGCAGTGGAGGATGGCCCAGGTGCTTGGGCCCTGCACCCCATGGGAGACCAGGAGAAGCACCTGGCTCCTGCCATCTGATCAGCGCGGTGCGCCGGCCGCAGCGCACCAGCCGTGGCGGCCATTGGAGGGTGAACCAACAGCAAAAGGAAGACCTTTCTCTCTGTCTCTCCCTCTCTCACTGTCCACTCTGCCTGTCAAAAAATAAATAAATAAAAAAAATAAACTCAAGTACTCCCACAGAGGGTACAGCGGTCTCAGGTAGCATCTTAATTGCAATGCCGAATGCCTGCCCCGTCTTCTGGCTTTTGTGAATTATGGAATACATTCTCATTATGGCTAGTCACCCAGCTGTGTGGTGTAACATCAGAGGTTGTTCCTTCTGTGACCTTGTCCCCTTTGACTATCCCCTCCCCATCCCCCTCTCCCTCTGGTAACCACTCTTCCACCCGAAGCTTCAATGAGATCAACTTTAAATGTGTTTTGTCCTGTGGGGCATGGCCAAGCAATTAGACAGCATCTGCCCTACCCTGGGATGTCTCCGGGGAGCTATTCCAAGTTGCTGTATTTCTGAGAATTTCTTTGATGTGGGAATGATCCGACCAAGTGGCTCTATGGGGGGAGGTGCAGCCACTGGCTAAAGCTCACGAAATGGATTTCTTCCCCAGGCCCACTGCCCTGCAGCCCAGTGTTAATTTGTTTAAATAAAGATGGAGTAGGCAGGTGAAAGCCATTGATGCCCATAATAAGATTAGATTAGTGGGGACTGGCAAAAAGGCGTGCTTTTTTGGGGAGTGGGGGCGGGGAAGTGATAGTGGAGAGACAAGGGAATATCAAATTAGAAAAATGGGAAGAGGCTCTTGATTGGATGGAAGAATCCAGATGCAGGAAATTTGAGGTCTGGTGGGGAGGCTGCCGTGGTAATGAAGTCAGGGTGCTACCGATGCCTGGAGGGAGGCTGCTGGCAAGATGCTGTATTTCACTACGTACACCTGACAGCACCTGCTGCAATGGTGGGAGAAAGAGCCATCCACCCAGCCCGCTCCAAACCAAAAACCAGACCAGACCCAACCCAACCCAACCGTGCGTTGCTTTATCTTCTTGCTTGCTCTAGAAATCCACTGACGAGCCTTCTACAAAGGATGCCCTGCAGCCTGGCCGGAACCTAGTGGCAGCTGGCTACGCGCTCTATGGCAGCGCCACCATGTTGGTCCTCGCCACGGACAGCGGTGTCAACTGCTTCATGCTGGACCCGGTGAGATAGTGTGTGGGAGGCTGGGTGCTTGGCTGATGGCTGTGAGCGAGTGAGTGGGCGGGGCTGGGAAATGAGATGATGATGTGGGGGGAGGGGGAGGGGAAGGGGATGGGAGGGCTCATGTGTCTGTCATGAGAGATGATGGAGGAGAGAAACGACATCTGTCCAGAGTGGGAGAGGGAGACTTTGCTCCAAGATAGATTCTTTTATTATTATTATTATTTGAAGGACAGAGAGAGAGAGAGATCGATCTTCCATCCGCTGGTTCACTCCTCAAATGGACACAAAAGCCAGAGCTGAGGCCACAAGCCAGGAACCGCCTCCAGGTCTCCCACTGGGGTGGCAGAAGCCCCCAGTACTTGGACCATCTCCCACTGCCTTCCCAGGAGCATTAGCAAAGAGTCGGATCTGGATTCTTTAGAACGAGTGTGACTTAGATGACACGAATGCCCACTGAGTCCATGCAGACCACACGAATGAGAGGAGTGTGCTGGGGAGTGGAGGGCGGGGACGCTGGCGAGTACTGGACGAATGGGACCGGTCCAGAGGTTGCCACCATTTATGTTGGAAACGGGGGCTCAAGCTGGCAAAGCTCCCAACGTTTCAAGAGACACCACATTAAACAATGTGACGCTTCTAGAATGTGCTACTAAAGCACATTTATGGGGCCCGTGACTGGCCTGCCTGCCACCCACTCCTCGCACACCCGTTCCTAGCCTTTCTACTTTAGTCACCAACAGTATGCTCTCCTGAAGTGCATGGGTGTCCCAGCTGAAGCAGTGGATGCCATTGTTATTTCAAAAATAGCTCCCCGGTGTGTTTGGTGCTGTGTGCACACACAGACACCTGCACCTGCCCTTGATGGTTCCGTTAAGGTTCTGATGAATTCAAGGAGGTCACAACAAAGAAAGGAATGAAGAGAACTCCTTAGTCTGCCTTGTAGAGAGGGTGGACCTGACTGAGAAGGACCCATGGCGTCATGAACTAGGTTCCTCGACGGTTTTAACTGGTGGATATTTTCTTCCACCTGTCTGTTGATTTATTTACTTATGCAGCTACATGATAGTTTCAACAGAAGAGGTAAACTGGGGAGAGGAATGTCTTTAAATATTTGATGCAAGGGTGGCTGTTACGATGCCTACATCCTACATGGCTGGGTTTGAAACCCAGATCCAGTTCTGAATTCCAGCTCCCTGCAAGTGCAGACCCTGGGGGACAGCAGGTGATGGCTCAACTACTTGCCTCCCTGTCACCCACGTGGGAGACCTGCATTGAGTCGTGAGTTCCTGGCCCAGCCTGGAATGTTGCAGGCATTTGGGTAGTGAACCAGCTGGTGGGAGCTGTCTGTATCTCTGTTTCTCTAATAACTTTTTTAAAATGGTGCAATTAAATCCACAGCTGCAATTAAAATACTTGGTACAATTAAACACTGACCCCAAAGAAGAATTTTTAATGGGTTGCCATGTTCATTATATGTTTGATCCAGAATCCCACAGGGAAAATAATTGGATTTATATACTCCTTTTAATTTTAGATATGTCTTCACATGACAGTGAAACTACAAAAATACTTCAAAAAGTGGGTGGAAACACATATTTATCTCAGTGCAAAAAAATGTTGAAATCCACGCACAAGAGGGATCTTTGAACAGTTCTTGGAAAAGAGACCAAGAAAAGAGACTTGCATGGATATCAAAAATTTTCACACCAAAATGAGCTTGTCCTTTGATTCCATTTTCCATGAACTTTTGGAAGCACCCTTGTATGTCTTCCGTGCTCTTTTGCTGATGAACTCCACACAGAGACACACACACAGTGGCCGGCGCTGCGGCTCACTGGGCTAATCCTCTGCCTTGCGGCGCCGGCACACCGGGTTCTAGTCCCGGTCGGGGCGCCGGATTCTGTCCCGGTTGCCCCTCTTCCAGGCCAGCTCTCTGCTGTAGCCAGGGAGTGCAGTGGAGGATGGCCCAAGTGCTTGGGCCCTGCACCCCATGGGAGACCAGGAGAAGCACCTGGCTCCTGCCATCGGATCAGCACGGTGCGCCGGCCGCGGCGGCGGCCATTTGGAGGGTGAACCAACGGCAAAGGAAGACCTTTCTCTCTCTCTCTCTCTCTCTCACTGTCCACTCTGCCTGTCCAAAAAAAAAAAAAAAAAAAAAAAAAAAAATTGAGAGTCAGGAGGCTCCTGCAAAAGAAAAAAAAAAATTGAGAGGCAGGAGGCTGCTGGTGAGGCTGGCAGGTCTGGGCGTGCAGGTGGCGTCGGTGAGAACACAGCCTGCCTTCGTCCCCTGCACTCACAGAGCTGGACTTTTACCTCCTTGGAAGCCTGGGCACTTAATGAGTAAACAAGGGTAGGAGATAGCAGCAGCTAAGTCTGCACGTGGGGCCAGCACAGGGGAAAACAGTTGCAGAAACAGAGCAAAGTTCAGCCCGAGCCCAGGACCCAGTTTATGAAACCGCCACAGTCGGCGGCTTTATTGCGCGGCCAGGCAGTCTTCCGGGGCCCTTCTCTCTTGCCTCTGAGCTGTTGGACGTGTAGCAACACTGACGTCTGTCCTTGATTCCAGGCTGTGCACGGGGGTCTCTGGGAGTAAGTGTCGGTATGAGTGATGGTCTTTGGCCCTTCTCAGACCCAAGTGTTTGAAAGGGCCGTGCAGGCTGGCTTTGCTCAGCCTCTGCTCACCTCCCTGTAGGGAGACGCTGCTGGCTTCTCACAGATGTAGCTTGGTGAAAAGGCAGGTGGATGGGCTCCCACCATAGCCCCTGCACCGGCCATGTCTGCGTGTGAAACCACGGTCTCTCGCGACCGTCTGCAGAGACTTAGCCCCATTGCACCCCAGCTGCTCCGGAGGGGGCCGGGGCGTGGTGTCTGGGGAGCATGGCTCTCCATGTCCTGCCTGTGGCACTCATTGTGGGACGGCTTCCTTCTCTGGATGTTGCTGTAAAGGCTTGACTTTTGTTTTACAGTTGACAGAACATTCCTGCCTATGTGTGGTCAAAATCTTTGGAAGTGCAAAAGAAAAAAAGCATAAAAAGGAAAAGGAAAAAAAATCACTCCTACTGATAACTTTCAAAGACCTCTGCACATTCTGGTCTCTCTCCCCTCCTCCTCCTTCCTTCCTTTCCTTTCTAGTTTCCAGCCCATGCCTGCAGGAGCCGGACTTTGCCACAAGCATCCGTGGCTGCCGGCCCCTTCCCAAGTGGGCACAACCTCCATCGCCTTCTTGTTATACAGGAATCCATAACAACCCACGATCCAGAGCGATAGGATCCACCTGAAACTTGATGCCCAGGCCAAATTTCCTTGAGAGACCCTTAGCCCCAGAGGCCCTGGGGGTCAGTGCTGGAGCTTCGGGGGAGGAGGTGTTTTGAGACAAAACTACGTACGTCAGTGAGCAGAAGTGTCCGAGGTTGCACGTGCTTTGCTCTTTAGCAACACACGGCGGGGAAGAGCGTGTGGATTTTCATAGAGATGTAAAGCTCATCCTGCAAACGTGCCACTGTGGTCACCTGTCTCCCCGACATCCCAGCTCTGCTCTGCACATGTGTGTGTGCGTGTGTGTGTGTGTTAGACACATGCATGTTACATGGCTTTGAATGCACAATTCCTATGTGCTGTTGGGATGTGCTGTTGTTCACCACGTCACTGCCCTCTCTGTTTCTGTCCGGCTTCTTTCTGCTCTCACTGACGTCATTTGCCAGCATGGACAGAAGTCCTCTCTGTCACCCAGCATCCTCTGGCTCCCTGTGCCCTCCTCCCCCACCCTATTTCCTTTCCACTTGCTCTTCCCTCACCCCATTCACAATGATTGAAGAGTCTGGCAGGAGTCATAGCATCCCTGGCTGAGGTGTGACCTCAGGCCACGTGACCACCATCCCCCCCCCCCATGACAGGCCTTGTCCATGTTGCCACGAGTGGGTTGGGGGGGGTGCCTCCTCACTCACCTGTCTTCTTTCCTTCTTTCAAAGGCCATTGGTGAGTTCATTTTGGTGGACAAAAATGTGAAGATCAAGAAGAAAGGTAACATCTACAGCCTCAACGAGGGCTACGCCAAGGACTTTGACCCGGCTGTCACCGAGTACATCCAGAAGAAAAAGTTCCCCCCGGTGAGGGGGGGAGGGGGCAGGGCTGGTACAAGGTCCAGGTGCCTGGCACCGGGGACAGCTGCAGGGCCGGGGATGTCCCCTAAGAAGCAGGATCCTTGGGATGCAGTAGGGCCCTGGACCTCCCTTGAGACCCTTGAGTAATGGAAATCTGTAGACTGGTGATTTATGCTGGAGGCGAAGGGAGGAGACGTGGGAGGGGGGCTGGGTTCCAATCCATGCTGGGCCCACGGGGAAGCGCTCAGCCAGGTTCTGGGGACAGGCATTAAGGTCCGAGTGTCGTTTCAGCCTTTGGCTGAAGCAAATCAGGATACATGAAGGATGAATGAGTTCGTAGCAGTAAAGCCTCCTCCATTCTGAAGTCCGGGGTCCCAGACGGTACAAACTGTGGCTCTCACTCCCAGGCACCTGCTGTGTGGTGTCTGGTCCTCCAGGCCCGCATCTGGGGTGGATTCCACCCGTCGGGTCAGGACCAACAGAGTCCACTCTGGTATCTTCCTGACAAGGCCACACGTTGGTGTCTCCAAAGAGACTCAGAGGCTGAGTGTGGAGCTGCATCTGGTGGGAATCCCCGCACTGGCCACCCTCTCGCGTAAAAGCCACGGGCGGCTTCTGTGTGGAGAGGGTGAATTTCAAATGCTGTTTGGGTGGCATTTGGATCCCCTAGCGCTGGCCCCAGACTCTCTCTTTAGCTTAATTATCTTCTCTCACCTCTTCTGGCTTCCCCTCCCAGCCCACCCCCTGCACATACACACACACACTGTGTTTCACCAGGCTCTGCCCCCAGACCCAGAACATTTGCCTTTGTGCACTGCGCCAGGCTGAAGTCAGGAGCCAGGAGCTTCATCCGGGTCTCCCATATGGGTGGCAGGGGGCCCAAGCACCTGGACCCTCTTCCGAGCTTTCCCCAGGCCATTAGCAGGGAGCTAGATCAGAAGTGGAGCAGCCGGGACATAACACATCCCTATTCGCTCAGCCACAGCACCGGCCCCAAGAGCAGGGTTTTTAATCAGGTTTCTTAGCACAGCCTCTAAGTACCCACATCATGGGCGCTTGGTAAGTGACTGTGGCATCATGGATGCTGAGGGGACCCAAGAGGACTCCCTTTCTTGATTTCCCATGCTGCTAACCATGGTGACTGAACTTAACCCCGCAGGATAATTCATCCCCGTATGGTGCCCGGTACGTGGGCTCCATGGTGGCCGATGTTCACCGCACGCTGGTCTATGGTGGGATCTTTCTGTACCCTGCTAACAAGAAGAGCCCCAATGGAAAGGTAAGCACAGGGCACAGAGAGCCGTTGGGAAGCAGCCCAGGTCATTTTCAGCCCGGGGGATGTGACTTTTTTGGGGACAAGGAAGGCTGAGCAGCTGTTGGTTGCTAAGGACGTCTGCGACCTGTGCTTTTCTAGACTGAAGCTAAAGCCAGGCTGTATCGACCACACATAAAAACACTTTCTGAGAGCACTTCCTGTGGCCAAAGAGAAGGGAATGGTGTTATGGCCAGGAGGGGACCACACGTGCTTAGAACTTCTAGTAGGCATGTGGTTTGGCTTGGGAAAAATGAATTCCATTCACACAGTGAAATGAAGCAGTCTGGTGCCATTGCCAAAGCAGCAAATCAAATATGCCTTCCACATAGAGGGATTCTTTGATTGCTTTGTGAAGGCATAAAATAGAAATAACTAATGGGCTGACATTTGCTACTTGGAAAAGGATGCCTTTGAGGGCAGGAAGGACTCTCGGAGGAAACCTAGGGGTTTTCACGTAAGCCGTTCCCCCAGCTGCACCGGCCCGGTGCCTGCAGCGTTGCCCAAGTGGGGGTAGGGCTGTGCTTTCTGGTGCCCCCTCTTCTTCTACATAGGGTAACGGTGTGCCTTGTACCCCCTTTATTTTTTCCACTAGACAGATTACTACTCCTCCCCCTTTTTAAAAATAACATGAGGGAAGGAATAGGATGTTAGTTAAAAAGCCAATATGTTCTGGATTTTTCGATAGCTCTGTGTAAGGCGCAATGGTGTCTAATTTGCCAATGACATCTTTCTTTTACTGAAGATGCCACTCTTGCCACGGCCACTGTGGGAGTCCCAACTCTGTCACGTGTGGCAGCACGTATCTCCAATGTCCCACACAATTACTCCCTGACACAAACAGGGTGTGACTCCTCCCTTCGAATTTTTTCAGTTTGTCCAATCTGGCCCCGACACTTACTTGGAAACGGAAACACCTGTACAAAGCTCAGTGCTCCGTGGCAGACCACATGAAAATGAGTACGATAAATGCCAAGATGTATAATATACTAAATCCCAACCCTCAAGCCTTGGGAGGATTGTAAAAGGAATGCATAGAGAATTGCAAACAATATTATACTGTTTGGAGGAGCCAGTCTGCTTCCCAGATGTCTGAAGCCAGACACTGCCACGGGTTTTATTTTCATGCTTGCAGAATAGGCAAGGCTCCATCCCAAACACACCCAGACTCACTCATTAAGTCCAGTTTCCGTGCTGCAAAGAGAAGGGAGCCATTAGCTCTGCCAAAATGCCATTCCGTGCTGAACCCAGGTGGTCTGTCTCACTCTTGCGTCCGGTCATCCAGCGCTGCCTCTGGCTTGATGGATGGATGGCTTAGTTTAAACAAACGGTGAAACGTTGTGTGTCAGTGGCCGCCAGAAGCGGGAAGGGGGCTCTTGCGGCCTCACAGGCGGAGAGACCATCACTGGGCTTGCAAATGCCCAGCAGTTCTGCACTACTTTGCGGTGCAGGAGCCCCCTCTGTCTGTGCCTTCTGAGACGAGGATGCTGTTCTTGGGTCTTGTTTTCCAGTTGAGACTACTTTATGAATGCAACCCGATGGCCTTCGTCATGGAGAAGGCTGGGGGAATGGCCACCACCGGGAAGGAAGCTATCCTGGACATCGTGCCCACTGATATCCACCAGAGGGCACCAGTCATCCTGGGCTCCCCTGACGATGTGCAGGAGTTCCTGGAGATCTATAAGAAGCATGCTGTCAAGTGAAGAGCCGGCCTCCGCCCGGCCCTGGAGAACTGCCTCTTCTCTGGAACTCTTAGCTAACACCGCCTTACCCTGTGCCGACCCGGAGCCTGCATTTCTAGACAGCAGGTGCAAAAAGCGTGCATACTTTCACCATCCAGTGCGGAGTCGTGTTCGGCATTGCCTAATCAAAATGCTATCTTGATAATGCCACTGGTGGATGAAAGATGTATTTTAAGTGGATGGAGGAGAAATAAACATATTATTCCTAAAAAAAAAAAAGCCTTCATTACTTTGGGACAAATGATGATGATATCTAAAGAGCAGATACACACAACATTAGATAACTCAATTAATCTTCACACCAGCCTTGGGAATCTGATAGTGTGAACATTCCATTTTATAGATAATGCAATGGAGCATTGACAGGTAAAGATATCTACCTGGGTCTACATTCAGTGAGGAGAAGATCTGGGACTGAACCCAGGTCCTCGGCCAGTGAACTTGGCGTTAAGGTATTGCTTCTCCCACGCATTGTCCTGTTCAGGGCTGGTTGTGCAGTGCTAACCCTGAACAAGGCTGTTCAACAAGTGCCCCCTGGAAGTGGGAGACTTCCTAAGTGAGTGGTGGGGCCTGTGAAACACCTTCTGGCCTCCCACACATGGTCCCTGAGTCTTGAATGAAGGTTTGCATTATTCCCAGTGGTGACTGTTCTAGAAAAGCATAGTGCTTTGATTGACTCACAAAGCCTACTGATTCCCAGAGTCAGTTACCATAAGGGAACACAATTTTTGCATTTAAAAAATATTTATTTTATTTATTTGAAAGGCAGGGTTACAGAGAGATATGGAAGGAGGGAGGGAAAGGGAGGAAGAGAGAGAAAGAAAGATCTTCCATACACTGATTCACTCCCCAAATGGTTGCAATGGCCAGGGCTGAGACAGGCCGAAGCCAGGAGCCCAGAATTTAAATCTGGGTCTCCTACATAGTTGGTAGGGGCCTAAGTAGTTGGGCCATCTTCCGATGCCTTCCCGGGTACATTAGCAGGGTGGTAGATTGGAAGCAGAGCAGCTGGGACTTGAACTGGTGCTCTGAAGGGGTGCTAGCATTGCAGGCAGCAGCTTAACCCCTTGCACTATAAGGCCAGCCTCAAGAACAAGATATAAGGAAATACAATTTCTTGCAAACATGTTTTTCACTAAACTCTGTATAGAAAGTTTCTCTTTTAGCTAGGCTGGTTCTTTCTGGACCAAAAGTTCAAGGTCATGGCAAGTCCTACCAGGTGTAAAGTAACACCTTTGGCCTTTCCTGAGCTCTGGATTTAGAAAATGTGTGTACGTGTTAGTATGCATGTGTGTATGTGTGTGCATATTTGCATGTGTGCACAAGTGTGAGCATGTTTGTGTGTATCTCCCCCTTCCAGTTGAGAACTTAGAACAGCTGTCTGTCATTCCTGCTTCCTGGCCTCCAAACACGTTCCATCCACTCCCTGTTTTTTCCAGCAGGAAGCCTGGTTTGATTTTTTTTTAAAGATTTATTTATTTATTTGAAAGTCAGAGTTACACAGAGAAGAGAGGCAGAGAGAAAGAGCGAGAGGAGAGAGCGAGAGGAGAGAGAGAGAGAAGAGAGAGAGAGAGAGAGAGAGATTGAGAGAGGGAGAGGTCTTCCGTCAGCTGGTACACTCCCCAATTGGCCATAACAGCCGGAGCTGCGCCGATCCGAAGCCGGGAGCCAGGAGCTTCTTCCTGGTCTCCCACATGGGTACAGGGGCCCAAGGACTTGGGCCATCTTCTACTGCCTCCCCGGGTCATAGCAGAGAGCTGGATTGGAAGTGGAGCAGCCGGGACTTGAACCAGTGCCCATAGGGGATACTGACACTGCAGGTGGCGGCTTTACCCGCTGCACCACAGTGCCAGCCCCCTGGTTTGATTTTATGCACTAGGTCTGCTTTTGTCCACTGACCAGTCCCAAACCAAGCAGCACTTCTTCCCCTCCGGTTGTGCCAGCTCTCTCAGACGCGTTCTCTGGTTCACAAAACACCTTTTGATTTTTAACCGTCTTGCGCATCAGTTGCCTTCTGCTTCTCAAAGCATCTGGGAGATGTGGCAATCTGGGAGCCTCTTCCCATGCTGAGGAACTTGGTATGAGAAACAATCCTCCTCCATCCTGGTGCCTGGAGGAACTAAGCAAAGTACCCAAAGATCCCTTCTCCTTGGCTTTTGTTCGTGTTCTCGGTGTGGTATCTTTTTAGAAAGAGACAGGGAGAGATACAGGCAACAGAGAGAGAACACTCCCTTCTACTGGTTCACTCCCCAAATGCCCACAATAACTCAGACTGGGTCAGGCAGCCAGGAACTTAACCCAGCTCCCTCACATGGGTGGCAGGGACCCAACTACTTGAGCCACTATCACTGTCTCCCAGGGTTTGCATTGGCAGGAAGCTGGAATCAGGAACCAGAGCTGGGGATTAAACCCAGGCACCCTGAAGTGGGACACGACTGTCTTATACTTTTAGGTTAAACAGTTTAAGACACCAGTCCAGTGATGTCTTTGGACGGAGCGTTTTCAGCTGACGTGGGTTTGCATCCTGCTACAGGTGCATCCACATCTTCTCGCTGTATCTCGCTCCAAGAAAGGGAGCCGAAATGCAGACAGACCCAGCGAAATAGCTCCAATATGATTCTCCTCTGGGTATTCTTAGAATTGCAGACTTGGGCCATCTTTAAAAATGTCATATGTTCTCCCTGATCAGTGACAGCTAACTGAGCACCAAAGGGGAAACCTGTTGAAGTGAAATGGACACTATGAGAAGCAGTGACTTGATCAGCCCTTGTCCTGACTGTTGATGTACAATTTAATACTTTATCCCTTTTAGTATTTTTTTGTTCTAGTACTATTGGTTGAACTCTGTAATTAACACACAAATATTCTTAGGTGTTTAAATTTAACGGAAAAGTAATCCCTGTTAAATATAAGAGTAGGAATAAGAGAGGGAGGTGATGTACAATTTGGGACATGCTCAATCGGACTTGCCCCAAATGGTGAAGTTAGAAATGTGTCAGGGGATTCCAATACAATCCCATCAAGGTTGCATGTACCAATGCCATCTCACTAGTCCAAGTGATCAATTTCAGTTCACAATTGATCACACTGATAGGTCTAAGAGTCAAAGGGATCACACAAACAAGACAAGTGTCTGCTAATACTAACTGATAGAATAAAAAAGGGAGAGAATGATCCAACATGGGAAGCGGGATACACAGCAGACTCAGAATGGCAGATGTCCTAAACAGCACTGTGGCCTCAGAATCAGCCCTTAAGGCATTTGGATCTGGTTGAAGAGCCCATGAGAGTATTTTAGGCATGGAAAGCCAAGACACTCTGGAAAACAAACAAACAAAAAACAAACCTAAATGAAAGATCTCTGCGAGTGAGATCCCAGTGGAAAGAATGGGCCATCAAAGAAGGAGGTATCTTTCTCTGAAGGGAGGAGAGAACTTCCACTCTGGCTATGACCCTGTTTGAATAAGATCGAAGTCGGCAAACTCAAAAGGCTTCCATAGCCTTGGCAACTCATGACTAGAGCCTAGGGAGATTACTGACGCCATAAACAAGAGTGTCAAATTGTTAAGTCAACAAGGAGTCACTGTGTACTTACTCCTCATGTGGGATCTGTCCTTAGTGTGTTGTCCAATGTGAAGTAATGCTATAACTAGTACTGAAACAGTATTTTACACTTTGTGTTTCTGTGTGGGTGCAAACTGATGAAATCTTTACTTAATATATACTAAATTGATCTTCTGTATATAAAGAGAATTGAAAATGAATCTTGATGTGAATGGAATGGGAGAGGGAGCAGGAGATGGGAGGGGTGCGAGTGGGAGGGAAGTTATGGGGGAGGCCATTGTAATCCATAAACTGTACTTTGGAAATTTATATTTACTAAATTAAAAAAAAAGAAGAAAAAAGACCCCAACTGAGAAATGATCAGTGGGCTTAAAAAATAAAGGAATAATGAAATAAAAAAAAAGAATTTCAGACCTGGATGTTGCCCTTACAGATGCTGGTAAAGGGATCAAAGCGCTTAAGTGTCATGTAGAACACATGATGTTCCCTTTGCAAAGGGAAGCGGCCCCCTCTGGCCACTCGTCTTTGCTGGCTGTTTGCTGCTGGTTTCCTTAAATCAGTGCTAACAGGACTTGTAGGAGTTAGGGACAGCAAACAACACCGGGCCCTTGGTGAACACCCCATGAGCAGGATCGGGGTGGAAGCTCCACTTGGGTATCACTGGTTCCCAAAGTGCCCAGGGGAGCTGTTGCTGGTCCCCAGCTGTAGAAGCGGGAAGAGCGGTGGGCGCTGTGGTGCAGCACGATAAGCTGCCATGGGCAACACCAGCATCCCATATCGGAGCACCGACTCCAGTCCTGGCTACTGTGCCTCTGATTCAGCTTCCTGCTAGTCAGCTGTGAATGCAGTGGAAGATGACCGAAGTCCTTGGGTCCCTGCCATCATGTGGGAGGCCAAGATGGAGGTCTGGGCTCTTGGCTTCAGCCTGGCCCAGCCCTGACTGTTACAGGTATTTTGGTGACTAAACCAGTAGATGGAACATCTGTCTGTCTCTGTCACTCTTTCTTTTAAATAAATAGACCAATAGGGGCCGGCGCCGTGGTTCACTTGGCTAATCCTCCACCTGCGGCGCCGGCATCCCATATGGGCGCCGGGTTCTAGTCCAGTCCAGCTCTCTGCTGTGGCCCGGGAAGGCAGTGGAGGATGGCCCAAGTGCTTGGGTCCCTGCACCCGCATGGGAGACCAGGAGGAAGCACCTGGCTCCTGGCTTCGGATTGGCGCAGCGCCGGCCGTAGCGGCCATTTGGGGGATGAACCAACGGAAGGAAGACCTTTCTCTCTGTCTCTCTCTCTCACCATCTAACTCTATCTGTCAAATAAAAAAAATTTAAAAATAGACCAATAAAGCTTTAAAAAAAGACAATAGGAATAATTTCACGATGCCTACAGTAGTTGAACAATGTACTTATTAAAGGATATGTCCATATCCAAGTCTCTGGGACCTGTGAATATGACCTTTGCAGATGTAACTGATTCAGGACTTTAGGATGAGATCATTCTAGATGTCCCAGTGGGTCCCAAATCCAATGACAAGTGTCCTTAAGAGACACACTCAGGGCAAAGGGCTATGTGGAGATGCAGCGGAGCTTGGGATGAGGCAGCCACAGGCTTGGGCATCCGAGGGGTGGCCCTCAAAGCTGGAAGAGGCCAGGGAGGGTCCTCCATGTGTGTCTCCCTTGGGTGGGTGCCCCGCTGGCCCTGGACCTCCAGCCTCTGGCACTGCAGGGGAACACGCTTCTGTGGTTTGGGGACCCCTTGCACTAAGTTGTGCAGCCAAAGGTTCCTTGTCTTTCAATCATGTCCCCTGAGGGCATGGCACAGGCTTCCTGGAGAAGCCAAGATCTGAGGACGTGGCCTCCTTCACAAAGCCCTTCTCATGCAACAGGAGCTGGGCACGGTGACCCGATCCTGGGACCTGGACAGACTAAACCGCGTCCTGTCAATGAGTTGCAGCTGTTGGTGTCCCTGAGGTCCGGAGGTGCAAGTGTCCCATGCATGCGGCTGCTCTCCCCTTAACGTTCTCACACTGGGGAGGGCGGGGTGGTGGTGACGCCATGCAGGGAGTGAGTCCTGGCGAGCCACAGAGAAGGCAGAATGACAGCAACAGACTGTGGCCCTTGGGCTAGGCTCCTGGTGAGCTGGGCTCTCGTCTTGCCTCTGCCACTCACCAGCTGTGTGGGCCTGGCGGAGGGCAGGGGAAATGCTCACCAAACTGTTTTTCCTGTCTGGACCCACAGGAAGACAACATTTCCTGGCATCCTGTGCATTTAGACAAGGGCCCTGTGACTGGGTTTGGTTGATGGGATGTGGAAAAGCATGCACTATTTTTTTTTAAGGTTGATTTATTTATTTGAAAGGCAGAGTTTTACACACACACACACACACACACATACACACACACACACACACAGAGAGAGAGAGAGAAAGAGAGAGATCTTCCATTTGCTGGTTCACTCCCCCAGATAGCTGCAATGGCTGGGACTGGGTCAGGCTGAAGCCAGGAGCCTGGAACTCCATGTGGTTCTCCCGTGTAGCTGGCAGGGGCCCAAGCACTTGGACCATCTTCCACTGCTTTCCCAGGTGCATTAGCAGGAAGCTGGACTAGAAGTGGAGCAGCTGGGACTCAGACTGGTTCCTGTATGGGAACAAGCGGAAACTTCACCCCCTGCACCACCACCCTGGCCCCTGGCGGGTACCTCAACTAGGCTGACTAGCAGTGCAGCCTCTCCCCATCCATGCCACCTCTGAAGCCATGCACTTCAGTGACAGCTGTCCCCACATGGCCGCAGGCTGGGTGCCCGGGCCCTCTGCCAGGGACATGAAGGAGAAACAGCCCCATGCTGTACTATGCTACTGGGATTTGGGTCCTTTTGTTATTGAAGCATAACCTAGGCTGAACCTGGTGATGTATATATATTTTTAATTCCTCCGATCCTGTCTCTGCCTATGTAAGATGTTAACTGTAATATCTATCATTGCGGTCAGAGGCATTTTCCTTGTAAATGACGGAACCCACTCACTCTGGTTAAATCAAACAGGGAATGTGTTGGAAAGATTCAGGGCAAGCTTGCGAAAGCCCAGTACCTGTGGCGTCCCAGCCCTAGGGATACATCGCTCACTCTTCCTTCCTGGATCGCCGTCATCTAAATCATCTAAATCTCACGCTAAAGTCCCAGAGGACAAAATCTGATTGGCTCAGCTTGGTCAAGCTCTACTTCTTCTCCAATCAGCTGCAGCCGGAGATGAGGCTGGTACCGGAGCGCTCCAGGTTGAGTTTTCCTCTTTAAGGGAGGGGTGCCCTTGGCTCGGACACGGGGCTCTCGGGCTGGGCAGCGGCTGAGGCTGCCTTCCAGGAGAATGGTAGGAATCTGGCGCTCTGTGCGAAGCCCATGCTGGGATTTTAGCAGAACTTGCTTACGAAGAACGGTCCGGCCGTGAATACTCACTCTGCAGTCCCACGCTGGATCGCAGTCTGCAGACGGCGGGCCCTGCCCCGCGGGCACATTTGTCCTTATCTCTCAGCCCGCCAGCGTCTCTCCGCAGGTCATAAATAGCTGTGTGGTCACCGAAGCACACAGACAGCTGCGTGGCCGCTGCTGTTCCCCAGGCTGCCGCTGCCGCCGCTCTGCAAGTCTCCACCGCCGCGCGCCTGCCCCGAAGGAACTTTGGCATTTTCTGAAAGGTCAGCAGCTGCGATTCCAGGCCACGTGGGTAACCTGAACTTCTAACATTTAAATGTAGCCGCGCCCGCGGCTGTCAGCCAGGGCTGGGTGATGGCGAAGCAAAGCAGCCGGCTCTCCCTGAGTTGAGTGCGTGTAAGTGACACCAGCCAGTACCCCTCCCTCCCAGCCCTCTGATTCCTGAGGCTTCTGCTCATTTTCAAAACACAGTGCTTCTTTCTTTATTTCAAAGGCAGAGAGGGAGACCGAGAGAGAGAGAGAGAGAGAAAGAGAATATTTTTGATCCTCTCATTCACTCCCTAAATGCCCACAACAGCCAGGGCTGTGCCAGGCGGAAGCCAGGAGCTCCATCCAGGTCTCCCACATGGGTGCTGGGGACCCAAGTACTGGGGCCATCTTCTGCTGCCTACCAGGAAGCTGGGTTGGAAGCAAAGTAACTGGACTTGAACTGGCACCCTGATAGAGCAGGTGCACCCTGATAGAGCAGTTAGGCTGCCATTGCACCGGTGACCTAACCTGTGGCCCTGCAACACGGGGTGCCAACCTTGACAACCTCAGAGGCTGTACGGCTGGTGCCTCTCTGGCGATCGGAGCCGAAACCCTGGGTGATTGGCTGGTTTGTCTCATAACCAATCTGTTGAGAACAGACTCGTGTACAAGACATAACGGAAAGAATGAACTGGCTGGCAATAAACTCGCAGTAACACCTAAGGAAGTGCTGAGCACCTACTGCATCAGGCACATCTTTCCAGTTTTTTTTTTTTTTTCTTTTTTTTGACAGGCAGAGTGGACAGTGAGAGAGAGACAGAGAGAAAGGTCTTCCTTTGCCGTTGGTTCACCCTCCAATGGCCGCTGCGGCCAGCGCACCGCACTGATCCGAAGCCAGGAGCCAGGTGCTTCTCCTGGTCTCCCATGGGGTGCAGGGCCCAAGCACTTGGGCCATCCTCCACTGCACTCCCGGGCCACAGCAGAGAGCTGGCCTGGAAGAGGGACAACCGGGACAGAATCCGGCGCCCCGACCGGGACTAGAACCCGGTGTGCCGGCGCCGCAAGGCGGAGGATTAGCCTAGTGAGCCGTGGCGCCGGCCACATCTTTCCAGTTTTAATCCTCTCTAAGGTGGGTGTTTTATCCACGTGAGTGAGGAAGCGGGGGCTTCGAGGAGTGGAGGAACTTTCCCCAGTCGTGTAGCTAGCAGACTACTAGCTTGCGACACAGAGCCAGGTCTGCCTGTCCCACCAAAAGCACGTTGACCCCACTGTGCCGGCCCCCACCAGTGCCTGCCAGCCACACAGACAGACCCTCCCCAGCTGGAACAGCCCAGGGGTGGGCTGGGGGCTCGGCTGGGAGTGAGCACATTCGCTTTTTCTTTCTATTTCTCCAGTGTTTCCTTTTGAACGAGCAGGGGGTCCTTTTATTATCCTAAAACATAAACGCAGGGGAACAATGATACTGGTGCAGGGCGCTGTGCGAGGGAACACCATTGTCCCCTCCTCTCTCCTCCCGAGCCATCCAATCACACGTGCTTTCTGTGACTTAAAGGCACCCTTTTCAAGCAGCTTGGCAACGAAGGCCGGCTGAAGAGATCTCAGGATTGCACGTACTTGATGTCGTGACCTATGCCCCAGATAGGGTACCGGCCACCGACAGCTGCTGCACAGCCAGATTCTGCAGAACCCGGATGTGCACAAGCCCTCTGGCCTCCTGCATAAAAGTGTTTTGTGGATCACTTCCCCCCTCCCACCTGCTATTACTAAATCCCTGTTTGTTAGGGTCTTTACGGGGTGGGAGGGAACCCATCAACAGAACGAAGGTCTGGGCTTTGGGCAGCCCAAGGCTATTTATAGCTTGCTTAGGGCGCTTTGGCAGAGCCCTGAGAGATTTCCTTGAGGGCTCGTCCAGTTATGCCAGTCATTCCAGTCACGCGGGCTGGGTCCTTTTTCTTACAGGTCCGGCAGGGACAGCACACTTCTTCTCAGCGTCCACTCGGCAGAGCCAGGAGCCCCTGGGGAAAAGCAAGGATTCCTGCTAGGAGAAAGATTTGCAGTAGCATCGACCACCATGACGGACAGAAGCCCCTTCGAGACCGACATGCTCACCCTGACCCGCTACGTCATGGAGAAGGGGCGGCAGGCCAAAGGCACCGGAGAGCTCACCCAGCTTCTCAACTCCATGCTGACGGCCATCAAAGCCATCTCCTCGGCCGTGCGCAAGGCCGGCCTGGCCCACCTGTGAGTCCCGGGGAGCTCGCGCGGGAGCTGCACCTGCTTGGGCTAGAAACGGGGTCACCATGGTTACACCCGTGTGCCCCAGAAGGAAGCTGCATTTCACCTCTCTCTCATGTGTGCTATTTTGAAACACACAAGGGAGCAAAAAAAAAAGTGTTATTTTTCCTGTTACTGTTTATCTGGCAAGAGCAAACGCAGTGGCTCGTTGTACTAAAACATGCTGAATTTAAAAATGGTGCATTAAAAATTGCTGAATTCTGCTGACTGTGTTAGCACAGTCTCAGTGGCACCAAGAAGCAGAGGGGGACTTGAAAGGTCTCTTTCTGGTGCTTTGCACAGACTTGCATTTTTTTTTTATTTGACAGATAGAGTTAGACAGTGAGAGACAGAGACAGAGAGAAAGGTCTTCCCTCCACTGGTTCACCCCCCAAATGGCCACTACGGCTGGTGCGCTGAGCCGATCCGAAGCCAGGAGCCAGGTGCTTCCTCCTGGTCTCCCATGTGAGTGCAGGGCCCAAGGACCTGGGCCATCCTCCACTGCCCTCCTGGGCCACAGCAGAGAGCTGGACTGGAAGAGGAGCAACCGGGATTAGAACCCGGCACCCATATGGGATGCCGGTACCGCAGGCAGAGGATTAACCAAGTGAGCCACGGCGCCGGCCCCAGACTTGCGTTTTTATGATGGCCTTTGCTCATATTGGTACCAGCTAGGATCATTCACCCAACGAACACCTCCCGGGGCTGGATCCACAGCTCCCCCCTCACCGTGGGAGGGAGACTTTGGTGGCTCTATTTTAAGTTTAGTCTTTGTCTTTCTTTCTCTTTGTCTGTACTTGGCGTGCGGGAAGCTGGGAGTGGGAGGGAAGAGCCTTCTTGCACGTGCTTGGTCCTTGGTAGTTTATCCAAGAACAGCCGGAGGCCAGGTTCACGTGGATCACAGCCGAGTGTTCCAATTGTGATAAGAAGAAACCATTTTTGTTGGGACTTCCACTTCCTTTGTAATAATGATGTGACTTGGCTTGCCCACTGGAGGTCTCTGGGGAGTTGAAAGGTCTTGTATTGGGGGTGGGGGGGACTCCAAAGTAAGACTTGACAAAGCCCAGTCACTGAAAATACTTCTGAACAGCTTAGTGCTTTTAACACAGAAGACCTGCCGGGTGCTATCTCAGGTTGCAATGATTACAAGGTCATCAGAGATTTTATTCCCACGAAGTTTCATTAGGGACCCAGCAACAGGACTCAAGTTAAGGACGCACCGTGCTTAGCGCTTTCCTCTCTGTGCATTGACCGCATTTGACAACCATGGCCAAGTTCTCCCCTCTCCGAATGCAAGGTGCAGCCCTGTCTCTCCCTGCACGTGAGTCCTAGTGTTCCGACCGCGGCTTCCTGGGCCCCATCTCGGGGTCACGCCCCCTCCCTCTCCCTGCTCCACTGACTGACTACGTAGCTGGGGCGGAGGGGGTGGTCTTTGTGGCAGCTGAGTGTCCAGACCCCAGCCAGGAAGGTGATGAGCTAGCTTCCCTTCCCTTCCCTGCGGTGGTAGGCCACGACTTGCTCCTGCTGGGCCTACCTCTCCTCACTCGGAGGGTCGCGACGATTTCCACAGTGCCTGTGGAGCTCAGAAAAAAAGCCCCTTAGTGCCAAGAGCCCACGCCGCTCCCCGGGGAAATCAGCCGGCGGGCACCGCCGCCGACCGGCCACTAGGTGGCAGGCGCAGCCCGTTGAGACAAGGCCGCCGGCGTCTGCAACGGCTTTGAGGCTGAAGCGGGGCCTGGTGCGTGCGAATTCTCGCAAGATCTGCCCTGAAGGCTTCCTTGGGATCCACGTGTCCCCCTAGCAGGGCACGTGACCCGCCTTTGTGGAGCTAGGGAGCTGCCCTGCGCCTGCGGGGCTCGGGGTGGGCTGGGCTGGGCTGGGGGGAGTGCGGGGGCAGCACGGTGGGGTTGGAGGGTGTGGGTGCATGGACCTGGGTGTGCTAGCCAGATGCTGGGTCTGTGGTCCGCTTACACTGCCACGCAAGACAACCCCGTTTTGTTGTGACTGTTGTTGGTTGGCTGCTTGCAATTGTCCGGAAATGAAAAGTGCAGTTTTTTTTTTTTTTCTTCTTCAAAAGGTTTATGTATTTGAAAGGCACAGGGAGAGAGAGGCGTGGGGAGGGAGAGCTTCCATCTGCTGTTTTCGCTGTCCAGATGTCTGCAGAAGGCCAGGTCTGGGCCAGGCAGGGAAACCAGGAGCCAGGAGCTCCATCTGGGTCTCCCACGTGGGTGCCAGGGACCCCAGTACTGAAGCCACTTGCACCGCTCTCCCAGGCTCGGTCGCAAGGAGCTGGATCAGCAGTGGAGCTGCTGGGACTCAGACTGGTGCCAGTGTTGCAGACGGGGCTTAACCTGCTCTGCTACAAGGCCCGCCCCAGAAGGTGCTGTCTTTGAGGCCAGGCAACCGGAATTGTTTTGCAGGGCAGCTGGCTCCTTGTACCAGGCATCACACGAGGTGGCTGGGGCGGGGTATGGGAGACGCTGGCCATCAGAGAGAGGGCAGGAATCACCGTGTCCCCAGCTTAGGTTCTCAGCCCTGGCCACCTGTGGAGACGTCCTCAATCAGTGAGGAGGGGAAGGGAAACTCCGTGCTGGCCGCCCCTGTCCTTGTAATCCATTGGACACTGAGCATTGCTTATGCATGCGTGGGGACCCAGGCGGTCAGACACAGTCCTTTCCCTTAGCAGGCCAAAAACCCAGCAGGAAGGGTGCCCAAGAGCAGAGTGGAAGGGAGGGCAGGCTGTACCCGTCAGGTGGTGGGGGACACGCAGGACACCTGGGGAGGGGGCGGGGGCTTCCTGGAGGGTGTGAGGAGGAAGCTGATGGCAGGCAGAGAGCATGGAGGGGAGAGGCGGGGGCAGCTCGGTGTGCAGGGGCTGCATGGCCTTAGCACCTGCTGGGATGTAAGCGTGCGTACGCCTTGATGCGGCGGGGACAGAGGGCACAGACTACGGGGCGGCGGCTGCCGTTGGGACAGAGAAAGAAACCCCTGCCTCTGTGGAGCCCAGAGACAAAACCGATCACTAGATGGCGGTGAGAGCTGAGGCGGAAAATGAATCAAGAAGGGGGCTCAGGGGTGGGTATTTTAGCCGGGAGGCCAGGGAAGGCCTCACCGAGCAATGAGTCAGGCCGGAGTAGAGTGACAGCCACGGGGCTCCTGGTGGCAAGAGGCGCCCAGGCAGGAAGCAGCTTGGTCAGCAGTCAGATTGGCCGTAAGGCAGGTGAGTGGCGGGGTAGGGGGTGGGGTGGGGGTCCTGAGCAGACTGCTGAGAGCCCAGTGCTAGAAGGAGTCCTTACCTGCGGTGATGCGTCTGGATTTTATGAGCTCTGCTGTCCTGTCCAGCCCCAGCTTGAATTCCCCAATCTCAGTGGGGGAGGAGGCAAGGAAATGGGGCCATGTCCTCAAGGTGAAAAGCAGGCGAGGCGACAAGGCCCAATACAGGGCATTTCAGTAAGTTCACAGAGAAAGGAACTAAAAGATCACGTCTCTTTTGGTTCAAACAATTTTTGAGATCCGTGTCTCGGTGGGGTCTTCAAAAAGTTCATGGCAAAATGCACACTATGATGAAAACCATGAATGAATTTCAATTTTTAACAAAAGATTTATGTGGTTGAAAGGCAGTTACAGAAACAGTGGGGGAGAGAGAGAGAGAGATAGATATTTTTCATCTGCTGGTTCACTCCCCAAATGGCCACACGAGCCAAGGCTGGCCCAAGCTGAAGCCAGGAGCCTGGAGCTCCATCCAGGTCTCCCACGTGGGTAGCAAGGACTCAAGTTCTTAGGCATCTTCTGCTGCTTTTCCAGGTGCGTTAACAAGGAGTTGGAGCGCACGCAGAGCAGCCAGGACTCTAACAGGTGCTCTGATATGGGATGCTGGCATTGCACTTGGCAGCTTAACCCTCTGCACCACAATGCCGGCACCAGATCTCAATTTTATTTTTTGCACCCAGTTAAACTTATCTCTTAATTCTATTTTCCGAGAACTTTCAGAACTGCCCTTTGTATAGCCTGGAGACGCTGCGGGTGTCCTGGCGCGTGTGGGATCTTCCCTGGGGTGATGCGTCCCTCGGTGACTTGATGCAGCCTTCTGTCGTCTCAGGTATGGAATCGCGGGCACCGTGAACGTGACGGGAGACGAGGTGAAGAAGCTGGACGTGTTGTCCAATGCCCTGGTGATCAACATGCTCCAGTCCTCCTACAGCACCTGCGTGCTGGTCTCGGAGGAGAACAAAGAGGCCATCATCACCGCCAAGGAGAGACGGGTGCGTCCCGGGGCGGCTGCAGAATCTGCCCTCACCAGTAGGTGGTGCCAAAGCAGAGCTCCCAGGAAGAGCTGCACAGGACAGCCCCTGACTCTCCTCCCACAGCCCCCGCCCGAGGGGTTATGGCTTGGGTAGAGGTGTCTTCGCACCTGACCGACTCGTAGATCAATCGAGAAAAGAACTCCTAAAATCCCCACGCTCTGGCGTTAACACAACGGTAGAGTTGGTTAGTGCAGGGTGTGACTGCAGAGGGTCTGTAGTCACAAGGGTCCCTCTGCTTTTGTAAAGGGAAGGTTTGGCTGGTGGCCATAAGGCCAACCAGCGTTCAGCCACAATGCAGAAACACAAAATAGGTGCTGGCGCTGTGGGCCCTTGTTTGACACACTGGAGATGACAGGCCATTTCTCTGTGATTTTTCTGGAAGGAAGGAAAAGATAAAGCCTAGCTTATTAAGCACCTACCAGATACCATGCAAGGCATTTGTTCCACATAACTTAAGCTTAATTAAACTTATTATCTCCAAGTTTAAAATTCAGCTGATAGGAAATCAATCTCCAGTCTCCAGGCTGCCATCTAATCTACTGCTGTCCTCCCCAGGTGGCTGGAGCCACGTGAGTCTTCTCGCTAGCTCTTGGTTTTGCTCCATGGCTGCTCTCCGTGCCGCGCCAGGAGCACCTGCCATCCCTTTGTCTACAGTTCTCTTCCTGGGTTCCTTGTGGCCTTTTTCCTAATTCCAGTCAGACCCATTGTTGAATGCTACCTCCCTCATCCCCATCCACTTCCCCTTTGGTTTCTCTCTCTCTCTTTCTCTCTATTTAAAGATTTATTTCCAAAGGTAGAGTGATGTATAGAGGGAGAGACAGGGAGGAAGATCTATCCCCAAGTGGCCACAATGGCCAGGGCTGGTTCAGGCCAAAGCCTGGAGCTCCATCTGGGTCTGCTACATGTGTGGCAGGTTCCCAACACTTGGGCTGTCTTCTGTTGCTTTCCCAGAGGCTCCAAGTCCAGCTGGGACTTGAACCGGTGCTCTGATAAGGGACGCCACTGCTTTAGGCCACAGCTTCACCTGCTGGCCACAGTGCCACCCTGCAGTTGTTTTTTCCTGAGCGCATTTGCACCACCACCCATTCATATGTGGGCTCGCTGGAGTCCTGTTAGAAACCAGTTCCGTGAAGAGAGCTTTGCTGCTACTGCCTCTCCTGACACTTGAGCGCCTTGAACTTTGCCAGCCAATGAATGCAGCAGTGGATCAAGGGGCTATTCGTGGAGAGGCTGTGGAATTTCCAACTTTGTGGATTACCCTACTTTCGCCCTCGCTCTCTGGCTGAGCAAGGAGAGAAAAAGACAGCAGACTCAAATGAAGCTGGGGCGTCGCTGGCCGGCCAGTCGGGGAGGACACATTTGGGTAGAGAGAGAAATGCCTCCTGTTTGACGTGCTATTTATCAGTGATTTGTGCGCCAGGCTAGGGCTCTCTTGGTAGCTCGCCCACAGCAAAAATCTGAGGATTTCCTGCCTGGCATTGTCGGCTGGCACTGCCTGGGACAGACCGCAGGGTGAGTGGACGTGGGGAACATGGGTCTCACAAGACCCAACTTGTTCCATCTTCTGGACTTCACGTTGGGCCAGCACATTGGCGGCAGTGGAATCCAGAGGAATATTTGTATTCTGACGTCTGCACCTGCTCTCTGAGTCAGACAGATCCAGAGGCACCAGGAATGGTGTTCAGAGACTTTCTCAAGTCTTTTTGGTAAAAATGGCTTACAATGAAAACAGTCCAGTCTGGGGAGAGGCCCAGGAAGAATGATCCCTAAAGCCATGGCCTACGTTACTGTGGGCACTTTGGGGCAGTGGCCCAAGATTATCTCTCACTCCCCACCCCTTCCCTCAAGGTGCCAGTTCCACAGGTTCTTGTGACATCTGGAGCAGCTAAGAGCTCTGGTGTGTGTGTGTGTGTGTGTGTGTGTGTGGAGGAGCCCGAGCACCTGCAGATGGGTGGCTCCCCAACATCTTATTCGGGGGTCCACAGATCTACTGGGGGTAGGACCAGCTCTGAGCTGTAAGCGTGTGTGCTGGTGCACGCTGCCCTCCACAAGTGCCAGCATTTTTTTGAATGATGACATGCAGTGTCTCTAAATCTCTTTTTGATGTCATGCTGTCTGCCACACACGGCTGTGTGGCAGCTGTGCCCATGGGCGGATGTGCTCATGTGGCCGGTGCTGCTCCCCTTTGTCCCTTTAGGGGAAATACGTGGTCTGCTTTGACCCGCTGGATGGATCTTCCAACATTGACTGCCTGGCCTCCATTGGGACCATATTTGCCATCTACAGGAAGGTGAGTGCATGGGCTGGCCTTTCTCACCTCCTTCATGTGGGCTTCCTGGGAGGTTCCTGGCCTGAGTGTTGTTGCCCCACTGACCAGACCCCACCACTGTGGGCAAACCAGGAAACTCTCCCTGCTAGAGGCTTTGCATGGGAATAGCTGCATTGGTGATCTGCTCTCTGCCTTTTTCCTGGCATTCCTAGGAGAGTAAAGTGAAAGGATCATCCCTTTCACAGGTATTTTTTTTTTAAGATTTATTTATTTATTTGAAAGTCATAGTTACACAGAGAGAGGAGAGAGAGAGAGAGGGAGAGAGAGAGGTATTCCACCTGCTGGTTCACTCCCCAGTTGGCCTCAACGGCTGGAGCTGCACTGGTCCGAAGCCAGGAGCCCGGAGCTTCTTAGGGTCTCCCACGTGGGTGCAGAGGCCCAAGGACTTGGGCCATCTTCTACTGCTTTCCCAGGCCACAGCAGAGAGCTGGATGGGAAGAGGAGCAGCCGGGTCTCGAACCGGCACCCATATGGGATGCCGGCACTGTAGCTGGCAGCTTTACTGATTACGCCACAGCGCCGGCCCCAGTGACCTTGTTTTGAAAGCCTGGATGGAACACTCCTGCCAGACTCGGTGCAGGCTGAGCATCCCTTTTCCAAAATGCTTGGGAACACAAGAGTTATTTTGGACTTTGGAATATTTGCATAGACACCATGTGATATCCTGGGGATGGGCTCCAAGTGCAGACATGAAATTCATTTATGTTTCATATCCTCCTCATGCACACAGCCTGCAGGTAATTCACAGCGGTATTTTCAGTAGGCATGTTTTGACTGCTATTGTCCATGAGGTCGAGTATAGAATTTTCCATTTGTAACATCATTATCAGCCAGGAGACAGGAACTCCATCCAGTCTCCTACGTGGTTGGCAGGGGCCCAAGTACTCGGGCCATCTTCTGGTGCCTTCTCAGGCACATTCCTCAATTATTTGGAATTCCTTTTGGGAAAATGATCAGGGTTATAAATATTTGTATATTAGATTGTTCATCTCATGTTGTTTTGATATTAAAAACATTAGGAACCGTCAAAAGGATAATAAGGTAGTAATGCAAGCAATTGTACCTGTATCCATTGTACAACTTACACAAAATGGGCCAACTCCTAAAAAGGCTCAGAGCTACCCCATATAAAATAGATAACTTGAGTGGCTAGTTATGAGGCTGTATAACTGTTCAGAAAATACAATTCAAAAAAAGAAACATCCAGGGGCAGGCACTGTGGTGCACCACTTTGATTCCCCCATCCCATATTGTAGCGCCTGGGTTCAAGTCCTGGCTCCTCTTCTGATCCAGCTTCTTGCTGATGCACACTCTGGGAGGCAGCAGGAGATGGCTCAAGGAGCTGGATTCCTGCCACTCAGTGGAGACCTGGACTGGGTGCTGGGCTCCTGGCTTCACCCTGGCCCAACCCTGGCTGTTGCAGGGAACTGGGGAGTGAACCAGCAGATAGAAGATCTCTCTTTGTATCTGTCTCTCTACCTTTCAAATAAATAAAAATAAACTTAAAAAAAAAAAAAGGTATTGGGGCCGGCGCCATGGCTCACTTGGTTAATCCTCCACCTGCGGCACCAGCATCCCATATGGGCACCTGGTTCTAGTCCTGGTTGCTCCTCTTCCAGTCCAGCTCTCTGCTGTGGCCCAGGAAGGCAGTGGAAGATGGCCCAAGTGCTTGGGCCCTGCACCCGCATGGGAGACCAGGAGGAAGCACCTGGCTCCTGGCTTCGGATCGGCGCAGCGCTGGCTATAGCAGCCATTGGAGGGTGAACCAACGGAAGGAAGACCTCTTTCTCTGTCTGTCTCTCACTGTCTAACTCTACCTGTCAAAAAAAAAAAAAAAAAAAAGGTATTTCCAGGCCCAATTGGTTTCACTGGTGAATTTCACAAAATACTGAGATTATTCCATGTATTTCAGAGTAGAGGAATAAACACTTACTAATTCTTATTAATTAACTTATCAGTATTACCCTGATACCCAAACCAGACAAATATAGTTGTTAAAAAGGGAGGAGGCCGGCGCCGTGGCTCAATAGGCTAATCCTCCACCTTGCGGCGCCGGCACACCGGGTTCTAGTCCCGGTCGGGGCGCCGGATTCTGTCCCAGTTGCCCCTCTTCCAGGCCAGCTCTCTGCTATGGCCAGGGAGTGCAGTGGAGGATGGCCCAGGTGCTTGGGCCCTGCACCCCATGGGAGACCAGGAAAAGCACCTGGCTCCTGGCTCCTGCCATCGGATCAGCGCGGTGCGCCGGCTGCAGCGGCGGCCATTGGAGGGTGAACCAACGGCAAAGGAAGACCTTTCTCTCTGTCTCTCTCTCACTGTCCACTCTGCCTGTCAAAAATAATAATAAAAAAAAAAAAAATAAAAAAAAAAAATAAATAAAAAGGGAGGAGAGGCCGGCGCCGGGCTGATCCTCCGCCTTGCGGCGCCGGCACACTGGGTTCTAGTCCCGGTCGGGGCGCCGGATTCTGTCCCGGTTGCCCCTCTTCCAGGCCAGCTCTCTGCTGTGGCCAGGGAGTGCAGTGGAGGATGGCCCAAGTGCTTGGGCCCTGCACCCCATGGGAGACCAGGAGAAGCACCTGGCTCCTGCCATTGGATCAGCGTGGTGCGGCGGCCATTGGAGAGTGAACCAACGGCAAAAGGAAGACCTTTCTCTCTGTCTCGCTCTCTCACTGTCCACTCTGCCTGTCAAAAAATAAAAAATAAATAAATTAAAAAAATTAAAAAAGGGAGGAGAAGTGGGTCTCTAAGCTGACCAAGTCCCTGAGGGTGTAGGAGAGGGTGGGAGGCCTAGCTGTGGCTGCAGGATCAGGACTGGGTATACAGGAGAGCCTTGTAGTCAGGAGCTATCGGCAGAACTCTGGTTTTGCACACAGAAAGCAGGGTCCAGGGGCTGGTGCCGTGACTCACTAGACTAATCCTCTACCTGTGGCACCGGCACCCCGAGTTCTAGTCCCGGTTGGGGCGCCGGATTCTGTCCCGGTTGCTCCTCTTCCAGTCTAGCTCTCTGCTATGGCCCGGGAAGGCAGTGGAGGATGGCCCAAGTGCTTGGGCCCTGCACCCCGTGGGAGACCAGGAGAAGCTTCTGGCTCCTGGCTTTGGATCGGCGCAGCGCCGGCCGTGGTGGCCGTTTGAGGAGTGAACCAACGGAGGGAGGACCTTTCTCTCTGTCTCTCTCTCTCTCTCACTGTCTATAACTCTATCTGTCAAATAAATAAATAAAAATTAGCTGCTCTTTTTTTTTTTTTTTTAATTTTTGGACAGGCAGAGTGGACAGTGAGAGAGAGAGAGACAGAGAGAAAGGTCTTCCTTTGCCGTTGGTTCACCCTCCAATGGCCGCCGCGGCCAGCGCGCTGCGGCCGGCGCACCGCGCTGATCCGGTGGCAGGAGCCAGGAGCCAGGTGCTTCTCCTGGTCTCCCATGGGGTGCACGGCCCAAGCACCTGGGCCATCCTCCACTGCACTCCCGGGCCACAGCAGAGGGCTGGCCTGGAAGAGGGGCAACCGGGACAGAATCCGGCGCCCCGACCGGGACCAGAACCCGGTGTGCCGGCGCCGCTAGGCGGAGGATTAGCCTAGTGAGCCGCGGCGCCGGCCAATTAGCTGCTCTTAAAAAAAAAGAAAGGCCGACGCCGCGGCTCACTAGGCTAATCCTCCGCCTAGCGGCGCCGGCACACCGGGTTCTAGTCCCGGTCGGGGCGCCGGATTCTGTCCCCGGTTGCCCCTCTTCCAGGCCAGCTCTCTGCTGTGGCCAGGGAGTGCAGTGGAGGATGGCCCAGGTGCTTGGGCCTTGCACCCCATGGGAGACCAGGAAAAGCACCTGGCTCCTGGCTTCGGATCAGCGCAGTGCGCCGGCCGCAGCGCGCTGGCCGTGGCGGCCATTGGAGGGTGAACCAACGGCAAAAGGAAGACCTTTCTCTCTGTCTCTCTCTCTCACTGTCCACTCTGCCTGTCAAGAAAAAAAAAAAGAAAGAAAGAAAGAAAGAAAGAAAGAAAGAAAGAAAGAAAGAAAGAAAGAAAGAAAGAAAGAAAAGAAAGCAGGGTCCTCTTAATGGCTGGAGGAAAATGTTTCAGATGCTTCCATGGGGAAGACTAAAGATTTTTGTTTGTTTGTTTGTTTTTAACTTTTATTTAATGAATATAAATTTCCAAAGCACAGCTTATGGATTACAATGGCTCCCCCCACCCTGCTCATAACTTCCCTCCCACCCGCAACCCTCCCCTCTCCCACTCCCTCTCCCCTTCCATTCACATCAAGATTAATTTTCAATTCTCTTTATATACAGAAGATCAGTTTAGCATATATTAAGTAATGATTTCAACAGTTTGCACCCACACAGAGACACAAAGTGAAAAATACTGTTTGAGTACTAGTTATAGCATTAAATCACAATGTACAGCACATTAAGGACAGAGATCCTACATGAGTAAGTGCACAATGACTCCTGTTGTTGACTTTACAAATTGACACTCTTGTTTATGGCATCAGTAATCACCCTAGACTCTTGCCATGAGTTGCCAAGGCTATGGAAGCCTTTTGAGTTCACCGACTCTGATCATATTTAGACAAGGTCATAGTCAAAGTGGAAGTTCTCTCCTCCCTTCAGAGAAAGGTACCTCCTTTGATGACCTGTTCTTTCCACTGGGATCTCACTCGCAGAGATCTTTCATTTAGGTCATTTTTTTTGCCAGAGTAAGACTAAAGATTTTGACTTATATTAAAAACCCTAGGGCTGGCACTGTGGCACAGCAGGTTAAAGCCCCAGCCTGAAGCACTGGCATCCCATATGGGCACCGGTTCAAGTTCCAGCTGCTCCACTTCTATTTTTTTTTTGACAGGCAGAGTGGACAGTGAGAAAGAGAGAGAGAGAGAGAAAGGTCTTCCTTTGCCGTTGGTTCACTCCCAAAATGGCTGCTGCGGCTGGCGCACCATGATGATCTGAAGCCAGGAGCCAGGTGCTTCTCCTGGTCTCCCATGCGGGTGCAGGGCCCAAACACTTGGTCCATCCTCCACTGCACTCCCTGTCCACAGCAGAGAGCTGGCCTGGAAGAGGGGCAACCGGGACAGAATCCGGTGCCCAGACCAGGACTAGAACTCGGTGTGTTGGTGCCGCAAGGCGGAGGATTAGCCTAGTGAGCCACAGTGCCAGCTGCTCCACTTCTGATCCAGTTCTCTGCTTTGGTCTGGGCCCCTGCACCCACGTGGGAGTAGGAGCCAGGAGCTTCTTCTGGGTCTCCCACGTGGGTGTAGGGGCCCAAGCACTTGGGTCTTCTTCTACTGCTTTCCCAGGCCAGAGCAGAGAGCTGGATCAGACGTGGAGCAGCCGGGACTCAAACCGGTGCCCATATGGGATGCTGGTGCCACAGGCAGAGCGTTAGCCTACTACGCCACAGCACCAGCCTCCCTGTAGTATCTTAAGAAGCAATTCTGTTGGAGAGTTGAGTAGCACAGTGGACATAATTCCACTGTGTGTGAGGCACACAGGCTGCTGTTCCGGGCCTGCTTCCTGCGAGCGTAATTCTTGCGTGTCGTCCGCATTTGGAAGTGCAGTTGGCTCTCTGTTTTCTCAGCTTCTGCACCCGAAGAGACAACCAACCTTGGATCAAAAAATATTCGGAAAACATTCTATCTGTCATTGTTTTTGTCATTATTCACCAGTCAATGCAATGGAACAGCTCATGGCAGCAATCAGCAGAGAGAAGAGACATCCAGCAGAATGGGAGAGAACATTTTTGGGCTGTGTGCCTGACAGCCTGGGCTCTTCCTTAACGTAGCATCCTGCTTCCTCTGAGTACGACTGGGGCAGCTGCAAAGGCTGAGCACTGCGCCTCGTCCAGGGGCCCCAAGGAATGTGAGCGCAGGCCTCCCGGGTGTAGGGTTCTCTCCGGAGACAGCGATGCCCCACGTTTCTTTGCTCTCTTCCGCAGACCACAGAGGACGAGCCTTCCGACAAAGACGCCCTGCAGCCTGGCCGCAATATCGTGGCCGCAGGCTACGCGCTCTACGGCAGCGCGACCTTGGTGGCTCTTTCCACGGGACAGGGAGTGGACCTCTTCATGCTGGACCCAGTGAGTAGCAAAGCCAGTGGCACCTGCACCTGGGGACACCATGGGCCTCTGTGGCTGCCTCCCAGTGTCCTGGGATAATTTCCTGGTTGTTCCTAGTACTTGCTTTGCGGGCTGGGGAGGGTCACCGGGGAGCCCTACCAACATGAAGGAAGACATCAAAGTCCTCTCTCTGAGTGAGGGCGTTTGGGGGAGAGCCCTGTAGCATCAATGGAGGCCTCTGGGTAAGGTGGAAAATGCAAGAGCGCAATCCTGGTCGCAGGCAGAAATCACTGGCTAGAGACTGAGTATTAAGAACACAATGCCAGCCAGCGCCGCGGCTCACTAGGCTAATCCTCTGCCTGCGGCACCTGCACCCCGGGTTCTAGTCCTGGTCGGGGCGCCGGATTCTGTCCCGGTTGCCCCTCTTCCTGTCCAGCCCTCTGCTGTGGCCAGGGAGTGCAGTGGAGGATGGCCCAAGTGCTTGGGTCCTGCACCCCATGGGAGACCAGGAGAAGCACCTGGCTCCTGGCTTTGGATCAGCGCAGTGCACCGGCCGCAGCGGCCATTGGAGGGTGAACCAACAGTAAAAGGAAGACCTTTCTCTTTCTTTCTTTCTCTCTCTCTCTCTCACTGTCCACTCTGCCTGTCAAAAAAAATTAAAAAAAAAAAAAAAAAAACCACGATGCTGAGTCTCAGTAGCGTATGCACTGTAACAATGATTGGGAGAAATTTTGGAAAAGATTTTTAAGTTACAGAATTTCTCTTTTCAATGCTACATGCTTTTGTCTATTACCAGAGAGCTTCTTTGTCGGTATAATCAAGTCTCGTGAAAATTCAAAGCCTCTGGTGTTTACCTAGTGAAAAGCTCAGTATTTCCAATTTTTTTAAAGATTTATTTTATTTATTTTAAATACAGAGTTACAGAGAGAGAGAGGTCTTCCATCCGCTGGTTCACTTCCCAGTTGGCCACAATGGCCAGAGCTGTGCCGATCCCAAGCCAGGAACCAGGAGCTTCTTCCAGGTCTCCCATGCGGGTGCAGGGGTCCAAGCACTTGGGTCATCTTCTACTGCTATCCCAGGCCACAACAGAGAGCTGGATCGGAAGAGGAGCAGCCAGGACTAGAACCAGCGCCCATAACGGATGCCAGCGCTTCAGTCCAGGGCTTTAACCCGCTGCGCCACAGCGCCGGCCCCCAGTATTTCAATTTAAGTAAGATTTACCAGTGTTGACTGAGCACCTACTATATCCCGAAGCAGCACTAGGCAGTGGTGATGTAGCACTCACCCAACCAACACTCCTGCCCGCATGAAGTGTCCACGTCGGTGCATAGGTGTGGGACGTTGGGGGGTTGCAGTGTCTCAAAAACAGAACAGAGTTTCTTCAGAGTTCCCGGATCTGCATAGTTTTCAAAATGCTTTGCATTACAGTAAACTTGCCCTGGACTTTTTCGAGGACTCGTGTGCAGTCTTTTCACATGTAGACTAGGAGTGCTTGCTGAGCCAGTTTACTGGTGCCGTAATTTCTGTGATTTTCGGAGAAGGAGGCAAATCCCGAGACATTCTACGGCTTATTCATATTACCCTCAGACAATGAAGAGTGCTTTCTAAAACGGTTCCGGAATGCCAGCCAGCAGTCAGATCATGCTGGCTAAGTGGTGGGCGGCTATCTGTCCCAAGCAATCTGCCTCTATTGAGACATATAGAGTTCATAGCCACTCTGTGAGGGGCTCCTACTGTTAGTCCCATGTTCGGATGAGGAAAGTAAGGTGCAGCAAGGGTGGGCAACTTGCCCAAGACCATGCCAGCGACTGGTGTTGCCGGGATGCGCTTCACGACTCATTCTGAACACACTGCCCTTGAGGGCAAGGGAAATATCCAGAACATTCTGAAGCAGTTCTAGAGGCCATGGGCAGGTGTGTGGGGTGGGGAGGAGCCTGTGGCTCAGGGTCCAACTCAAGGACTCAGGCACAGTCTCTGCATTCGGTCTCCCACTGGGACAGGAGAGCCAAGCTGGGCCAGAGACAGGCACAGAGCTTGTGTCGTGATGGCAAGAGGAGGTGCACCATAGCCTGACCTCTCAGTGTTAGCTTGAGACCCTCTGGGTCACTCCACTCCACTGCACAGGACATTTGAGCACAGGCCCTGGATGCAAAGTCTGGAACATTTTGGGGGATGTGTACTTGGAGCTACAGGAACTTCCAGCAATGGTCACAGACAGAAAGGGCCTGGGAGGTGACTGGCAGCTCACAGAGGCGGTCTCATGGGACAGAGTTAGTTTTCAGTGCTATTAACTGGGGCCCGTTGCATCCATGGGTTTATGGGGTGATGCTTTGATCTGGGGCACAGAGGCCCCACTTCATGTTCACCAAACTTTGCAGTACAGGGTGCACCTCAAAGTCAAGGCATTAAGTTTCACATGGGAGCTATGGTTTCTGAATGACAAGTGTGCCTGGTGCCTGGTGATCAGGTCCCCTCTTATCCAAGTGTATGGGGACCACGTTACTACTCAGTGGCTGTTGGTGACCACACGGCATGAAGGGTCATGCTTCCCAGGCATGGGAAGGTGCCGTAGCTGTCCTGTCCCATGATAGGGGACAGAGCTGCAGGGGCTTGTGCGTCTCTTGGACAGACGAGACCTGCCCATTGCGGCAGCAGGGGCTCCTCCTCCAGCTAAGGGGACAGTTGTGTTTCTGCCGTGCTGCTTGCTGATAAACTAGAGGGCCGTCGAGTCCCTTCTGCACCTGCTGAGTATCCTGCTCACTGCTTTGTTTCCGACACGATCAGCCTGGTCCTGGCTCTCTCTGCTCGGGGAGTGTTGTTTGTGTTCCTCGGCATCTCGTGGTCTCGCTGCGAGCTGCCATCTCGGGAGATCTTTTCCTGCTTAAGGTTTTTGACATGCGTCAAGATGAGGCTGGTTTCCCAGAATTTCCTTCTGGTGACCCAGGACATGTCAGTGTTGGAGGCGAACTCTGCGCCAGTGGGGCAGACCCCCTGTCACCAGCTCAGGCCCCGTCCCCAGACCTGGTAAAGGGTTGCCTGGTGTGGCTGTCAGGTAGCTGGGCAGAATTCTGTAACAACTCGGTAGATTTTTCTAGTTTTTTTTTTTTTAATTGTAACTAATTTTTAATGCTGAGTGAACGTAGTTTCTGAGGCAAGAGCTTTCTTCTTGTCCCCAGATATCGGGATACCAACAACTTTTCATTAAGATCAAATAACTGGACCACAAACTAATAGTCAAACTGTGCCTGCTCCCCATAGTGTGAGTTCTTCTCTCATTGCGGATGGTTGCTGGCTCACACCTTCCCGAACATACTAACTTGGGTTAATGTGAGAACCTGGGGGATGTTACAGCTGTGGTCCTTAGCAATCGGCAGCCTCGTTGACAATGGAACACAGGCAGGTAAATAAAGAAGATTGCAGATCCTCTTGCCCTTGAACTAGGTTACCTCTTGTTCCGCTACTCCTGGAGCTGCCTGTGTCACCTCCATCTCATTGCTGTTCTTTCTACCCTGCTGTGAAGTGACACCAGACCAGGGCAAGCTCCAGGACGGCACAGTGACCCCAGGTCCCCGCTGCGGGTGCCCGTCTCCCACTGTTCTCCCACGGTTGTGGAGTGTGCGGCTGGCTTCTGTCTCCTGGCCCCTCTTAGCATCACATTGTCTCTCTCCATCTTTCCAGGCTCTTGGTGAGTTTGTCCTGGTGGAGAAAGATGTTAAGATTAAGAAGAAGGGGAAGATTTTCAGTCTCAACGAGGGCTATGCCAAGTATTTCGATGCAGCCACCACGGAGTATGTGCAGAAGAAGAAATTCCCCGAGGTGAGTGCAGGAAGCGAAGGCTTATAGCGGGGAGAGTCCTGCCCCAGTGGGGTCCCTTTAGGGGGTAGTTTTGGGGGCCTGGGTGAAAGAGGTTGGTGCCTGTTTGTCGCTCTGCACAGCATGAGTTTCGCTCTGCACAGCATGAGTTTGGAGCAGTCAGCTTGTTTTTAGTTACAATTACAAGTGGAGTTTCTTGGAGACAAATCATTGCTTTGGGTCCTGGCGCTGTTCCAGACTCCAGCTTCCTGCTCATGTGCACCCTGGGAGGCACAGCACTGGCCCCGGGAGCAGGGTCCCTGCCGCCCAAGTGGGAGATCTGGCTGCTAATCTCGGCCTGGCCCAGCCCCAGCTGTTGCGGGCAGAGAACTCTCTCTCTATCTGTCTCTGTCTCCCTCTGTCACTCTGCCTTTCAAATAAACAAAAACTAAAAATAAATGTACCATGGAGAAGTTTAATTAAAAAATAAAAAGGAAGCAGGGACACGTTTTCCAAATGCAGAGGTTCAGGCTGGCCCTCGCTCAGGCTCATTAGCTTGGTAGGCTACAGCTCAGTTACATTGGCTCTTAGATGGAACAGTAGCATTTGGAAGTTCAAGTCACTTGCTGTAACACCGGCCCCTGTGTTTAGGCAAGTTTCAGGACTTCGATGGGCTCTCTGTACCTGATCCCTGCGTTTTGGAAGTCACGTGGCTGTGAACCCAGCCCACACAGTCCCTTTAGGATGTCTGCTGCGTGGCTGTGAGGCCAGAGGCAAAGAACTTCCAGACCAAGAGTGGGAAGTGGGGCCCAGGTTGGGAGCGGAGTGAAGCCGGTTTACCAGTTGGCCGGCTCCTCCCCAGCTCTGAGGTATGCAGTGAGAGGGGGTTGTTTGTCCCCAGACCAGCTGTCCCTGCAGCTCCAGGGAAAAGAGCTCAGGATTTCATGGGCCTGGTGGCACTCAGTCCTCAGGACGCTGGGGCCTGGCTTTGCTGCCTGAAACAGAAGCTTCAGCGAGTTTTCTTCCTTCTTTCTTTCTTGGATTTTTAGAGAAATTCTCAGCAATGCAGTTTCCTGTCCTGTTCCCTCACAGGGCATTATTTTGCCATAGCAGCCACGTCTTGAGGCTCAAGGGACAGGATTTGACTGTGGTGGTGTTGGTGAAGTCAACATTATTCTCAAGTTCCCAGACTTAGCGATGGCTTCAGAGTGGTTCCAAGTCTAGGCTAAAAAATAAAAACGCTCTCTCCTAAAGAAAGGTATTTATTGAGCATGGAAAAGTACCACTTCTGTGGGAAAAAACACCTTTTTGAAGGGTAAGTTGCAGGCAGAACTACCACACATGAGGGTGTTATGAAAAAACTGTGCCTGAATTTCAAAGTAGTTTTACACCAAAATAAAGTCCTCTTTTAATGCCATTCCCCCTGGTCTTTTTGAAGCGCCCTTATGTATGTAGCAGACACATGGGGGTGACCAGTTTAGCTTCTCAAGGAGCTTCTTATAACTTGATAAGGTGAGGATGAGAACCAGGCAAACAGAATGACTTTGCAAATGGTGGAGGCAATATTTGCATTTAAGCAGCCAAAGGGAAGAAGCTGAGAAAGAAAGAAATGCGAATTAAAAAAGCAGCCTCCTGGTCTCATTTCCACAGGTGACACTGGTAAAGCTTTGAAAGCTAAACGGGGCTCAGTGGTGTAGGAAAACAAGCCCTCTGGTAAATTCTTAGAAGATAAATGTGACCGCATTTTCTGAAGGCATTCTGGCAAAGTGTTGGCAAAGATTTCAGATCTGTATCTTCTTGCTCAACAGTTTATCCTAAATTCCCCCAGGAATGTGTCCCCTGGGAAAGGTCAAGGAGATATGTGAAAGTCTCATTCAGTAGGGCTTCTTCATGGACGTGGGCAGCTCCGTCTTTGTCTATTGATAGGGAGATGTGTCCACAAAATTTTAAGAAATGTATGGCAGAGCTAAATGTAAATATGTTGTATGTATCCCTTATATGCTCACATATGCAGGTTCTTCAGGAAGTTCATGGGAAATGGAATTAAAATATAAAGGCTTCTTTTGTGCCTCGAAGTTTGAAGTCCATGCGTAGTTTTCTTCATAATTTACATTTCTATGAATGTTTTGAAGACTGTTCATATGGACGCACGTGTGTGTGTGTGTGTGTATGTGTGTGTGTATACACACACATACACATGAGGTCACCTCAAAAAGTTTGGGGAAAATGGAATTCATGTAAGTTTGATTTGGTGCAAAATATTGAAATCTATTCATGGTTTTTCGTAACTTACATTTCCCATGAACTTTTTTTTTTTTTTAATTTTATTTATTTATTTGAAAGGCAGAAAGAGAGAGAGAGAGAGAGGGAGAGAGGGAGGTTTTCCATCTGCTGGTTCACTCCACAGATGTCCACCACAGCTGGAGCTGCACTGGTCCAAAGCCAGGAGCCAGGAGCTTTTTCTAGGTCTCCCATGTGGGTGCAGGGGCCCAAGGACTTGGGCTGTCTTCTACTGCTTTCCCAGGCCATGAGAGCTGGATTGGAAGTAGAGTAGCAGGAACTCAAACTGGCACCCATATGGGGTGCTGACCCTGCAAGTGGCAGCTTTACCCGCTACAGCAGTGTCAGCCCCTGAAATATTCTGACGAGAACCAGAAGAACCCCAAAGCTCTAAAACAAAGGAAGCTTTGCAGTTTTACAAAGCAGAGCGAACGCTCTGAGGGGAGTGACGGAGTTTTCCCACAGATACTCCAGGAGTGGAGCAGACTGACTGGGTCTGAGTTTTTCAAACACTTTTTGACTATAACTGCTAAGAAATGTATTTCACATCCAACTCAGAACACGGGTGCATGAATGTGCATGCACTCACACACACACACACACACACACAGGCACAACCAAAAGTGAAACGACCTACCTAACTACTCTAGTGCACTCTAACACATTTTTTCCCTATTCTATTCTATTCTATTCTATTCTATTCTATTCTATTCTATTCTATCCATTCCATTCCATTCCATTCCATTCCATCCCGTTTGTTTTGGTTCTATTTCATTTTAATAGCATGAACTAATAGACACTGATTGTAAAGACTTTATGACCCAATATAGATTTCCATCTACGGAGAAAAAGTGCTGTATTAGGGAGCACTTTCACTAGATCCTAAGATTAATCCAGAAATCCAAAATGAAGACAGTAAAGTAAAATAAGACAATGAGAAGTATATGCATTAGATACAGAATATATAAACTTTACTTAGGTAGTTATAAGTTGACTTACGTATTATTGGAATCAGTGTGCAACTCAATTTTAATACCAGATTTTTTTAATCTTCTCTTATTCTACATTGCCCTGGTTCCCCCCAATACCTGGTAACAATTTCAACCTCAGGGATTCTAGTTTTCCCAAGGATAGGTCCTTTTATCCCTTGATTAAATGAGAAGCCTAATTGAAGTGAGGGAGTGCATTATTAGGTTCTTGTCAGACTCTTGCCTTGTACATAAAGAAGCATTCTAAGCATTCTTTGTGCATATTAGGTGCACAAAGTGATAAAGTTTTATTTAAAAGCTGAGAAAGTGAACACACACACATTAGGCATGCATTGCCCCACACAGAGAAATACCCACCCTTTTGTTTTTAAAATGAATGTTAGCCTATTGAGAAACTTTAAAAATAGTACTTTCAAAGGAAAGCAGTGGAGACCCAGGGAGTCAGCATTGTGGCTGGCATCCCATGTCAAAGTGCTGGTTCAAGTCCTGGCTGCTGTGTTTATGATCCATGTGCATGGGAAGGCAGAGGAAGATGGCCCAAGTACTTGGGACCCTGCCACCCCCACAGAGAGCCTGAATGGAGTTCCTAGCTCCTGACTTTGGCTGGGTCCAGCCCCAGTTGTCACAGCTATTTGGGGAGTGAACCAGTGGATGAAATAGCTCTGTCTCTCCCCTTTCTATTGTCACTCTTCTTTTAAATGAATAAAATAAACCCTTTAAAAGCCTGAATTATAGTTGAGGTGGAGACAATGTGTAAAACTGTTGTTTCAGAGAACTTGGCTGAGAAGTGTAGAAGAAAGGGGGAGTGGCTAAGAACAGTGGCTCATTTTTTTTTATTTTTATTTTTTTATTTTTTTTAACTTTTATTTAATGAATATAAATTTCCAAAGTACGATTTATGGATTACAATGGCTTCCCCCCCATACCGTCCCTCCCACCCACAACCCTCCCCTTTCCCACTCCCTCTCCCCTTCCATTCACATCAAGATTCATTTTCGATTATCTTAATATACAGAAGATCAGCTTAGTATACATTAAGTAAGGATTTCAGCAGTTTGCTCCCACACAGAAACATAAAGTGAAAAATAATAGATGATTTTTTTTAAATGATGATGAAATCAGATCAGACCTATTGTCATGTTTAATCCCAGTGAGAGTCAAGTTGGGAGTTGATAATTTTTTTTTTTTTTTTTACAGAGGATCAGTTTAGTATACATTAAGTAGAGATTTCAACAGTTTGCACCCCCATAGAAACACAAAGTGAAATATATTGTTTGAGTACTCGTTATAGCATTAAATCTCAATGCACAGCACATTAAGGACAGTGATCCTACATGAGGGGTAAGTGCACAGTGACTCCTGTTGTTGACTTTACCAATTGACACTCCTGTCTATGGCATCAGTAATCTCCCTATGCTCCAGTCATGAGTTTCCAAGGCTATGGAAGCCCTCTGAGTTCTCCGATTCTTATCTTGTTTAGACAAGGTCATAGTCAAAGTGGAGGTTCTCTCCTCCCTTCAGAGAAAGGTACCTCCTTCTTTGAAGACCTGTTCTTTCCACTGGGATCTCACTCACAGAGATCTTTTGCCAGAGTGTCTTGGCTTTCCATGCCTGAAATACTCTCATGGGCTTTTCAGCCAGATCCGAATGCCTTTAGGGCTGATTCTGAGGCCAGAGTGCTATTTAGGACATCTGCCATTCTATGAGTCTGCTGAGTATCTCACTTCCCATGTTGGATCACTCTCCCCCTTATTTATTCTATCGGTTAGTGTTAGCAGGTACTAGACTTGTTTATGTGCTCCCTTTGACTCTTAGTCCTTTCATTATGATCAGTTGTGAACTGAAATTGATCACTTGGAATAGTGAGCTGGCATTGGTACATGCCACCTTGATGGGATTGAATTGGAATCCCCTGGTATGTTTCTAACTCTACCATTTGGGGCAAGTCAGCTTGAGCATGTCCCAAATTATACATCTCTTCCCTCTCTTATTCCCACTCTTATGTTTAACAGGGATCACATTTCAGTTAATTTTCAACACTTAAGGATAACTGTGTATTAATTACAGAATGAAACCAGTCATATTAAGTAGAACAGACAAAAAAAAATACTAAGAGGGATAATGTATTAAGTTGTTCATTAACAGTCAGGGCTATGCTGATCAAGTCACCATTACCCATAGTGTCCATTTCACTTCAGGAGGTTTCCTTTTTGGTGTTCAGTCAGTTGTCACCGATCAGGGAGAACATATGGTATTTGTCCCTTTGGGACTGGCTTACTTCACTCAGCATGATGTGTTCCAGATTCCTCCATTTTGTTGCAAATGACTGGATCTCCTGATTCTTTGCTCACTCCAGCGTGTGTTTAAGACTCTAAGAACAGTAAAGTTTCTGCTACCAAACAAAATACTTAATTTAAACATTGCCTTAACTTGTCACTCTACCTACATAGTCCAGGCTGAATTAATTCCCAGCTTCGTCAGAATTTTCCACCTCCCCTGTACTGTCAGAGAATTGTTGCACTAAACACAGATATCAGAGATGGGAAACCAAATGAAGACGAAAGACCAAATGTAGCTGTGCCCTACTGCCTACTCCTGGCTTTCAGAGAAATTGTTGAGTGATCTTCAACGTACTTTTCTCTTAAAAAATAAGTCTCATAACACGTGTGAGTAATGAAATCGACGTTTACAAGCTAATTGTTCTGCTTGTTTGGAGTGATCTGCCTCGGTTTAAAATCTTGCCGGGGAGAAACACTGCTTGCAGCCAGTGCAGAAGTGGTCATTGCTCAAGGAGGCCCGGTTCTCAGAACGCAGCAGGTCCTACGAGCTGCCACAAGTCAAGCCGGAGCTACAGGGAGCTGCCCACGGTGGTGATTGGCACGCACAGTTGCGCCTTGGCCTCCAGCGGATATGGGTTTTAGGATCCCCCATAGATTCCCGGGTCCAAGGGTGCTCAAGTCCCTTAGATAAAATGAAGCGATATTCCACATGCTGTCAATCATGTCTAGTTACTTATAATACCTAACACAAGGCACTTACCGTGTAAAAAGTTGCTACGCTGTAGTGTTTAGGGAATAATCACAAGGGAAGGACCCTGTATACGTTCAGTACAGATGCAAAATTTTAAAACATTTTCAATCCAGGGTTGGTTGTGGATGTGGGGCCAGCAGGTGTGGGGGGTGGATTATATTTCCTACTGTTTTCCGCTTAGCTGTTCTATTAAAAATTGCAACGGAATATTGTCACTCCCTTTAAGTAGTCCTGCATTTAATGAGCGCAATCACCGGTTGAGATTTGAGGTGCTTTTTTTTTTAAGGTTTATTTTATTTATTTTGAAAGGCAAAGTGGAACAGAGAGAGGGAGAGACACAAAGAGAAAGAGATAGTCTATCCGCTGGGCCACTCCCCAGTTGGCTGCAACCAGGCTGAAGGCAGGAGCCAGGAACTCTGTCTGGGTCTCTCCATGGGTAGCAGTAGCAGGAGCCCGAGCCCATCGTCTGTTGCCTTTCCAGGAGCTTTTATGGAGAGCTGGATAGGAAACAGAGTAGCTAGAACTGGGACCCCTGCTCTAACATGGGATGCTGGCTTTGAAAGAGGCAGCTTAACCTACCGCACCACACTGCTGGCTGCTTGAGGGGCTGTTACTGAATGAGTGCTCAGTTGTGTAATATTTTCAATGTCTTCGGTGGTGGGTGGAGGAGGAAGGGCCAGGCATGCAGAGGCCACACCAACTGAACATGTGGGCCTGGAGCTGATGCTGGCCGGTTGTCAAATGCACTGGATCTTGTGTCTTCTCTCTGTGCCTTCTAGGACGGCAGTGCGCCCTATGGGGCCAGGTACGTGGGCTCCATGGTGGCTGATGTGCACCGCACCCTGGTCTATGGAGGGATCTTCCTGTACCCAGCCAACCAGAAAAGTCCTAAAGGCAAGGTAATGCTCCCTTCGCTCCTCACCGGCTGGGTATCCGGTCAGTGAGCCAACGGGGGTCCCTTCTTACACCTGCCGCTGGCCTCTGTGGGAGTGGGCGCAGACGAGGAGTAAGGTCCATTTCCCACTGGTGGGTTTGGGGCTGTGGTGGAAGGTTGGAGAAGGGGAAAGCTGACGGGATCGTGACGGGTGAGTCTCACTGCCTTTCACCTCCTCTGGCCTCATCATGCTCATCGTTTGCTGAGTCAGCATTACCCGCCTGTCACTTCCACAGCCTGTGATCAACTGGTTTGGAATCAAGTACCCCTTAGAGAACCTAATGGCACTTATCAACTCAATTCCCAGGACAGAACGCATTGCATGTGCTCATTGCATGTAATAAGCATTTTTTTTTTTTGACAGGCAGTGAGAGAGAGAGAGAGAGAGAGAGAGAGAGAGAAAGGTCTTCCTCTGCCGTTGGTTCACCCTCCAATGGCCGCCACGGCCGGCGCACTGCACTGATCCGAAGCCAGGAGCCAGGTGCTTCTCCTGGTCTCCCATGGGGTGCAGGGCCCAAGCACTTGGACCATCCTCCACTGTACTCCCTGGCCACAGCAGAGAGCTGGCCTGGAAGAGGGGCAACCGGGACAGAATCCGGCGCCCCGACCGGGACTAGAACCCGGTGTGCCGGCGCCGCAAGGCGGAGGATTAGCCTAGAGAGCCGCGGCAGTGGCCAATAAGCATTTTCAAGGGGTCATGGAAGCCTTCTGGTCTACCCAAGAGTCCCCTACAAGCTGACAAACTGCAGAGTAAGAACTGCTCAGAACTCACTATTTCTGGAAAGGTAGCTCCTGGAAGATCCAACTGCAACTTTATGACACGAAATGGAAAACACTTATTACCAGGTGGGCATCTTGGGATCCAAACCCTCCTCTCTCGGAGAGAACCTGCCCCACCCTGGAAACGTGTCTGAATTTTAGCCAATCACTGGAATCTCCAGTAAGCAATCAAATCATGCAAAGATTTGCCATTTAAAAATATTTATTTATTTATTTGAAAGGCAGAGTTACAGAGAGGCAGAGAGAGAGAGAGAGAGAGAGAGAGAGAGAGAGAGGTCTTCCATCCGCTGATTCACTATCCAAAAGGCTACAAAGGCTGGAACTGGGCTGATCTGAAGCCAGGACCTATGTACGAGCTTCTTCCAGGTCCCTCACATGGGTGCAGGTGCCCAAGGACTTGGTGAAAGCTAGGAAAGGAAATCTAGCACACAAGACCTGAGAAATTATTTTTAAGACATCAGTTGATGCATCAGGCACTTGTCTTCATGTAGTGTTTATCCATTGTGTATTAATCTATCATATTTGTAGTTAATCTGTAATTAATTATATGAACTAAGAATCTCAACCACATCATACAAGAGCTGCGGGAGAGAAAGAGCTAGGGAGTTGTAAGTGAGATCAGGGAGAAGATGTGGAAATTCTAAAACAGAACCACCCTTGTCACATGGTTCTAAGTGTGGAGAACATGAAGGCTAATAATTAGTAACTATGAAAATGATTACAAGTGAGTCAGAAAGTATCTATTTGTAACTGCATAAACTATTTGTAAGCATGTGTAGCTGTGTATATAGGACTGGACCTGTCTACGTGTTCCAGCCCTGATGGTCTTTGATCACACCTGTGTGCATATGCGTGTGTGTGTGTGTGTGTACGTGTGTGGAATCCTCTCCTACCCGCGCTTGTCTTTCTCTCTCTATTCACATGGATTGTGGCTGCAGAACAATGACTCCCATGATGCCCTGGTGCCTGGATAATAAGGCCATTCCCTTACATCTGATGTCAGAGTCAGAGTTACTTGGTTTCAAGATACGTGCATTGTGCAACTGTGCCGAGTTTTACAATGTCTGCATCAGCAGGCTAATTGCTTACAGTCTGAGACTTTACTCTCTAGCACCCCAAGCTCCCCTGTCCTGGAGCCCCCAGGGCAGAGGAAGGGGAGAGGAGAGATCCGAGCTCTATAAGCTACCTAAGTGAAGGTCTTTCTAGCCAGACTGTTGGGGACAGCGTGGCCTCCAATGTCACTCGGACAAAACCAGGTGACCCAAGTCACCCAGCCCTCATGCACTGGGCCTGGCCAGGTGCTCTCTGCTCCAAGAACGGGAGGTATAGAGGGAGGCCCTGCTATGCTGAGTGACCAAAATGGCAGTAAATGCCCCCTGGAGTCTTTTTTTTAATTATTTGACAGGTAGAGTTATAGACAGTGAGAGAGAGACAGAGAGAAAGGTCTTCCTTCCACTGGTTCAATCCCCAAATGGCCGCTTACAGCTGGCGCTCCGCAGATATGAAGCCAGGAGCTTCCTCCTGGTCTCCCATGGGGTGCAGGGCCCAAGCACTTGGGCCATCCTCCACTGCACTCCCGGGCCACAGCAGAGAGCTGGACTGGAAGAGGAGCAACCGGGACTAGAACCCGGCGCCCATATGGGATGCCAGCGCCACAGGCGGAGGATTAACCAAGTGAACCACGGTGCCAGCTCCCCTCTGGAGTCTTAACCCAATCTCTCCTGAACACCTGACTCTCCCAGCCAGACCAAAGATAGTAGTCCTCTCCTGAAAATAAGAATCCAAGCGAAAGCACAAGATATGACTGTTTCTCAAAGCAGTTTTTCCAGATAAAACTTTCTATTAATAATAATTATACATATTTATGGGCTATCATATGACATTTCAATACATGGATACAGTAGGTACCTATCAAAGCAATGTGGTCAACATTTCTCCTTCTTTGACATCACTTTATGATTAGAAGCTTGTAGCTTCTTTCTTCTATTTGGTCATAGAATATTTACTAGGATTTCATGAGTGACAGTCTCCCCACTGTGCTATGTTAATGCTAGGAACTTATTCTTTCGATCTTGCTCTGACTTGGTATCTGTTATTCAAGTTCCCTCTAAACCCCTTCCCCCTCCCAGCCTCTAGTCATCACCATTCTGTGTTGAGACTGATTTTGGTTTAGCATCTGCATATGAAGGAGGAAGTAGTATTTTTCCTTCCGTGTCTGGCTTATTTCATTTAACATGGTGTCTTCTAGTTCTATCCATTTTGCTGGAAATGACAAGGTTTCATTCTTTTTCTTGGTTGAGTAGTATCTGATGATGAACACACTGATTGATTCCATATCTTGCCTATTGTAAACAGTGCTGCTATAAACATGGTGGAGCAGGTATCTCCTTGATACAATGCATTGATGTTTCTGGGGGACATACCCAGTAATGGGATTACCGGGTCATACGTTAGGTCTATTTTGAGTTTTTAAAAGAAATCTCTATTCTGTTTTCCACAGCGGCTGCACTAATTTACACTCCCACTAAGAGCGTACAAGAGTTTCCCTTTTTCCACTTCCTCACCATTATTTGTTACTCTGTTTTTGATATCAGCTCTTCTAATGGGTGAGGTGAGATCACATAGCTTCAAAAATGGACTTGAATGGAAAGGAAAAGCTTGCACAAAGCTGGGCCAACCACTTTGTAAGCAGACTGTAGAGAATGAACTCTTTTGGGTAGAAGAAGATGCTGTGATGTGGAGTTGGGGCACAGCAGCTGCATACCACTGGGAAGTCACCCTGGGTCTACTGTGATGGGTGTGTGTGCCTGTGAGTGTGTGTCTCGTGGTGATGGTGGCCGTAGGACTCACAACATAATAACAGAAATGGACCCCGAAGACACTCAGTGAGACCCCATCCACTTCAGCTCATTGTGTACTCTTGGGACACGAGAGTACACTTCGTATGGCTTAGGGAGACACTGCTTCCCCTGGACGGGCGGAGCCCTGGCCCCTCGTGCAGAGCTGGCCAAGCAGGGTGCAGGCTTGACTTCAGCTCCCTCCTCCGCCCTCAGCTGGGAGATCTTGTGAGAGATGTGCTGTGACCTCGTTTGGACGCTTGCTTTGTGTCAGACATGACTGGGAATGTAGAGACAATGATAGTGGGAAAGAAGCTGGGTGTTAAACCTCCGAGTGATGGCTGTTACAAAAGGTGGCGAACAGGATGCAGCAGGATTCCAGTTAGTGTAAGGGGCCAAAAGAAAAGACCACTTGGGGTCCCAGGAAGCTCTTTGGCTAAGGCTGGAGGTGTGGAGTTCTCGATGTCATCCCAGCCACATGGTTATTTGCAGAGAGAGAGAGCACCTGGCACATTCATCCAAGCTTCTTGACTCCCCACTCGCCATAAGCCTCACATACAAAGCTTCCACCCCTGCCTGCAGAATCCACTGGCCTCATTGCTGGACTAACAAGAAATGGGTCCCGAGGTCTCCTATCTGCAAGGTCAGAGATGGGTTTCTCATAAGCAGAGGTCAGCAGGCAGGCGAGAACATGGCCAGGGGTGCCCCCAAAGGCGTATGTGCTGAGTCCCAGCCGATGCATCAGCCTCCTCAAGCTGGGTCTGCAGTACAGGCAGCCCACCTGCTCACAGGCATGCAAAAGTGCACCCATGCTTGCAGGGCAGGCGAGCCCAGCAGTCACATCTTCCTTGAGCTGGAGGGGCATAGCCAGGAGGGGTTGGCCACTCGCAAAGCGTACCCATCTCCTGCCTCTGTTTCCCCCACAGCTCCGGCTCCTGTATGAGTGCAATCCCGTGGCCTACATCATCGAGCAGGCAGGAGGCCTCGCCACCACGGGCACGCAGCCAGTCCTGGACGTGAAGCCCGAGTCCATTCACCAACGAGTCCCCCTCATCCTGGGCTCCCCAGACGATGTACAGGAGTATCTCGCCTGTGTACAGAAGAACCAGGCAGGCAGGTAGTGAGTCTGACCCCACGAGTCCTCTTCTTTCGTTGTGGACTAAGAACCCTAAGTGAGCGAACCATGGAAATGGTGGTGTTGAGAAAGCAGCAGCCAAATCCACTGAACCCCCCAGCAACATACTGCGAACCACCGGGTGTAGATCCAGACGTCGCTCTGTGTCAGTGTAAAAGGCTGCAAATAAAAATAAAAACCCACCTGGGAAAAGAGCAACTGTGATTTGTCTTCTGTCATGAACCTTGGCAAATGGGGTTGCAGCTCTGTCAGCCGGAGCAATTGCCAGGTTTCCACTTGAGAGAGTGGCGTGCGTAGGTCAGTTGAGAATTTGTCTTGGTTGAAATTTGAACCTAGTGTCTTATCCTGTGGTGATTCATTTGTACATCTTTTTTGAACAAGAATTTCTGTGTAGGTACATGGACATGGAAGCCTAAAGATTGTGTAGTGACATATTGAGAAATTCAGAAGTATTTTTAAACATTTTGTTTGCTTGTTTAATTTGAAAGGCAGGGAGAGGGAGAGAGACAAAGAGAGGTCTCACATCTGCTGGTTCAACCCCTGATGCCCAGACAGCTGAGCCGGGCTGAAGCCAGGAGCCTGGAACTCAAGTCTCCTGTGGTTATCAGGAACTCAAGTCCTTGAACAACCAACTGCTGCTCTCCAGGGCATGCATTAGCAGAAAGCTGGATTACAAGTAGACCTGGGGCCAGCGCCGCGGCTCACTAGGCTAATCCTCCGCCTAGCGGCGCCGGCACACTGGGTTCTAGTCCCCGTCGGGGTGCCGGATTCTGTCCCGGTTGCCCCTCTTTCAGTCCAGCTCCCTGCTGTGGCCCGGGAGTGCAGCGGCCATTGGAGGGTGAACCAACGGCGAAAGAAGACCTTTCTCTCTGTCTGTCTCTCTCTCACTGTCCACTCTGCCTGTGGAAAAAAAAAAAAAAAAAAAGTAGACCTGGGACTCAGATCTGCAGACTCCAATATGGGATGCAGGTAGATTAAGTACAGCAGTGGATTAAGTGTTGCAGCATAAGCCTGGCCCCAGGAGTATTAGAAACAAGGCTAAATCCCAGTAAACTTTAACCCAGAAATTCAAGAACAATTCAACATTAGGAAACCTATTAGAGCCGTTCATTAGATTAAGGAAAAGGGTAACGTGGTGGGGGAGTTTGTGGGGATGGTGGATTGGCTAGGAGAAGCCAAAGCAGGGAGCAAACCCTTCCTTTCCCGCTTTAGCTTTGGGCAGGGTGGTTTGCACAGCCTGAAGGCATATTTCCACTTGGGTGTATTTGTGCACTCAACGTCGCTCCTCCATGCACTGTGAGTAGTCAATTGTAGCAAAATTATAATGTCCTATTAAAACATAAGAAACAAAGATATTATTTTTCTAGGAATAATTCTGATTCCAACCAATGGGCTCTTCATACTTTATTAGATATTTCATTTATATCCCAAAGATTCCAACTGAAATATGCATTTCAAAATATGTTACAGAGGGGCAGGCATTGTGGTGCAGCAGGGTAAGCCACAGCTTGGGACACTTGCATGCCGTATCAGAGTGCTGGTTCAAGTCTTCGGCCATACCACGCCTGATCTCGTCTGATCTCAGAAGCGAAGCAGGGTCAGGCCTGGTTAGTACTTGGATGGGAGAGTGGAAATTCAAGTCCTGGCTATTCTGCTTCTGATCCAACTTCCAACTAATACACCCGGAAAGGCAGGGGATGGTGGCCAAGTACTTGGGCCCCTGCCACACAAATGGGAACCAGGATGGAGTTCCTGGCTCCTGGCTTTGGCCTGGACCAACTCCAGCTGTTGCGGGCATTTGGGAATTTAAACCAGGGGATGGAATCCCTTGGTCTCTCTCTCTCTCCTTCTATCTCTCTCTCTCACTCTTTTTTTTTTTTTTTTTTTTTTTTTTTGACAGGCAGAGTGGATAGTGAGAGAGAGAGACAGAGAGAAAGGTCTTCTTTTGCCGTTGGTTCACCCCCCCAAATGGCCGCTGCAGCCGGCACACCGCGCTGATCCAAAGGCAGGAGCCAGGTGCTTTTCCTGGTCTCCCATGGGGTGCAGGGCCCAAGCCCTTGGGCCATCCTCCACTGCACTCCCTGGCCACAGCAGAGAGCTGGCCTGGAAGAGGGGCAACCGGGACAGAATCCGGCGCCCTGACCGGGACTAGAACCTGGTGTGCCGGCGCTGCAAGGCGGAGGATTAGCCTAGTGAGCCGCGGCGCTGGCCTCTCTCTATCACTCTTTCAAATAAGTAAATAAAATAAATCTATCTTAAATGCCGTATGAATACTTTGATTTGGTGAGTCTGTGGCATGTAGTGTCAGAAGAGTTGTAGGAAACAGAGCTAAGTAACACCTTCCCTCGTGGGGTATGTGCCTCTGAAGAAAGTGCAGATAGGCTCAGGCAAAGATCCATTGCCGTGCATATGCATTCTTTTTTTAAATATTGATTTATTTATTTACTTGAAAGTCAGGGTTACACAGAGAGAAAAGAGAGGCAGAGAGAGAGAGAGAGAGGGAGAGAAAGTCTTTCATCCTCTGGTTCACTCCCCAGAGGGCTGCAACTGATCCGAAGCCAGGAGCCAGGAGCTTCTTCCGGGTCTCCCACGTGAGTGCAGGGGCCCAAGGACTTGGGCCGTCTTCTACTGCTTTCCCAGGCCACAGCAGAGAGCTGGATCGGAAGTGGAGCAGCCGGGACTCGAACCGGCACCCATATGGGATGCCGGCGGTGCAGGCGGCGGCTTTACCTGCTACGCCACAGCGCCGACCCCTCATACTCATTCTTAAATGCGGAAGCTCTTCTGGGTGGGTGTCTGCACTCCACAAAGAAGGTACAAGGCCCGGACTCTCATTCCATTCTCAGAGACAGCATAGCAAACGTTCGAGGTGGGTGGAGCAAGATGGCAGTGGAGACAGATGCATGTGGACAGCACCTGAGAGCTAAGGTGGCAGATCTCAGTGCCTAGTTTTAGTAAGGAAGCAGAAAGGGAAGGGTTGCTCACGTCACGCCTTTCCCAGCTCCCACTGCGGGGAGGCAGAGGGAGTGAAGTCCATTCCCTGGACTTGAATGCCACTGCCAGCACCACGCGGCCCTCACCTCCTCGGCTCTCCTCCCGCGGCCCCGGCTCCCGGGACTGACGGCCACTCTCTGCTGAGACCCTGCCTCTCCGCCTCTTCTCACCACCGCCACTCTGGCTGGGGTCTGTCTCCCTCCTTCCTGGAAGCCCTCCCTGACCCCCACACTGTCTCTGATGTCCCCGCCCCTTGGTGTTGATGACCAGTGCACACAGCCGGTGCTGCCTAACTCCAGCTCTGTCACACGCAGGTCCCCACCCACGGAATGGATTCCACTCAGGAAACTACTGAATGTACCTGCTACCATGCCGGGTAGCATCAGTACAAAGCCCAGATCATTTCACTCCAGATGGGACATTTGTTACTGAGTCAAAAAGTTTGAGATTGGAACACATGTTGCTGAGGGCCATACGGAGCATCCTGTGTGACCATCAGAGGGACACAGAGGCTGCTGTGGGCTGGGACCCCAGCCCCGTGTTCCACTTCACTCCCTCCTCAGGGATGATGGAGTCTAATATCTAAACATTTCCACCTGCTCCTCACATTTCGCTGAATGGGAATGTGACTTAAAAACACACAGTCGACGACCTCTGCACTGCTTTAGTCTACAGAATATGGGAAGCTTTTCCATTGGAAAAAAAAATAATATCTTCAAGGATGAGTTAAGCTAGGTTTCCTATGGCCACAGACCCTCGGTTCTGGTCCCTCCCCTGTCTCCCACCCTCCCAGGACACAGCAGTGGGTTTGAAGCCAGCCTCAAAGTCAAGACTTTGTCCCCTACCCAGACTCGGGTGCCCTGGGGCCCTGCCCGTCCCCCACTGCAAAGTGGACACGGTGCCTCCACCCGCAGCTGGGGCCGGAGCTCTGGACCAGGCCTCGCAGGGGCTGCCGGGGGCTGGCCTGGGCTGCAGAAGCGACCGTGACCTCTCAGGCCCTTTTCCAGGAAAGAAATCACATGTGTGTCTAACAAGCGAGGCTGCTCTTCTCTGAAACCATTTCCTTTGTCCTTAGAGATCACTTGTGAGGTTTACAAGGACTGGGAGCGACAGAGGCACAGGCAGGGACATGGATCTGCATATTCGTAGCCAGAAGAGCTGGCAGGTGCCCCCTCTTTCTCCCTGTGTACCACTGCCATGTTCAGTTCTGTCTGGGGAGCCCCGTTATGGGTTTGACTGCCCAAGAAGTCAATGCACTGAACAGAGAGAGCACCACGGCTACATTTGAAATTAAATTTTATTGAAAAAGGTAAAACTATACATCGTCTCAAATCAAAATTCAAGTCATTAGGTGGGTCAATAATACACAGCTGATTCCAGCAGTCATTAAGTAGCAGAAGGATTTCGCTAGAGTAAAATTGTCACAGAATGCGCACCACAGCTGGGATCGTCAGTGTTCCAAGTGCTGTGTCGGTGCGGCCAGGGCCGGTGTGCTGTGGCTCCGCTGGCCTCAGTCCAATCCTTCCTCAGCGCCGTCCATCGACTCACACAGTGGGTAGCTGGCTGCCGTGGCGATTCCGCAGTGGTTGTTCTGGTCTTTGGCCATCTTCATGTAGCCCCCCATGCCCCAGTCTTTACCCCAGCTGAAAGGAGAGCAGGTGTGTCATTTTATCCAAGACCTCTCCCTCCAGGCAGCAGCAAAAAAAAAAGTGCACGTTTACCTTTATTAGTATTTTTTTTTAAAAAAGCGAATACTAAATAGTGTTCCAGCAGAACACTGAATCAGCCAGCAGAGGCCAACATTCTCATTTAGCCTGTTAATTGTTGAATTTAAATCTGAACATAATTTGTATTCCTGTCCCCCAAACAATGACTTTCCACAGAACTGCATAATCAAAGAAAAAAAGGAAACCTTGGGAGCCAGATAGATTTTTTTTTTTTAAAGATCTATTTTATTTATTTGAAAGACAGCTACAGAGAGAGAGGTAGAGCCAGAGAGAGAGAGGCCTTCCATTGGCTGGTTCACTCCCCAGATGACCACAATGGCCAGAGCTGAGCCGATCCAAAGCCAGGAGCCAAGAGCCTCCTCCGGGTCTCCCATGTGGGGCCCAAGGACTTGGGCCATCTTCTACTGCCCTTCATAGCCCTCCACTGCCCTCTACTGCTAGGCCATAGCAGAGAGCTGAATTGGAAGTGGAGCAGCCGGGTTTCCAACTGGTGCCCATATGGGATGCCGGTGCCTCAGGCCAGGCCTTCAACCCGCAGTGCCACAGCGGTGGCTCCAAGATAGGTTTTAAAATTAAGACAACTTTCAGGAATTTGAAATACAATGATACAAATACCCTTAACACCCCTCAGCAAGCTTGGTGGGATTTTGTTTTTCTTAATTGGCATACAATGGTTATAAATATCTATATGTTTACAGACTTATTCTCCATATATGTATACTATGTGTAATGATCAAATTAGAGAAATTAGCATTTACATAACCTCAGACATTTCTTTGTGTGGTGAATACTGAAAATCCTCTTCTAGCTATCATGAAATATCCGGTACATCGCTAACCACATTCCCTCTACTGTGTTGTAGGACAAGAATTCACCCCCTTTTCTCTCATGTTGGTATTTTGGCACCTGTTATCCATCCTTTGCCTACCCCACCCCCCTCTCAACCACCGCAGCTTCTGACCACAGATGTTGTGCTGTCTACCTCGATGAGATAACCTTCTTTAGCTCACACACTCATATGAGTGGAAGCATGTGGGGTCTGTCATTCTGTACCTGGCTTATTTTGCTTCTTAACACAGTGCCGTCCAGGCTCATCCATATTGCCAAAGGACAGGATTTCATTTTTTATGGCTGAATAATATTCCATTGTACACACATGCCATGCTTTCTTTATCCACTCATCTGTTGACAGACATCTAGGTTGGTTCCATATCTTCATTATTGTGAAAAGTGCTGCAGCAAGCATGAGGGTACAAATCTCTCTTCCACACCTTTCCTGTGTGTGTATATCCTGTGGGGGGATTGCTGACTTAGGTGGTAGTTCTAATTTGCTGAAAACCTTCATACTAGGACCTGGCACTGTGGCATAGCAAGTAAAGCCACTGCCTGCAGTGCCGGCATCCCATATGGATGCTAGTTCGAATCCCAGCTGCTCCTCTTCCAATCCAGCTTGGGCCAATGCAGCCATTTGGGGAGTGAACCAGCAGATGGAAGATTCTCCCCGCCCCCTCTGCCTCTGCCTCTGCCTCTCTGCTTTTCAAATAAATAAATAGAAAAAGAAAACTTTCATACTGTTTTCCATAATAGTGTCACTAATTTTTAAAAATTTTTTAAAAGATTTATTTATTTATTTGAAAGTCAGAGTTATACAGAGAGAGGAGACACACACACACACACAGAAAGCGAGAGAGGTCTTCCATCCAATGGTTCACTCCTCAATTGGCCACAACAGCCAGAGCTGTTCCGAAGCCAGGAGCCAGGAGCTTCTTCTAGGCCTCCCAAGCAGGTGCAGGGGCCTAAGGACTTGGGCCATCTTCTACTGCTTTCCCAGGCCATAGCAGAGAGCTGGATCAGAAGTGGAGCAACCAGGACAGGAAGCAGTGCTCATATGGGATGCTGGCACTGCAGGCGGTGGCTTTACCTGCTATGCCACAGTGCCAGCCCCTTGTTACTTATACTTTTGAGTTCTTATCAAAAATTTTTGCCTATACCAATGTGAAGTGTTTCCCTTATATTTTCTTTTAGTTGATTCCTAGTTTCAGATCTTACCTTTAGACCTAAGATTCATTTTGAGTGGACTTTTGTATATGGTGAGAGAGACCTAGTTTTATTCTTCTGCATATGTCTATATGGTTTCTCCAGTACCACTTATTGAAGAGGTTATACTTTCTCCAATGTATGTTCTTGGTGTCTTTGTCAAAAATAAATTGGCTGGGGCTGGCACTGTGGCATAGCAGGTAGGACCTCCACCTGCGGTGCCGGTATCCCATATGGGTGCCAGTTCGAGTCCGGGCTGCTCCACTTCCCATCCAGCTCTCTGTTATTGCCTGGGAAAGCAGTAGAAGATGGTCCAAGTCCTTGGGTCCCTGCAACCATATGGGAGACCCACAAAAAAGCTCCTGGCTCCTGGCTTTGGATCAGCTCAACTCCAGCCATTGCGGCCATCTGGGGAGTGAACCGGCCCATGAAGATCTCTCTCTATGCCTCTGTCTCGCTGTAACTCTGCCTTTCAAATAAATAAATAAATCTTTAAAAATAACTTAAAAAATAAATTGGCTGGGATTGGGGTTTGGCACTGTGGTTAAGGTGCTGGTTTGGATGCTGCATCCCATGGGTTAAGAGTGCCTGGGTTCAAACCTTGGCTCTGCTTCTTATCCCAGGTTTCTGCTAATGTATATCCTGGGAGGTAGCCAGGGATGGCTCAAGTGCTTGGGTTTCTGCCACCTACATGAGAAACTTAGACTGAGTTCCAGGCTTGCGGCTTTGACCTGGCCCAGCCCTGGCTGTTGCGAGCATTTGGCGAGTAAACCACCTTTCTTTTTTTGGCTGATTGGGTCATTTCAAATCACCTGTCTTCAAGTTCAGAAATTCTTTTGCTTGATCTAGTCTGTTATTTAAGTTTTCAACTTGATTATTTATTTCATTTGTTGAATTCTCTAACTACAAGTTCGGTTTGTAACATCTACCTCTGTTTTTTCATTCAGATCATGAAATATTTTCCTGATTTTGTTAAATTGTCTGTATATGTTCTCTTGTATCTCACCAATTTTCTTCAATATTTTTAATTCCTTTTCAAGAATTTAGCAGATATTCTTTTATTTGTTGCCTGCTAAGGAAAGTTTTGCTCCTTTGAAGTTGTCAGGTTACCCTGCTTTTTCATGTAGCTGGTGGAAGATTTGTCTGTATGAACTATAATGGGTGGTTTTTATACCAAGTCATCCTACCAGGGATGGGACCCAGGGTGTCAGATGGGTGGCGTACATGGCCTTTAGTCCTGTGTGGGTGCAACTGTGAATTCTCTGGGTAGCTTCTTCACCAGAAATCAACATCAGTGATGTGTCTGTGTGCCTCAGTGCCTGAGAGGCAGGGCTTTGTGGGGTGGTTGGTCAACTGGGATATAAGCTTCCTAAAGGCAGGGTGGATTAAGCACAGAAGTGGGTCTCCTGTCTATGGTGCAGGCTGTACATGGACGTAGTTTTAAGATGGCACCTTGCAGCAGCAGCCTGGGTGGGCAGGGCCAGCATCTTCTGCAGCAATGCACCAGTGTGAACTACCTGGAAGTGCCCTAAATAAGCTCAGAGTCTGTGAGGGCCATAGCCTTCTCCAGCAGCAAAGACTTCAGGTGTCTACGCCATTAATGAGGGCTGCTGGGGGCTTCCCTCTTCTATTTTTCCTGCTGTGAGAAGTTCCAAGCTGCCCCCTCCTGGTGAGATTGGGTAACAGATGCAAACTGCTGTTTCTTTACAAGGCCATCTTGAGTCTCTGTGCCTCACAGCGCCTGCACTGCATTCCCACTCCATCCAGGGCTCTCTCTCAAATACTCCAGTTGAATACTCCTTGTTTATTTAAAAAAAAAATAGATTTATTTGTTTGGAAGGCAGAGTGACGGGATAGGGAGTGGGGAGGGAGAGAAAGAGAGAAACTTCTATTTACTAGTTTACACTCCAAATGGGCACACCAGCCAGGACTGGTCTAGGCTGAAACCAAGACCAGGAGCTCCATCCAGGTCTCCCACGTGAGTGACAGGGGCCAAGCACCTGAACATCTCCTGCTGCTTTCCCAGCTGCCTTAGTAGGAAGCTGGATCAGAAGCAGAGTAGCCAGGACTCGAACTAGTACTCTCATACAGGATATAGGCATTCACAACTATATAGAGGGTCACAACTCCAGCCCGTTTTTAATCTTTCAATCATTTTTTCCATGAGAGGGAAGCACATCAGGCCGCTCTTGTCAATTATCTTGCTGGTGTCAATCCTGTAACAGTATCTTAATGTGTATAATCAAACATCAATATAATCAAACATTAAGTGGATAAAGACTTCTGGAATTTCAGAAGTGTGCTTAAGGGTTTGTGGACCAATTTCCAAATACTGATTGCAAAGAAGAATTCCATTTCAAATGTCAGTTGTGAGTGTTTTTGGCATTTTGTACCTGTTCTTGATCAGCCAGTATTTATTGTTTTTTGATCCTACTTCTTCAAAGCCATAGCCAACCACCAGAACAGCGTGATTGACATTTTCGCTGCTGCATTTTGGATCATAATAAATGCCTGTAGGAGTAAAGTGAATACTGGGGTGACAGCAGCCCACACGGTCACCCACAGAAATGAACCCACAGAAGAATCACTCATAGTAAGGAGCCCACATAACCACCCACAGTAAGGGAAGTATCTCTAAATTCAGTGAAATGACATAAAGTCTAAATAAGATGTAGAAATAGGATCACTTTTGTCAAGGTTAAGGGTTTAACACCTAAAACCAGCAGAATTGTATCTATTAGCATAATCCCACATGTAAGCGACTTGCCAAGACCACCCTGTGGAACTCTGCAACTCTACTGGGAAGATGTCCGCCCAAAGAAGCACCAACAGGACTCAAGATTACTTAAGTCAAGTGGTTCTTTCCAGTTTTCATAAGAGAATTAAAAATCTTTGGGAAAACTTGAAAATCCCAGCAACTGGAGTAAAGGTAAGTATATTATACAATCCCAAACCGTTTGGAAAGGTCTCTGATGTACTTAGTATCATGAAGATACACTGATGGCGGGTCAAATGGAACTTCCGGTTTACGTGTTGTATGTACAGAATGAACAGTTGCTTTTTAATTCAGACTCCTAATAGCTACACTGAATTCTACATGAAAAGAGTCAGGCATGCTGGTTTGTTGCACCGGTTTTCCAGGGCTTTTGCCTGAAAGTTCTACAAAGACAGATGCTTACCTCCTTCATAGAACAGGAAGGACTCAGGTGTCGTAGCGATACCCACGGAGACAGGTCCGACCGTTGCCACTGCCTCCATCAGGGCCTTCTCGTCCTTAGAGACGTCCACAAAGCCAGTGACATTGGCCGCAGAAAACCTGGGATTGTATTTACAGGATCCTTTCTTAAAGGAAAGGGGGAAGAGACTTGATTACTACCAGCTACCTCCCGGTGACTTTGGGTTCTTGACCACACAACTCAGCAGTTTGCAGCTAAATGATCTGCAAGGAAACCTCCTTCAAAGAATCCCACGGAATGAAATAATGGTTGGCTGGCTTGAAAGTGAAAGCTTCGTTGCTCTCTCCTCCTAGGTCTGTCTATCTGTCCAGAAGAAACTTTTACTACGGAGAAGCACGCATCAGGTGCGGAACTGTATGCGTGTTCTCCATGCAGCATGCAACACCTGTGTGTTAACCAACTAATCAGAGAACTGCGTGAAGGCTGATGGTCTGTGACAGTTCTGCTAGTTTGCAGGGGTAGATCTCACCACCTAAAATGGGAAAGCCAAGACGGGTGTCTTGTTATCTCTCTGAAAGCACTCCATTTCCCATCAGCCAAGTTGGAATGATAATGGTAGAAGGGAGTCCACGTACCCTTTGTTCGTACGGGTAGGATTCTTCCGAGTCCAAGCCTCTGTTGTCCTTAACATACTGGAAGGCGTAGTCCATGAGGCCACCACTACAGCCCTGGTTGCCCTGAGGCCAGGAGCAGTCCACGAGGTTCTGCTCGCTCAGGGACACGAGCCGGCCAGTCTTCCGGAACATCTGCCCTTCGAGGGCTCCAGTGGCACTGAAAGCCCATGAAGAACCACACAATTCCTGAAAACGCAAGCATCTGTCATCTACCAAACAGATAGCAAGACGTGTGCTACGTCGGCCAGTGTATTTGAACTGACGTTGCTCTACAGACTAGCAAAGCAGTGAGGTGGATCCCTTTTTGGCTTTCCCGGGAGGTGGAAGGTCTGGCTCCCGCCCTGTCATACCTGATTCTTCACGGGAGTCACATAGCCTCTCTCTCTCCAATCCAAAAACGCAGGGATCTTAAATAGGAGGGAATTATGGAATTCTTCCCCCCTTTTGTGATTCTGGTTTTCAAAGCCGTTCATCATCAGCCTGAATTCTTCATTGGTCTTCAAGGAACGGTAAACAAAACATTGAAAAAGGGACAGGTTACTTTGGTAAAGAGTCAGGGAGAGGAGGCGCGGGGTCACGGGATCCACAGCACACTCACCATGTCGCCGTAGGCGTTCATCGCCATGGTGAAGCCATGTTTCCCTTGGCTGTACTCCCTGTTGTGCTTTTCAATCATTTGCATGTTCTTCTCCCACACGGCTCTCCTCCATTCTTCTTCTCTCTAGAGGCAGTCACACAATGATGGACGTTATTTCTACTTAACACCCAACCCCCTGTGACCAGACAGACATGCAGATAGGGATGGAAGAGAAACCACAGTCAGGGATGACTTTCTACTTTTGGGAGCTGTTCTCCACGCTCCAACTAACAGGGATGTCTGTCCATATCCTGCAGTAACCCTTGGGCACTCTCTTGGGAAAAGCTGGCCTCTATAAGCTACTCTCTGGCCATAGACTCCCGGTAAGGAAGATCATTCTCTCCAGGGTCTCTCTGCACGGTTTCAAATGTTACCAACCACGCCATATCGTCTTTTGTGTGCTGCCAGCCACTGGCGCCATCGTGTATCCAAACTGTGATCAGGTGTTGGAGCAGCTGAGATCATGCCAGAGCAGAGGACTGCTAGGAAGAGTGGCAGATGCATCGTTCAGAAATCTAGGAAGGGAAGAGCCGCGCGTGTCTGATTAGATCACTCCTTCCAATGAGTCCTCTCGCTCTCTTCTGCCTAATGACCACCATCATAGCAGAATAAAAACGTTTAAATTGTGTTTAGTATTTACCCAAGAACCGTGGAAGAGACTAGGAGAGTGGTTGGAGAAAAAGAGACCATAAGGCAAAAGTCAGGGCACTCCCCGTAATGCCTTCCAGGGGGCTCCTAGCTCAGCTACCGGGAGGTCCTCCACATACTCCGGCCATTGGCCGCCGTCCGGGAGTCTGGAGGGACCAGCATCAAGGCACGACTTTCAGGAATCCAGCTTCCCTGTCTGCCCTGGTTAGGCCCCAAAACGCGCAGCCAGAGACCCCCGAAACTCCATCTGGAGCTTTCTCTCAGGAAGCCGCAGCCGCGCAGGCCAGGCGGGCAAGCCCACCGTCCAAGGTCTCAGAGGTTGGCGGTTGTGATCCCAAAGCTGCCGATTTGGCCCAGAGAGTCCCACCCCCCCCCCCTCCGCCTACCCATTCAGCGATTGGCTGCTCCGGCCGGTGGGCGGGACCTCTGTGCGCTCTCTGCCTCCCGGCGCGCGTTAGGCTGTTGGGACCGAGGCAGCCCCAGTGCTGGCCGCAGGTGGATTGCGGAGGGTCCCTCGTGGGCAGCGCAGAGGAGAGTCCAGGTCAAACTGAGCACCCTGGCTTTACTGGGCTCTGGGGCGTGGCTCAAGAACATAAGCTCACAGCCTGACCCCGGTGTTCCTCCAGGCCCAGAGTTCTGGGTTCAGCATCCTGTGGAAGTCACAGCCAAGGTGTAGCCTGCAGGTGGACAAGCCCCAGGTTCACGGCCGGCTGCGGCTGGCCTCAGAAGAGCCTGGAAAGGGACAGGCAGGTCCCAGACTCGTGGTGCGATAGTCAGGCCGCTTCCTCCGGGTTCACTCTCGCCTAGAGGATGCTGGTCTTTCTGTTCTTTTCAAATCTTCAACTGGGATAAATCCCTCTGCTTTAGCCCTCTGGTTTATCCCATCCCAAACCACCCCAACAGTAACACCCAGCTCGCTATTTGACTGCATATCTGGACATAAAATTAACCGCCATACGGTGAACCACCACATCTGTGTGTTATGCCTCTGTGTAGACTTTCAACCCTCGTTAATAGGTCTGTGCAGATGTTGTAACAAGACGTCCTTCTCTACCCCGTCTCTGGAAGATTGAGCGCTAGGGGAATTGGCAGGGCCAGTGTAGTGGTGTTCAGGTCGTTGAGGTCATTTATCCCTCCCCCAAATAGCCACTCCTTTCAATATGTTTCCATTTCACAGAGCTCAGAGTTATTATCATAAAAACATTATCCAGAAAAGTGTCCATCATTGTACATACATTGCACAGTAATTGTTAATAAATGCTTATTCAAAATCGCTTATGAAATAAATGAATTTCCTTAGTTTCAATAACTCTGTTTTCCTTAAGTGTTAATCAGTCCACCAATATATATATTAAATAATCAACCAATAAGAATTAATGAAACTTGGGCCAGAGTTGTGGCCCAGTGGGTTAAGCTGATGCCTGAAACACTGGCATCCCATATGAGCACCATTTAGAATTCCAGCTGCTCCACTTCTGACCCAGCTCCTTGCTAATCTGCCTGGGAAAGCAGCATAAGATGGCCCAAGTGCTTGGGCCCCAGCCACTCACATGGGAGTGTGACCCAGATGGAGTTCCAGGCTCCTGGTTTCACAATAGTGGCCATTTGGGGAGTGAACCAGCAGATGGAAATACCCCCCCACCCCCTCTGCTCTCTTCACTCCCTCTCTTCTTTCTCTCTCTCCTCTGTAATTCTACTTTTTTTTTTTTTTTTTTGAGATTTAGTTATTTATTTGAAAGGTGGAGTTACAGAGAGGCAGGAGCTGGGCCAGAAGCCAGGAGCCAGGTGCTTCTTCCAGGCCTCCCACATGGGTTCAGGGGCCCAAGGACTTGGGGCATCTTCTACTGCTTTCCCAGGCCATAGCAGAGAGCTGAATTGGAAGTGGAACAGCGGGACTTGAACTGGTACCCATATGGAATGATGGCCCTGCAGGTGGTCCCAACTCTACCTTTCAAACAATAAATACATATAAAAAGGGGAATTAGTGAAACTTTAACTTTGTCCTTGGATTGGTGGTTATATATTAGGCATTTCCTGAGAAAAATCTACATGTAACTTTCCTGGTGGATTTTTTTTTAGCATTCAGTCTTTCAGTTTTAAACCATAACAGTATGACAGAATGTTGCTTTTACAGAAAAATGGCACAGAACAAGACAGATGTATGTAACTGAAATTGTGGCAAACGTCTTGGGGCAGTAGGTGACAAGATGATCTTGTGACATTTCTCCCACATTCCTCATCCTCACCCCAAGTCTACAATCCATGAGCTGTCCTTTGGAACATGGAAGATATCTTATACACACACACACACACACAGCACACACAAAACATGGTATTTTTCATTCTTACAGTATAGATTGAAATCAACAAAAATTTTGGAGTAAGGAACTCCAGCTACAGTCAGAATCCACTTTTCCTGAATTCTCCGTATTAGCCAAGGGCTGCAGCAACCTGGCAGACGCTTATTCAAGACACACTACTGACTTACAGTGGGTTTTATGCTGTTTGCTCTTTCCCCAGTCCCATTCCTACTCCTCAGAAAAGCAGCAGCTTTAAGGTAGCTGGGAAGGTGATGGAGCCAGACTGGCCTACAGCTGAGCTGTCTGGTGGATCCCTGGAAGACCACCTTAAAAGGCTTCTCTTTATTTTGCTTTTCTTGAAAATGAACACGTTTGGAGCTGTTTCACTAAGTGACCTTTCTTACTTTTAGATCATATTCTCTAGAAAAAAAAAACAAAAACAAAAAACAAAAAACAAATACAGGCTGACATCTTAGGCTGCGGCTGCCTGGGGTGACTTATGCCAGTTTGGGTAAGCAGAAGGTTGGGAAGAAAGACTGGGGAATATGCCTGTATAAGAGCTTTTCAAACTTTGATATATTTTGTGGAATCCAGAGGACCATATGCAAATTCAGGGCTGTTTGCATGCCTTCCATGGCCTTGCTCTCTCCTCCATACCCCACCCTCCGTTTCTGGGGACTGCAACACCTCCCTCTCGGTGGCAGCAGTGCAAGGAAGTGCTGGGCAGCGCCGGTGCCTCTTCTCTGCAGCCTGGACTTCCTCATCTGATCGTGTGACAGCAGCCACACAGGATTCTTCGGGGCATCAGTGAGGAACATGAGTGACGGTGGCGGCGTATGCTGGCAGGTGTCCCACCCAAGGTAGGTCACAGCTGCAGCCAGGAAACACGTGGGGCTGCGAGGCACCAGCTGCCTGTGATGGAGGCAGGGGTGGGGCTGCCGGGGCCAGGAAGAAGATGGAAGTGCTGATGTCGAAGTTCAAGGTGGACTGAGGTGCTGTGGCGGGGCGGGGGGAAGGGAGGGAAGTGCTCTGGGGGCGGCCCCGGCACACAGGGCTTCCTCTACAGCACAGACGACAGGGGAGAATCCCAGCCACCAGTGGGTAACCCTGTTACAGCAGCACTTTGCTAGCCTTTGTGCTCATGGATGGTGGGCATGCTGGCAGCTGTCCCAGCCTTGTTCTCCCCTAGTAGTGCTTTCTCTCCTAACCTGCTGAGATCTGAGGTCAGAGGAGGAAGCCACAACGACGATGACTTCCTGTTCCGCAGGTCACCACCCACAGCCGTGACCTCAACCCTGGCTGCCCGATGCGTACCGTGGAGTTAGGAGGGTCACTCGTATGGCCCAGCAGCTCGCTGACGTGACTTTCAGAAATGACAGGCTCACAGGGAGATGTGAGCAATGTGGTGGGATAAGGGGGTCACCCAACTCGTATCCAAGGAACTTCTGTACCCAGCCACGGACAAAGTCGCTGTGTGGGAACCCATGAAACCCTAGTGGGGGTCTAAGATCCGGGAGGACCATTATGGGTATGCAGGTGCACAGCCAGGCAGCACACCTGTCACTCATTGTCTTGGGTTCAAATGCAGAGACGGGGCCAACCAGTTTGGTTATGGCCCTGTTGACCATGAACTGCCGACAAAACCCATGTACCTGGGGGCCCAGCCCTTCTTATTGCAGGTGGGGAACTATCAACGTGTGCAGGCAACTCCTGGGCACGTGCTCATCTGGGGCGCTGGGAAAAGCATCAGAGCCTGGGACTCTGGTCGGCTTTCTCACACAGGCTCTGTACCTTTCTTGGGCATCCTAAGGTCCTTTGATGTTCCACCAATCGCAACACCATTGTGGTCTTCATAGGGACTTTGGGCTTTTGGCGCCCCCTAGTGCTGAGAAGGCTACAGTTGCCAGGAGTTGAAAGAGTTGTCCAGGGGCTAGTGTTGTGGCTTGGTGGGTAAAGCCATTGCCTGTGACACCTGCTTCTCACAGGGGTGCTGGTTCTTGTCCCAGGTGCTCCACTTCTGATCCGGCTCCCTGCTGATGGCCTGAGAAAAGCACCAGAGAATGGCCCTCGTGTTTGGGCCCCTGCACCCATGTGGGAGACCATGGTTTGGTGGTGAGGGCGGTCACATTATTATTGCTGATGTCTGTGCCAAAGATCCAGAACAGGGCCAGGGACAGCTTGTATATTTGCATACTGAAACCCCATGTGAAGGAAAGTCACTGCGAAGAAAACTCCTCCGTCACCTTGGATAAATGGTAGGAGGATTCAGAAAATTCATTATTGCAGTTTGCAGCCTGAAGGAGCAGAATCCTGGCCAAGCCTCCCCTTGGACTAAATGTGGGAGTGAGCACAAAGTGTCCCCAGGCAGTCTTCACCCCTAAATATGGTTTAATGGGCTGGCAGTGCTGGCATCCCATGTGGGTGCTGGTTCGAGCCCCGGCTGCTCCACTTCCGATCCAGCTCTCTGCTGTGGCCTGGGATAACAGTGGAAAATGGTCCAAGTCCTTGAGCCCCTGCACGCACGTGGGAGACTCGGAGGGAGCTCCTGGCTTCAGATCAGTGCAGCTCCAGCCATTGCAGCCAACTGGGGAGTGAACCAGCGGATGGCAGACCTCTCTCTCTCTCTCTTTCTCTCTCCCTCTACCTCTGCCTTTCAAATAAATAAATAAATCTTTTTTAAAAAATCATGGCTTTATGGCCCCACATGGATCCAGATTTTGTGTCACAAGACAGTAAACTAAGAAGATGGAAATTATGTGGAGTTGTTCTAGATCCCAGAATTTTTTCCATAGGTGGCTCAACCTATGGGAGAAACAGTATCTTTTTCACACAAGATCATTATGTCTTTTTCCTCATGTAGGCTGTGACTTTGTTCTAAGAAGGATGCTCCAGTACTGGGTGCAAGGATACCATTGTTAGCTAGATTCATTTTTTTACAACCACAAATCCTCTGAGTGCTGGTAGAGATTTCAATTCTGCTTTGTGCTAACGTAGACAAATATGAAGACCCAGTAATTCCTGATTTAGAGACACGGAAGGAATTGTCCAATTAAGGAACTAACACTGGGAATGTCGGCTAAATGCAAAGATATTGAAAGATGTACCTGGTAAGTGCTTATCAAGTTTACTGACAGGGGGGAGTGGGGGAGGAAGCTGCTTGGGATCAGCAATGAGCAGGAGGCCCCCCGTTCCCGGGTTTGTCATGAGACACCACGCATAAGGCCCTTCCCTGCTGGACCTCAGGCCAATGACCATCCAGGAGGCCCCAGGGGTCAGCCAAACACCACCTACAGGCTTGTATGGCGAAAGGTACACACAGGTGTTCCAGTTTTTACAGGGTTATTGTAAAAGAAAGAATACAGGACAGAGACCACACGTGGGCCCATAAGTCATCTGGCCCTTTGGAGAAAAGGTTTCTTGACTTCCGTTTTATATCATTAACTAAGAGATTAACAAAAACTAACCTTTGAGGGTTGGCACTGTAGTGTAGAGGGTAAAGTCACTGCTTGCAATGCCAGCATAGCATTCCGGTTCGAGTCCTGGCTGCTCCACTTCCCAGCCAGCTCCCTCCTAATGGCCTGGGAAAAGCAGCAGGGAGATGGGCCAAGTGCTCAGGCCCCTGGTACCTATGTGGGAGACCTGGATGAAGCCAGGAGGCTTGGGCCTGGCCCTGCCCTGGCCATTGTGGCCACTTGGGAAGTAAACCAACGAATGGAAGACCTTTCTCTCTGTCTCTGTCTTTCTCTCTCTTTTTACGTCTTTCAAATAAAATGGAAAAATATTTTCTTGAGATAAATGAAAATGAAAATGACATACAAAGTGAACCAAAAACACATGGGATGCTGGAAAGACATTTCCAAGAGGAACGTTTTCAGCCATAAACGCCTCCTGCCTTGTTTGTCCCAGGTGGAGGTCTCTGCCAGGGAGCATTAAGGGGCAGTCAGCCCCCTCCTCTTCCACGGGATTGAAAAGGACCCTGGGCAGTGCCTGGTGTGGGGTGGGAATGTCCCCAGGACAGACAGCCGCTCGTCCCTTCCTGGAACCATGACCCCAGGTGGCCGCTGGCTCGGGGCTGCTCTTTGGGCCAGTTCTCAATGAGAAAGGTGTGAGGAGGAGGCAAGAAGGAACTGGGCAAATTCCTGCAGCACAGTCTACAGTCTACAGCGCCTGGACTGTCCATGGCGCTGCGGCCCCCGGGGACGGTGCCCCAGGCTGTGAGGACAGCGCTCAGAGCTCGTCACCGAGGGTATGGAGGAGGGGCCCAGGCCAGCTGCTGGCGGACAGCACCAACTTGTCCCGTCGAAATCCCAGGATTTTACAACCAGAAGAGATGGTGCAGATGGCTTGGTTCAGCCCCACCCGGGAGGAGGCTGGGAGCAAAGAGATGAGACGATTTGGACAGGACTGGACAGCTCAGACTCAGCCCGTGTGACCACACTCGGGGCCCTTACTCTGCTCTGCTAAGTATCTGTGTCATGCCTGCAGCATGCTGTCACTTCACCCATCAGTCACAGACACCCTCCCAGGATGCACCTGTGTCTCGTCCTCATCCAGGACAAGGAAGGGGAGACACCGGGATGAGCGGGTGTGGGGGTGCCGTAAACATTCCAGACGGCATCATGCGTGCTAAGGCACCACTCCTATCTCGTAGAAGAGGCTGAGCACTGGGTGGAGTACTCTGTCTACCCCTGACCGTGGCGGGGCTGCTATTCAGGACTTTTTTCTCTTGAAGCAATGCTCTGTCTGCATATTATGGGTATTTCTTCATGTAGGGAAGCCCACACTCACGTGTGAATGTGTGTTCACATCCTCACCTTATAAATAAGACTTCTTCTCATTTTGTGCACTCATGCATGGATGCCTCTGCTTTGAGTTCTTACCTGTTTGTGGCGTAAGAACCTAAACTGAACACTAAGGTGCTTGGGGTCAGCACTGTGGTGTAGTGGGCTGAGCCAAAACCTGTGATGCTGGCAGTCCCTATGGACACCAGTTCATGTCCTGGCCTCTCCACTTCTGATCCAGCTTCCTACTAATGCACCTAGGAAAGACAACAGAGGATGGTTCAAGTGTTTGGGCCCCTGCCACCCACATGGGAAACCCAGATGAAGCTCCAGGCTCCCGGCTTTGGCTTGGCCCAGTGTAAGCCATTGCAGCCATCTAGGAAGTGAACCAGCAGATGGAAACTAACTCTCCCTCTCTCTCTCTCTCTCTCTCTCTCTCTGTAATTATGACTTTTAAAATAAGGAAATAATCTTTTTTTAAAAAAAGAAAGATAATTAAGGGGCCGGCACTGTAGCATAGAGGATAAAGCCACTGCCTGCAGTACTGGCATCCCATATGGGTGCTGGTTCAAGTCCTGGCTGCTCCACTTCCAATCTAGCTCTCTGCTGTGGCCTGGGAAAGCAGTAGAAGATGGCCCAGGTGCTTGGGCCCCTGCACCCATGTGGGAGACCCGGAAGACGCTCCTGGCTCCTGACTTTGGATCTGCGCAGCTGTGGACATTGCGGCCAAAAGGGCAGTGAACCAGCAGATGGAAGACCTTTCTCTCTCTCTCTCTGCCTCTCCTTCTCTCTATGTAACTCTGACTTTCAAATAAAAATAAATAAATCTTAAAAAAAAAAAGAAAATTAACATACTCAGGCCCATATCACTTGGTTAATTGCTGTCTTTAACAATTCAATATTCATATACTCGATATTATTATAACAGCCAATACCATTTCTACTAGATTAAGAATAAGGAAGGATCTAGAAATTAAAATTACTTATTTGTATCTGATTTTTCTTAGAAAATTAATTAATTAATTTGAGAGAGAGAGAGAGAAATCTCTCATCTACCAGTTCACTCCACCAAATGCCTGCAATGACCAGGGCTGGGCTTGGCTGAGAACGGGAACCCGGAACTCAATCCAAGTCTCCCACATGAGTGTCAGGAACCCAGCCTTTAGAGTCATCACTATGGCTTCTCAGAGTCTGCAGCAGCAGGAAGCAAAAGCCAGAGCTGGAACTCAAACCCTGGCACAGACAGTGAGTGCAGTGAGACACAGCTGTCCCGACTGTCAGCCGGGCCACCAGACCGACACCCACTCTTGCAAACTAGCATTTCATAGCCAACATTCACTCGTGTCTGCTCCAATTTCAGGTTTGCGGAACAAACAATGGCTGCCTGGCGAGGTCACCAGGAGTGAAGAACAGCCCCTTTGCTGGCTGGAAGCCCAGAAAGTCCTTCTGATTTGCTGGTTATTTTTCACAGAAAATGCAGGAGAAAAAGTGACCGAGAACCAGATGGCATATTCACGAGTTGGCCCACTGCAGGATCTTACACACATGTGGAGGCTCAATGGCCAAGGAAAACCAGTGCAGAAAGCAGGGATGATGGTTTGTCCAAAAGCCCCCAGGACGCAGGGGGTCTTTAGCCCTCATCAAATCCTAGAATAGTGCGCTTCCCAGAGACAATGCATTCCAATGGCTCCAAGTCACAGCTGGTGCATGCACCCTTCTCATCTGTCCATCTCCGCTGTGTCTGTCCTAGGTCCCCACAGCTTTCAAAGGCTTATCATCTCTCCTATCACTTTCCCGCGTTTTCTGAACATTTTATCTAAAGTCTAAAGTCATATATCTTCAGGCTTGATGCTAACAAGGGTATTATAATTAAATGAGGCACATCTACATTCCTAAACGTGTTGAAGCAGAATAATAGGAATTCTAAGCTGGGGATCCTAAGCCAAACGCAGTATAATCTGTCCCCTTTGTAGTCCTGGCTCTACCCACACAGGCAGGCATTGTGCATGATCGGTTTCAGGTGAGCACGTGACGTCTCTGTCTGTTTAAGTGTCTCTGCAGAGGTAACATGGCTGATGAGAAGCACAACTTAGATTGGAATCCACAATTATTTAATTTCCCCACACAGTGAGCTCCATTGCAATTTACTTATTGACGTTCTCACTGTCTGTCTGCCTATGAAGCATCATGCTTACCACTCACCTGCCCTAGAGGTGGTGAGGGCTAACTCATAATCATTGACTGGAAACCTAAGAAATGAAGGCATGGGGCAGAATGGAGGTGCCTCCTTTGCTTCATTTAACCTTCTAATGTCAGGGACAGCTGCCCTGTGGCCAGTAAGGAGTTCAGCCTGCATTGTGGCTGCCTGGCGCACAACTGGGACTTTCTTGTTGCATTGCAAAAACATTTCATGTCGAGACTTGAGTGGTGTTAATTTTCTTATAATGTCTTGTGTGGTGTATCGGTCAGCTCAAGTTTCCAGACAGGTGAAAAAATCCAATTTAGTAGAAATGGTCAACAAAATGTTTTCTAAAAGGAGCAAACTGAAATCCAGCTTTCAGTGGGAAACTTCGTACCCTAAAATGTCAAACTTCCTAAACAATATGCTTAGCCTTGTTTTTTAGTGACCAAAAAACCAAAGTCACTTGTGTAAGTATCTGGTTTTCACTGACTGAAAACCCTCTGTGACTTTGTAGCAGGCCTCAGCTTCCGCCTCACCTCCCTTCTCTCCTCCCGGGTTCTGTCCTTTCCTTTGAGTTGAGAAAGGTCACCAGGACTTCGCCCTTCTATCTGCAAGCTCCTGTCCCCCCTGAGTCCCCCTGCACCTACTCCTCTCTCTGTCCAGGCAAAGTCCCCATGACACTTGGGTGGCACTGGCCAGGTGTCCCTGTCCCTGCCTAGTGCCTTCCAGAATGCCCCCTTGGTTTTCTGAACCTGTAGAACTCTTTTGAGTGCCCAGTACTAGGGCTCCCTGCAACTTCATTGCTAGCGTCGTACGTCCTACCCACAGCGAGGATTCCGGGCGCCATCAGCTGGTTCCCGCCTGAAGCACTTTGCTGTGTGAGGCTTTATCTATCCACCATCAAGGTCCCTTAGAGTGTCTGAAAGGCATTCAGGAGCAGGGTAAGTAAATGTGAATCTATGAGGCTGCTTTCTGTAGGGAAGAACCCAGTGTAATCCATGAGTTGTTGATGAGCTTTTCTAGAAAGGTGTGTGAGTGCTTCATTCAGCCACTCAGGAGCAGATCTCTGAATCTGTAGGAAGCCTGGGGAGTGGTCAGATGAAGATGGCTGATGGGAGAGGGAAGGCCCTGTGTTCACTGTACCCGGGACCTCCTCCTCCAATAATGAGGCTGCTGGTATGGGCTTTCCCTAATCGTCCTACACAGAATCCAATCTCGGGACTGGCAGACACAGGTACAGAGACCGGCGCTCAGTGCTGCCCCAGGGCTGTCTTCTGTTACAGAAATGTGGAGTCCAAGGTTCACTCACGTGTGCTCCACGTCCAGTTCTCCAGGACAAGCGCATGAACGCGCCTTCCACTAGGAGTCAAGAAAGACGTTTTGATTTGTTCGTTATCTACCTGTGAAGAGAGGGAGGGTGAGAACCCAAGCCTCCCACGGGGGTCCTTGGCCAGTGATTTTCCCAGCCAGGGTTGCACCCACAGTGGACCCATGTCAGAGCATCTCGCCCAGGTCGGGTTCAACAGGCAAGGACCATGTGGGAGAAACCAGGAATGGTGGAGGCTGGTCTGGCTGAGAAATACCACGGGCACCCAAGGGTTTAACCCCACATCCAACCCTAGAGCAGGGCACCCCCGAGGCTCCAGGTCAGCGTTGAAGGCTGTGTGTCCCTAATCAGCTCATCTCCGCTAGAGCCCCAGACCACAGGGGCCTGGCCCTGCCCAGTCCTCAGGGCTGGTCACATGGCCTTATTTTACTGTGCTTTCTCACAATTCCACCTAGAACATACAGTGATAAATCTTACAGTGAAATGCCCGCAAAGGGGTTTCAATGATACGAGGGTACCGTGAGGTTCTGAAACATCTTAAAGAAGAATGAGTGAGCTGGACACTTGTACCGAGCCTTGTGTGAGTCACCCCCATCAGTCCTTGCACCACCCACCAAGGCACGGGCTTCCTGTTCCCCGTTTGCAGCTAAGGCAGGCTTTGCAAGTTCATGTCTTGGCCAAACCCCACATGGCTGTTAGGAAGCAGAACCCATATTTGAACCCAGAACCGTGTAATTCCCAAGTCAGTACTTGCAGTACCATTTATTTGTCTTCTTGGTTATGGCCTTTGCCTGACATCCGTTGCATTTACCACACACCTTTTATTTATTTGTCTGTAATATGGACAATTAAAAATAAATTAGGGGGCCGGTGCTGTGGAATGGTGGGTGAAGCTGCCACCTGCAGTGCTGGCATCCCATATGGGCACCGGTTGGAGTCCTGGCTGCTCCACTTTCAATCCAGCTCTCTGCTACGGCCTGGGAAAGCAGTGGAAGATGGCCCAAGTCCTTGGGCCCCTGCACCCGCGTGGGAGACCTGGAAGAAGCTCCTGGCTCCTGGCTTCGGATCAGCTCAGCTCTGGCTGTTGTGGTCATCTGGGGAGTGAACCAGTAGATGGAAGACCTCTCTCTGGCTCTACTTCTCTCTGTAACTCCGTCTTTCAAATAAATAAAATAAATCTTTTTTTTTTTTTTTTTTTTTTTAATTTTTGACAGGCAGAGTGGACAGTGAGAGAGAGAGACAGGTGAGAAAGGTCTTCCTTTTGCCGTTGGTTCACCCTCCAATGGCCGCCGCTGCAGCCGGCGCACCGCGCTGATCCGATGGCAGGAGCCAGGATCCAGGTGCTTTTCCTGGTCTCCCATGGGGTGCAGGGCCCAAGCACCTGGGCCATCCTCCACTGCACTCCCTGGCCATAGCAGAGAGCTGGCCTGGAAGAGGGGCAACCGGGACAGAATCCGGCGCCCCAACCGGGACTAGAACCCGGTGTGCCGGCGCCGCAAGGTGGAGGATTAGCCTATTGAGCCACGGCGCCGGCAAAATAAATCTTTAAAAACAAATAAATAAATGTCACATTGACTTGGAACAATAACATCTTCCATTTTCTTGCTTAAATACTTTCTCCCTGATTCTCTGGCATTTAGCTATTTCCTGGTTTAAATGTAGGTTTGGGGCGCCCCGGGTATAGGGAGAACGTGTTTCCTCCAGAGCAGTGGTGTCACGTTGTACAAAACAAAAGCGTGCATTTCTTCAGCCTGCACCTGCCACACAGCCCGCGGTCAGCCTGCAGGGGAGGTGCTGAGACAATCTCAGGGTTTTCCAACCCCTGAGTCTTGCGCAGCTGTGACCCAGGGGCGACTGTAACACTCTCCAATTGCAATATGAACTTAGATCTCTGGAATGATTACATTGAATTCCATGCTGCATTAAAACAACACCAACAAAACCTTGCCAACCCTGCGTAGTACAGCACACTTTTGCAGCCAGCTGAGCTCCAGCCTCTAGAGATGAGGGCTACCTTTCTTAAAAGAAAATGCTTCATTAATTAATCTTGATAAATGTAACAGAGAGTGCCAAGATTGTTCAACAGGGTATGAATAGTGTAAAAGAATGAAGTTTGGCTCTTACTTTACACTATATACAAAGGTTAACTCAAATGGATCAACCACATAAGCCTAAGAGCTAAGACTGGAATGGGCACTAGCACAGTGGGTTAAGCTGCTGCCTGCGATGTTGGCATTCTGTACCGGGGAGCAGTTTTGAGGCTTGGCTGCTCTGCTTCTGATCCAGCTTCCTGCTAATGTCACTGGGAAGGCAGCAGATCATGAGCCAAATTTCTAAAGGGTGTGAGACCCAGATGGAGTTCCTGGCTCCTGGCTTTGGCCTGGCCCAGCCCTGGCCATTGAAACCATTTGGGGAGTGGACAAGTGGATGGAAGATCGTGTGTGTGTGTGTGTGTGTGTGTGAGTGTGTGTGTGTGTGTCTTGTCTCCTTCTATCACTCTGTCTTTCAAATACGTAAATAAATACATATTTTGAGGAAGAGCTAAAACCATAAAGCACTTAAAAGAAAACATAAGGGAAATCTTCAGAATGTGGGACTTGGTGATGATTTTTTAAATGTAACATCGAAAGTAGCAAACAAAATATTGATAAATTTGATTTCATTAACATTAAAAACGTTGTACATGAAATAGCACTATCACACTATGAAAAGGTAATCCACAGAGCGGGAGAAAATATTTGCAAGTCACATATTCCTGAAAAAAATCAATTCCCTAAATATATAACAAATTCCTAAAATTCAACAACAGCAGCAGCAACAGCAAAGCCACTCAGTTAAATGATGGTCAAAGCATCGGAATAGACAAAGAGATGAACACACCCCTAATGATTCGGGAAATACAAATCTGAACCACGGTGAGATACCACTGTACATACATTCTGATGGTCATTTTCCTGGAATAGAGAAAGGATGAGAGTACAAGAGAAAGAAAAGGCAATCTAGGGCCAGTGTGGTGGCGCAGTGGGTCAAAGCGCTACCTCCAGTGCCAGCATCCCATGTGGGTGCCGGTTCGAGTGCCCGCTGTTCCACTTCCGATCCAGCTCCCTGTTGGTGGTCTGGGAAAGCAGTGGAGGATGGCCCAGGTTCTTGGGCCCCTTGCCACCCATGTAGGAGACCCAGAAGAAATTCCTGGCTCCTAGCTTTGGTCTGGCCCAGCCTGCACCGATGTGGGACTTTGTCTCTCCCTCTATCTCTGTAAGTCTGACTTTCAAATAAATAAATAAATATTAAGAAAGAAAAGGCAATCATAAGTTCCGATGAGGTGTGCAGAAATGAGAATCTTGTGCATTGGTGGTGGAGGTGTAAAATGGTCCGTTTTTTAAATGGCACACCCCTTAAAAGATCATTTTCCCTTGAACTTTCTGAGGGCCCTCATATTACATGAATCCACTCATACAAAGTACCTAGAGAAGTAATCTTAATCTTTTTTTTATGCTGTTATACCACAGATGGAGTAAATTTTCATAGAAGTTGATGGGCTCATAGTTATAGAGCCTGAGAATTCCAGTATCCAGGTGTGGTCACCTGATGAGGGGCTTCTTGCTGGGTCATAAGATGGCAACAACATTGCGTGGTGACAGCACAAAAGATGGTAGTTGGGTTGGCATTCAGCCTAATGGTCAACATGCTACTTGGAACACCTACCTCCAGTGTTGGAGTGCAGAGTCCGAGCCCTGGCTCAGCGTCCAGTTCCAGCTTCCTGCTAATGTGCAACTGAGAGACAGCACGTGATGGCACCAGTTCTTGGGTCTCTGCCATGCACAGGGGAGATCCAGGTTGAGTTCCAGGCTCTTGGCTGTAGCCTGGCCCATCCCCAGCAGTTGTGGGCATTCTGGAGAGTGAATCAGTGGATGGAAGAAATATCTCTCTCTCTCTCCCCCTCCCTTTCAATAAATAATCGTTCACCAAGAGGGTAAGAGCAGCATACAGAAAGGGGCCCAAGCTTGTCCTCAGTAAGGACCAGAGAAGAGCATTCATCCATTCATAAAAGCAGGGCTTTTGTAGCCTGAGAATCTGTTAAGACCCCACCTTGAACACCGGTATAATGACAACTCAGTTTCAGTAGGAGTTGGGAAAGAGGCAGTCAAACCATGCGGTAGTCATGTTTTAACAGACAGGGGCCAGTGCTGCGGCGTAGTAAGCAAAGCCCCAGCTTGCAACACCAGCATCCCATATGGGTGCTGGTTCTACTGGCTGCTCCACTTCTGATCCAGCTCTCTGCTATGGCCTGGGAAAGCAGTGGAGGATGGCCCAGGTCCTTGGGCCCCTGCACCCACATGGGAGACCCGGAAAAAGCTCCTGGCTCCTGGCTTCAGATCAGCCCAGCTCCGTCCTGGCCCTGGTCGTTGTGGCCATTTGGGGAGTGAACCAGCGGATGGAAGACCTTTCTCTCTGTCTCTCCTCTCTGTGTCTGTAACTCGGCCTCTCAAATAAGTAAATAAATAAATCTGTAGAAAAAAAAAGGATTCTTAATTCTTACAGGCAGAAAATAGATGTGTGGGTGCTGGAGCTGGGGAGGGGAGGCGTCTGTGCAGTGGTTCACGGTGGAGTTCCAGCGTGGGAACCCGGAAACGCTCTGGAGGTGGATGGTGGCGACACTGCACAGCCCTGTGGCTGTACTGCATGTCCTTGCAATGCGCCTCAGCACTGGTTAAAATGGCGAATTTTTTAATGTTATGTCTTATATTATAGTTCCTTCTACAAGGATTAATAATTTAGTTTTAACTAGAAATACCTTACAAGTAGAAACACATCATGAATTTTTGTCAAAGTTAAAATATGAATAGAAACAGGTTATGGGGGAAAGGATATGAGGTCATGATGTTTTCTACAACAAGTATATTCTTTTGGGGCTGGTGCTGTGACGGGTTAAGCAGCTGCCTGCAATGCCAGCATATCATATGGGCTCAGGTTCAAGTCCGAGCTGCCCCACTTCTAATGATCCTGCATGAAATCAGGATACTTAACTCCCTGCTAATGCACCTTGCAAAGCAGAGGAAGATGGCCCAAGTCCTTGGGCCCTTGCACCCATGTGGGAGACTTTGAAGAAGCTCCTGGCTCCTGGCTTCAGCCTGGCCCAGTCCCAGCCATTGCGGCCATCTGGGGAGTGAACCAGCAGATGGAAGACTTCTCTCTCTGTGTCTCCATATCTCTCTGTAGCTCTGCCTTTCAAGTAAAATAAATGACAAAGGTTACAATAGTCCAGGTTGTTTCCTTAAACCTGTAATGACATAAATTAATATCTACATAGTAGATATTACTATATATTTTTTTCTTTATCCCAAAGATTTTCCCATATGCTGGGTCTTAAATCCCGTCATTAAATGCCATTTAAATAAATTTCTGAAATCGAACCTCACAAGACGCCCTTTAGAGACTTCAGAAAAGACCAACTTGCAGGGTGGGGGGATAAAAGCGGTTTCCAACGTCCTGCACAATGTTCCTCCTTCTTATGGGGCACACTTGTCTGCAGGCGCCTCGTTTCATTTGGTTTTAGAAAGACGTGGTGGGTAGGAGGAAGGGTCCGCCTACGCAGGGAGAGGCGAAAGGCTACATCACGAGGGTCCCTGGACACCCACCCAGCGCCTGCAGGACTTGCCTGGGGGAGCCATTAACTGAAGATACTTAGGTGGCCCTCCAGGGAAGCGCCCAGGGCGCCCAACTCGCCTAACCCCCCACCCGTCCCTGGGTCCATGGAGGCAGCTGCGTTCAGCCTGGGCACAGGTTCACACCCTGAGGCTTCGAAACCAGAGTCGAAAAGCACCCGGAGGCCATGCCCAGCTCTCTTCACACCCAATCACAGCACCGGCACGTGGTGGAGGCGGGGCCTTCCGGACCACAGACCAGGGCCTGAAAAGCCTGAGCCAGACACGCCTGAGCCAGGATCTTGGCCCTCAGCAGCTTAACAGCAAAGTGTGTGCAGAGTGCGCCTGCGCAGTGGTGGCCACCCAAGGTGAGTGCCCCCGACCCGGCCCAGTGAGGGTTGTCTGGGACAGGGACTGGAGGGGAAGTGGTGGAGGAGGTGGTGCAGATCCCCCCAGGAACGAGAACATCTACCTTAACACTGCCAGCCTTGCTGTAGGGAAGCGGGGAGGACCCAGGACCACCCCCACGGTGTGCAAAGCTGTCAACCGAGGGGCTTTCTCATCATCTACCGTAACAGGGCCCCCACTGTGTCGGTGCCTAGAGCGTGGGCAGGCGGCTTTGCCTTTTGGTGGATGCATCGCCCCTTGCCTGTTCTACCCCATCCCAGCCTCAGCCTCCACTGTCGTTGGGGGAATTCGTGGGAGTAAAATTGAAACATGTTTCTTCCAGCATGGTGGCCTTGGTTTCTGGTGGGGGAGTCGGATGGCCGTGGCGAGAGGATTGTCTCATCAGGTCCTCTCTCTTCCCTCTCCAGGTTTAGCACCATGAATCCCTCACTCTTGCTGGCTGCCCTTGGCTTGGCAGTTGCCGCCGCCGTCCCCGTGCTTGATCGAAGTTTAGACGCGCGATGGTCCCAGTGGAAGGCACAGCACAGGAGGGCGTACGCCCCGGTGGGTACCACGTGGACCCGTCCTCAGGGACCCCAGGGAGAGCAGGAGTTCCTGGGCAGAGAGCTCCTTCTAGAGGCCAGCTCTCACCAGGGCAGCACCTGCTGGGCCCCCTACTGAGCACAACAGGGCAGACCCGCCTGCTGGGTCTGAGCGTGGAGCCCGCCTCCCTCAAAGCCACCCTGCCACGGATCCTGTCCCACCTCTGTCTGCAAGGCCACTCCGTGAGGGCGGGCTGGGTCGTGAGTGGAGGTAACGACCATGAGCTGTGTGATTGCCCCTAGAATGAAGAATGGCGGAGGAGAGCCGTGTGGGAGAAGAACATGAGAATGATTGAGCTGCACAACGGGGAGTACAGCCAAGGGAAACGTGGCTTCTCCATGGCGATGAACGCCTACGGCGACATGGTGAGTGTGCTGTGGGTTGCTTGACCCCATACTTCCTCTCCTCTACCAAAATGATCTCTTGTTTTTCAACGTATTCTTCCTTTCTTTGCAGACCAGTGAAGAATTCAGGCAGGTGATGAATGGCTTTCACCATCAGCCAGACAAGAAGGAGAAGGTGTTTGGGAAAGCTGTGTTTCAGGAGGTCCCCTCCTCTGTGGACTGGAGAGACAAGGGCTACGTGACGCCTGTGAAGAATCAGGTATGGGAGTGTCAGGCTCAGTCCCCCTCCCCCCACCTGCCAGAGGACGGCCGGGAGTGGCCGACATGCTGGTAGATGTGGAGAGATGAGGTCAGACACCTGTTCCCGTGTGCGCTCAGGCCGGGAGTAGTGTCAGCATCTTGCTGTCTGTTTTGTGGATGACGGCTTTCATATTCCCTCCTCAGGGTCGGTGTGGCTCGTGCTGGGCTTTCAGTGCCACTGGGGCCCTGGAAGGGCAGATGTTCCGCAAGACTGGCCGGCTCGTGTCCCTGAGCGAGCAGAACCTTATAGATTGCTCTCGGCCTGCAGGCAACTACGGCTGCCGTGGGGGCCTCCCGGATCACGCCTTCCAGTATGTGAAGGACAATGGGGGCCTGGACTCGGAGGACTCCTATCCGTATGAAGCAAGGGTAGGTGGAGCTCTGTCCATTCTCATCACTCAGCTCTGCTTTATCAAATTGGATACCTTCGGCGATAAGAGACAGCTTTTCAGCATTCACGTGTTAGGTGGCAGAATCTGCTTCTGCCCAGTGGCCGTGCTGTCGCCAGAAATCATTAGGTGTTTGCACAGCTCTCAGATGAGATGGTTAACACACAGCCATTCTTGCGTCTGTATAACTCAGTGAACATACACACCATTCTACATCTAATCGGTTTCTCCTTTGCGAAAAATTTCTCATGGACAGGTAGACTTAGGGCATCTCATTGAAGAGACACAAGCCAATTTTCACTTTCAAATCAACCGACCGCATTCCGCTGCCTGGGCGGAATGTAACAGGGTTGACTCAGCCTCCTGGGCTGCAGACTGCTCGGCACCGCGGTTCTAACTCATGTTCCCCAGGAGGCGGATGGCAGTGACCAAAGTCTTTTCTCCCTGTCTCTTTAAAAGGATGGACTCTGTCGGTACAATCCTCAGGAATCTGTGGCTAATGACACAGGCTTCGTGCAGATCCCGGAGCAGGAAGAGGCCCTGATGGAGGCCGTGGCCACGGTGGGACCCATCGCTGTTGCTATCGATGCAAGCCATTCGTCCTTTCTCTTCTATAAAGAAGGTGAGCATGTGTCTATGTAGAAATGGATGCAGAAAAATTGTGAAAGCACCAGGACATCCCAGATGGTGATCTCTGTTTCTTGTGAAAGTCACTATCACGATGGGGGCCTGTGGATGGTGCACAGTTCATTCTGTTTTAGGGGCTATTTGTACCCGATGTTTGCATTTCGCATCGCTTCAGGCATGTCCTCATAAGTGTATGCACTTAAAAAATAGCTCTGTCATTCACTGTGTGGACTAGTTTACTGTTGTGGGGCAGGCATTTGTTGCAATGGGATGTTGGCACCCCATATCGGAGTGCCTGGGTTCGAGTCCCCCCCTCCACTTCTGATCAAGCTCCCTGCTAATGTGCACCCTGGGAGACAGGTGGTTGGGTCCCTGCCGCACCCATGTGGGAGACCCAGATTCAGCTCTGGGCTCTTGGCTTTGGCGTGGGGAGTGAAGCAGTGGATAAAACATCTCTGTGGGTCTCTGTCCCTGTGCCTTTCAAATAAAAAAAAAAAAGTGAAAAAGAAAGAAATCTACATTTCAACTTATGTCGACTTTCTCTGACTTCTGAATGTTTAAAACATTTCCAAAGATTTTTATTTCTGTCATAAATATGAAAAGAGCCTCTTGACTTAAGTTTCTGTGTGTTATTTGCTATTTTCTTAGACAGACATCCTTTGATGAGATTTCAAAGAGAGGTCTTCTAGGCCTCCAGGCGACTTTTCTACAAAAGGATTTGTGCTAATCAGCATTTCAGCTCCCTTTAGAGGAGAGCCTGGATCCCTTGCCTTGAACACAATGGGGCCTCTTTCATTCTTAACTGCAATTTATGTCATTGCACTGCGTTTAGACATGCCTCTAAATGGGCCATTGTCCGGGTCCCCTGGACCTCTCAGCCCAGCACTGATTCTTCCTCCCCAGGCATTTACTACGAACCCAACTGCAGCAGAGAAAACTTGGATCATGCTGTGCTGGTGGTCGGCTATGGCTTTGAAGGAGCGGAAAGCGACAACCAAAAGTACTGGCTGGTCAAGAACAGGTAGGAACGCCCCCAAATGCTTCTATTGGCAACCAAGGGGGAACTCCCGCTTGCAGTCAGCAGTTGGAAGCAGTTGCACAAATCCTAAGCACGCTTCTGAAATCCTGGATGTCTTACTCCTACTGGGGGTGAGCACAGAAGTGGTATGCATGATTTATCACTAAGATGCCATCAAAAGGGGCTGACGTTGTGGCGCAGTGGGTTAAAGCCCCAGTCTGCAGCACCAGCATCCCATATGGGTGCCGGTTCACATCCCGGCTGCTTCACTTCCGATCCAGCTCTCTGCTGTGGCCTGGGAAAGCAGTAGAGGATGGCCCAAGTCCTTGGGCCCCTGCACCCACATGGGAGACCTGGAAGAAGCTCCTGGCTCCCGATTGGCCCAGCTCCAGCTGATGCAGCCATTTGGGGAGTGAACCAGTGGATAGAAGACCTCTCTCTCTCTCTCTCTCTCTCTCTGCCTCTGCCTCTCTGTAACTCTGCCTTTCAAATAAATAAATAAATCTTTTAAAAAAGGATGCCATCAAAAAGCCTAGTATCGAGTTACCCATTTCTAAATTCTGAACACCTCTTAATTTTGTACTATTTCTGGCTGGAAAGGTGTCCTATCCCTTTTCTCTCTCTGTTTAGAAAGCTCTGCGCCAGGTCGGTACTGGACAGACGTGATGTACAGATGTAGATTCAGCCGTTTATAAAGGATAAGTAAGAGTCGCTGCCTCTCCTGTTTCTCTGTGTCAGTCTGAGGCTGGGGCACGGGGTTAAGGTCAGGTACTATTGCTCCTAAACCAAAGTGTTATTCTATCAAATGCAAAACCTGTTTCTCCTTCAGCTGGGGTAAAGGATGGGGCATGGATGGCTACATGAAGATGGCCAAAGATCGGAACAACCACTGCGGAATCGCCACGGCAGCCAGCTACCCCACCGTGTGATCTGAGGCGCGATGACGAGGAAGGACTTGCCGGGGACAGCGTATTTCGGGGAGGAGTTTCCTCTTTGCACTGCCAGCTCCACCTTGTGTGGGACACAGTACTTGAACACTGAAGATTCAAGTTAGGACCTAACGTTTGATGTTTGCTACTAGTAATAGGTTGCCATTGCTTCAATTTACGCTATCAGGATATTTGCATTGTGGATTTGCCAAAATTATTTATTGATTAATAAAGTTAATTTTATGCAATATGAAAAGTTTTGTTGTTTTTAGTGCACTGACTTCTTGGGCAGTCAAACCCATAACGGGGCTCCCCAGACAGAACTGAACGTGACAGTGGTGCACGGGGAGAAAGAGGGGGCACCTGCCAGCTCTTCTGGCTACAAACGTGCAGATCCATGTCCCTGCCTGTGCCTCTGTCGCTCCCAGTCCTTGTAAACCTCACAAGTGATCTCTAAGGACAAAGGAAATGGTTTCAGAGAAGAGCAGCCTCGCTTGTTAGACACACATGTGATTTCTTTCCTGGAAAAGGGCCTGAGAGGTCACGGTCACTTCTGCAGCCCAGGCCAGCCTCCGGCAGCCCCTGGGAGGCCTGGTCCAGAGCCCCGGCCCCAGCTGCGGGTGGAGGCACCGTGGCCACTTTGCAGTAGGGGACGGGCAGGGCCCCAGGGCACCCAAGGCCTGGGTAGGGGACAAAGTCTTGACTTTGAGGCTGGCTTCAGACCCACTGCTGTGGCCTGGGAGGGTGGGAGACAGGGAGGGACCAGAACCAGGGGTGGTCCATGGCCACATTTAGACCACACAACACTGAAAGGTAAATGTGGGAATCCGGGCCTGCATTGCACTGGTTAGTGAGCACACCCGCCCATCCCCCGAGTGTTTCCAGAGTCCCACTCAGGAAGCCACCGGGAGCAGGTGGAAGAAGTGAGTGATGGAGCACGGAGGTGACAGCTGGGGTCTCAGCCCCTGGGGCCTCCAGCAGTCTCTGACCTTGTCCACACTGATGGGACCGCGAGCCACGCTGACTCACCTTGGCCTCCCACTGCGGCTGCTACCGTTTCTAGCTTTTGTTCTAAAACTGGCCGATGTTGCCGAGGAGGGAAGGAGCTGGGTGTTGAGGTAAAAACACTCAGGGTGGCAGCAAGAGCCCGGTGTGGGTGGGGACCTTCGTGTGACAGAGCTGGAGTTAAGTAGCACCTGCTGTGTGCGGGTCATCAGCACCCACCCCAAGGGGCAGGGCCATCAGGGACAGTGTGGGAGTCAGGGAGGGCTTCCAGGAAGAAGGGAGACAGACCACAGCCAGAGCCAGGTGTGAGAAGAGACAGAGAGGCAGGGTCTTGGCAGGGAGCCCCTGGGTTAGGCTGCTTCCCTGTCTCTCACCGAGAACCAAGGCTCCCGGAACCCGGCCGCGTGGGGCAGCCGCTCTCATGCTCCCCGGTGGCCTCGGCCACGTCGTCCCCACTTGGGGGTCACTGCTCCTGCAGGAGGCAAGTGTGGGTTTGGCTGGACTGGGTGTCCAGGGGCCTCCCTTGAGAGGCTGGTCCTGGAGGCTGGTGCTGGCTGGGCCTCTGCCGGTGCCGAAGATCACACACCTGCTCCTGGCGTGGGCATCCCACAGCGCGAGCACGGAGGGAAAGAGCTGCTGTCTGCGTGGCCCACGCTGAGAAACTGCCCACTGAACTCCACGACCACCGCCATCCGTGAGTAAGGAAAGCATCTTTGAGATCCACGTCTCTTTTGCAGAGTGGGTGTGGCAGGTGTGTGTGTGTGTGTGTTGGGGGAGGGGTGGTGGTGGATGAGAGCTACAGGACAGGAATGTTCTGGAATTCTGGCCTCACTGAGGCAGCCTGATTGGAGCCTTGTCCTGTGGTAGGTTTCCCTCGAGGTCATCTCCCTGTAACTCTTGGTGAAGCCCTCCCTGTCTCCCCTGGCTGGGAACACTCAGCCCACCCTTCTCAGAGAGGCTCTGTGTGGCTGAGACTTGCCCAGGCGACGCTGGGGTCAGCTGCTGGCGGAGGCTCCTGCGTCTGTGCCCTGGGAGGGACCCGCTGGGCAGGCTCAGTGCGAGTCTCAGGACAGGCACCCCCAGCTGGAGATGCCTCTTTGTCAAGTGACCCAAGGACCCTCTGTGTCTCCCTTCCCCTTCTCTCCTTTTCCTTGACCGATTCTTCAATTTTTCCCATGAACGACACGCATCTGAAGCAATGACCTCCTGAAAGTAGTTAAATTTTATTATAACATTGAAATAATGTTTAAAACAATGAAAATTTTAAATAAAAACTGAAATAATACAACACAAAGGGAAAGTGCCTCCTCATATCCCATCCAAGCAAAAACACCTTGAGCTCTGGACATTTGATAATAGAACACTTGCTCTGGTCCTTCCTTCTCCCCTAGAGGGCGCCACATCCCTGATGTAAACTAGAGCTTTGCCCACACTGCCACTGAGGGTGAGGTAGGGAGGGAACAGGATTATCTCTTCACTATTGAGTCTCCAGCTCAGCACAGCACTGCTTCGTATAAGGGGCCCAAAGTACTGGATGAAAGCATACATAGTAAAGGAACAGCAACAACAAAAAACCACTTTGGTCGGCGCTGTGGCGTAGCAGGTTAAAGCTTCAGTCTGCGGCACTGGCATCCTATATGGGCACTGGTTTGAGTCCCAGCTGCTCCACTTCTGATCCAGCTCTCTGCTAATGGTCTGGAAAAGCAGCAGTGGAGGATGGCCCAAGTGCTTGGGCCTCTGCACCCACATGGGAGACCGGGAAATAGCTCCTGGCTTCAGATCTGCCCAGCCCCAGCTGTTGCGGCCATTTAGGGAGTGAACCATCAGGTGGAAGACCTCTCTCTCAGGCTTTCCCTCTCTCTGTCTGTAGCTCTGCCTCTCAAATAAATAAATAATCTTTTAAAAAGAAGCTGAAAAGTTCCCATCTGACCACAGAATGGTGATCTCACAGAGGTTAGGAGGGATAGGGGGAATGGGATGCGTTTGGATGATGGGTACCAAATGAAAGTCAGATGGAAGGGGTAAGTTCCTAGTGTCACATAGCATAGTGGGGAGGCTGGAGTCCCCTAGTATACATTGGAAGAACAAATAGAAGGAAGAAGCTCCAAGCCTCCAGTCATCAAATAACATCAAAGAAGGAGAAGCGTTGTTTGCCCAGTTTTGATCAGTAGACATTTTATATATGTATGAAAATGTCACACTGTATCGCATGTCAATGTATAATTATTATTAATAAAATATTTTTAAATGGCTATTATTAAAAAGATGAAAAATAAATGCTGGTGAGAATGTGGAGAAGGGGAACTCTCATGCATTGTTGAATGTGATTTAGCACAGCCAGTGTGGAAAACAGAACAGAGGTTCCTCAGAAAACCTGGAGAGAATTAGCATCTGATCTGACTATGCCACTACTGGGCGTGACTATGCAAAAAAAATGAAATCATTGTATCAAAGAGATAGTGGCACACCCATGTTTGGTACAGAACTATAAACAATATCCAGGATATGGAAGCAGCAACCTAAATGCTGCCAATGGTTAGGTGGCTTAAAATATGAGGTATATATACACTATGAATATTATTCAGTCCAAAAAACGAGTGAAATCCTATCATTTATGACATTCTATATGGACATAATGTTAAGTGAAATAACCCAAATCAATACAAAGATCGTATGTTCTCACTCATGTGTGGAAGCTAAAATTGTTGATCATGTAAAGTAGAGATTAGAATAGAGGTTACTAAGGAAAGGGTAGTTAAAATAGAGTTGAGGATGGGGTAGTAGTTGTACAATCTACATAGCACAGCAGGATAAATATAGTGCACAATAAATAATTACACATTTCAAAATAACCAGAGGAGGAGAGTTCAGAGATTCTCAACACACAGATGATAGCTGAGAAGGGGAATGCCAACTACACTGATTTGGTCATTTCATATTGTGTATTTGCATCACATCATAATACTGTACCCCACAAACAAGTACAATGATTGTGTCTCAGTTTAACAAAAACTGAATGTAATTATTAAATAAAAATAAAACCATTTTGCTATTCACCCCAAAATTATTATTATTATTATTTTTTTGCTCTTAGATCATTTGTCAAATTTTGCTCCAAGCAAGATTTGGGTCACAGTTATTGCGCTGGCTGACATAAGACCCCCAGTGAGGGGCCGGTATTGTGGCATAGCAGGTAAAGCCGCCGCCTGTAGTGCCGGCATCCCATATGGGTTCCGGTTCAAGTCCTGGCTCCTCCGTTTCTGATCCAGCTCTCTGCTATGGCCTGGGGAAACAGTGGAAGATGGCCTAAGTGCTTGGGCTTCTGCACCCACGTGGGCCCCGGATGAAGCTCCTGGCTTCAGATGGGCCCAGCTCCAGCCGTTGCGGGCAATTGGGGAGTGAACCAGCAGATGGAAGGTCTCTCTCTCTCTGCCTCTCCCACTCTCTCTGTGTAACTCTGACTTTCAAGTAAATAAATAAATCTTGAAGAAAAAAAAAAAAAGACCCTCAGTGGATGCCTGCAACTGTGGATGGTACTACACTCCATATGACGCTTTTTACTACGCGTGTATATCTGTGAAGAAGCTTAACAAACACATTAGGCATGCTAAGCATGAACAACAATACCTGATAATAAAATAGAACCATTCTAACAACGTGCAGTAACCAAGTGGCCAGGATTACTCCTTTTGGGCTTCGGGGCATCGCTGGGTAAAATAAGAGTGGCCTGAACACAAGAACCGCGGTACTGCAGTCGACCTGATAACCCAGACAGCTACTACGTGACTCGTGGGAGGGCTCAGCGTCGAAGCCCGCACAAGGGAAGGATTCACGTCCTGGCCATGAAGGAGTGGCGTGGCATGAGATTCCATCACAAGGCTCAGAACGGCTTGCGACTTACATGCCATGAATGATTTCTTTCTGGACTTTTCCATCTGGCGTTCTCTGACCCTGGGGGAGTGCGGCTAACTGAGTCCCTGCAAGGTGCACCTGTGGATACGCTGCAGTGTTTACAAGTAGGAGGGCCAGAAAGCCACCCACTGCCTCCTTGCTGGCATGCACAGTTCTGTCCGGAGAGCCCAACTACGCGTTTGACTATGCAAGAAGCCAGTTCTCTAAAAACAAAGCGAAGATCCACCACTATGTTGGAAATCAAGTTTTATTTTTAAAAATAAAAAAGATACATCCTTTAAAATATGAAAATCCAAAGTCACCAAGTAAGCCAACAATACAAAACTCGCTATAGCAATAATTATAATGGTAGTTGCATTTTAACAAGTGTAAAGTATCACAGAGTTCGAGCCCCAACTTGGGGATCTGCAGGAATTTAAGAGTTGTATCCTACCCAGGAGGGCCTGGTCCGGTTGAAGACAGAATTTCCTCCTCCAGATACACAGTCCCAATCAAAGGCTTCCTTATCAGGGGGCATCAGCTCACACAGTGGGGTAGCTGGCATGGGAGGCGATTCCACAGTGGTTGTTTCGGTCTTTAGCTATCCTTATGTAGCCAGCCTCGCCCCATCGCTTACCCCAGCTGAAAGAAAAGCAGGTTTTCCATTTCATGGAGAGAATAAAGTATAGTGACTTTATTAACAACGACATCTAGCTTGAGCAGCGTGTCAGAGGTCATGGACTTAGCAGAAAGAGGCAGATATTTGGGTTGGTCCTTTATAAACTGCTGAACCTAAATCTGCATATCACTTCTGTGCACAGTGCCCCACTGCAAAATCACAGGCAGAAGCAGGACAGGTTGTCTTTTTAGCCAGATGTTGCATGATTATTTAAGCTGTCTAAACTGACAAATGCAAAGGTACTCGTGCCGCCAGCAAGCTTGCGACGGTGTCTGAATGTTATAATCACATGTGACACTGCTGTGTTCACCCTTAGTGGGAGGAAGACATCCAGGATTTCAGAAGCCTGTTTAGGATTTGTGGTCCTGCCTCCAGCTGCTGATTGCAAGCAAGAATTCCTTTTTGGTTGCCAATAGAAGCTTTTGGGGGCATTCGTACCTGTTCTTGACCAGCCAGTACTTATTGCTGTCGCTTTCCGCCCCTTCATAGCCATAGCCGACCACCAGCACAGCGTGGTTATGGTGTTTGCTGCTGCAGTTGGGTTCGTAGTAAATGCCTGGGGAGGAAGATCAAAGATTGGTGGAGAGGGTCCAGCGGACCCCTGACAGCGACCCACCTGCCACCCACAGGAAGGGAGGCTTCTCTACATGCCATAAATTCCAGAAAAGACTTACAAATTGGAGCTATTGTCATCAAACCCAGGGTTCTGGGATCTCATCTATAACCAGTGGAAACACAAATTAGAATGAACCCTTATGTAAAAAAATTGGCCGGGAGGCCTAAAAGACTACCCTGAAATCCTGTAATTCAACTCCCAGGGCATCAGTCTTAGGAAATAAAGTACAAAATGGCTTGAATCACCAGGCTCCTGCCAGATTAAATGACTGAAGTAGAGGTCTCTTTAAAAATTCTTAAATATCAAGCATTTGGAGAGAACGTTAGGTCGATTAACCCATAAAACAAATGATACAGCTATTTTAAACATTATGAGGTATGGGGATATGCTTCTGGTGATGACGGGTGGAAACACCCTGCACAAACACCCTGCACAAACACCCTGCACAAACACCATGCACAAACACTGTGCACAAATACCATGCACAAACACAGAGCACAAACATTGTGCACAAACGCTGTGCACAAACACAGAGCACAAACATTGTACAGAAATTCCACAACAATGAAATCTCTGCAGCCAATTATTTACACTGAACGTCACACACCAGACAATCCACATTTTCTGGTTTCACAACTCTTATGCATCAGTGTCCACAAAGAATACTGACCTTCTTTGTAGAACTGGAAGGAAGGGTGGCCTGCATCAATGGCAACGGCGATGGGGCCCACTGTGGCCACGGCCTCCATCAGGGCATTTTCCTGCCGAGGGATCCGCACGAAGCCTGTGCCGTTAGCCACAGACTTCTGGGGATCGTACCGACAGGGGAGATTCTATTCAAGGCAAAGGGGAAAGAGCTTGGTTACTGCAATCCCCCTGCCTCCCTGGAGAGCATGCGTGTGAACGACAACCCTCAGCACTTTGGAGCAATTGCAAGTGAGCACTGTTACAGATCACCCCAGGCAGTGGAAAATTAGCTCATGTCAGTGAAAGGCCCGAGGTTTATCTATCAATACGATTTTCACAACACAGGAATTTGCATTATATGTACAACATGTGCCTAACAAGCAGAACAGCCGTGTGTCAACCATGTCATCAGAGAACTGTATGATACCTAATAATTTATAACGACAATACACCGATTTGCATTGAGAGTCCCTGCTGTCTGTGGACTCGGAAATGTGTGTGTCCCGTCTGAAGGTGCCCACTTTGCAAAGCGGAGCTTAGTGACAACAAGGTAAGGAGCTCCACCTACCCTTGCTTCATACGGATAGGAGTCCTCCGAGTCCAGGCCCCCATTGTCCCTCACATACTGGAAGGCGTGATCTGTGAGGCCCCCACGGCAGCCGTGGTTGCCTGCAGGCCAAGAGCAATCTATAAGGTTCTGCTCGCTCAGGGACACGAGCCGGCCAGTCTTGCGGAACATCTGCCCTTCCAGGGCCCCAGTGGCACTGAAAGCCCAGCATGAGCCACACCGACCCTGAGGAGGGAATATGAAAGCCGTCATCCACAAAACAGACAGCAAGATGCTGACACCACTCCCGGCCTGAGCGCACACGGGAACAGGTGTCTGACCTCTTCTCTCCACATCTACCAGCATGTCGGCCACTCCCGGCCGTCCTCTGGCAGGTGGGGGGAGGGGGGCTGAGCCTGACACGCTCATACCTGCTTCTTCACAGGCGTCACGTAGCCCTTGTCTCTCCAGTCCACAGAGGAGGGGACCTCCTGAAACACAGCTTTCCCAAACACCTTCTCCTTCTTGTCTGGCTGATGGTGAAAGCCATTCATCACCTGCCTGAATTCTTCACTGGTCTGCAAAGAAAAGAAGAATACGTTGAAAAACAAGAGATCATTTTGGTAGAGGAGAGGAAGTATGGGGTCAAGCAACCCACAGCACACTCACCATGTCGCCGTAGGCGTTCATCGCCATGGAGAAGCCACGTTTCCCTTGGCTGTACTCCCCGTTGTGCAGCTCAATCATTCTCATGTTCTTCTCCCACACGGCTCTCCTCCGCCATTCTTCATGCTAGGGCCAATCACACAGCTCATGGTTGTTACCTCCACTCACGACCCAGCCCGCCCTCACGGAGTGGCCTTGCAGACAGAGGTGGGACAGGATTCGTGGCCAGGGTGGCTTTGAGGGAGGCGGGCTCCACGCTCAGACCCAGCAGGCGGGTCTGCCCTGTTGTGCTCAGTAGGGGGCCCAGCAGGTGCTGCCCTGGTGAGAGCTGGCCTCTAGATGGAGCTCTTTACCCAGGAATTCCTGCTCTCCCTGGGGTCCCTGAGGACGGGTCCACGTGGTACCCACCGGGCTGTACGCCCTCCTGTGCTGTGCCTTCCACTGGGACCATCGCGCGTCTAAACTTCGATCAAGCACCGGGACGGCGGCGGCAACTGCCAAGCCAAAGGCAGCCAGCAAGAGTGAGGGATTCATGGTGCTAAACCTGGAGAGGGAAGAGAGAGGACCTGATGAGACAATCCTCTCTCCACGGCCATCCGACTCCCCCACCAGAAACCAAGGCCACCATGCTGGAAGAAACATGTTTCAATTTTACTCCCACGAATTCCCCCAACGACAGTGGAGGCTGAGGCTGGGATGGGGTAGAACAGGCAAGGGGCGATGCATCCACCAAAAGGCAAAGCCGCCTGCCCACGCTCTAGGCACCGACACAGTGGGGGCTCTAGGCTTTGCACCAGAGCTACTGAGGTCATGGGGTAATGTCCCACAGATGTCCCTGTCTGGTCCTGCAAAAGTGGGAAAGAGGAGAGGGAACCCCAGGATTGGGAGGACCCCTCACACCTCATACACCAGGAGGGACATGTGTCTTTTAACCTCAGCTTCTGGGATGTGCTCCAGGAGACCCTGGGAAGACCAGCAGCTACCGCCCCTGCTGCCTCACACCCCGGCCTGGTCTGCCAACACCCTCACATTGCCTCAGCCAGCTCCTGGGTCCTGTGGTGGCCACGCTCGCTGGAAGCCAGGGCACTCAGTGCCAGCTCCTGGGCAGTGCCAGGCAGGCCCCCGGACTCTGTGTTCAGGTCTGGGTCGGCTTTTCCAGGCTGCACCCCTGGCAGGCCAGTCTCAGCTCACTCCACCTGCCCTTGCCCTCTCCGCACAAGAGCCCTGAAGCCCAGAAGGTTGCCCGAGGGCGCCAGAAACAGTGAGCATCCCAGCCGAGGGTGCAGGGGATGCACTGCGTGCCAGGAAGCTGACCACTGACCCAGCCTGAGACTCCCGCGATCGGTCTCCGTGCCTCCCTGGAGTCCCCAGGAGACCTCCCCGCTTTCTCCTGTGCTCCGTTCCCACGGGTCACGTCTGCTGCCCCCACTGCCCCGTGCGGAGTCCCCACCTGTCAGAGGCACTCACCTGGGCCCTCAGAGGTCCTGGCCCCATCCTGGCTGACTCAGACTTTAAGGCCAAGATCTGAGGTGGGATAGGCCCCGCCTCCACCGCATGCCTGCTCTGCGATTGGCTAAACCTGCCCCTGGGGGAGGCTTGGGCCCCTGTGCCCGCGGCGGGGCAGGTGCAGGGCTCGGCTCACCCAATGCGTTCCAGCTCCCAGCTGGGCCTGGGGCTCATGAGAAGCCGTCCAGGCCAGTCCAGCCTCCCCTTTGTCCCTTGTGCTGCGGGGTGTTTGGGCCAGGCCCCGCAGCGCGTGCAGTCTGGCGGTTCCTGCTCCAGGCGCCGCGCAACCGGGGTCGGGGCCTGGTCGGGTTCTCTCTCAGCTCTGGGTGCTCTGTGGCCAGAGACCTGGATAGGCAGGGCGGGTCTCCCATGCAGCTCCGGTGATGGTCGCGGCCCCAGCCCGGGAGGTTTGGGGGCCAGGACGGCTGCGTGCGCGGCTCTCGGCCGGCCGGGCGTGTGCCTGTGTCTGCCTTGGTGGCAGGATTTAAGATACTCAGTTTAGGAAGCCAGGGGGCCAAGCTGTAGCTCGGCATCAGGTTAAAGCTGCTTCCCAGGATGCCAGCATCCTATATGGGTGCCGGTTCCAGTCCTAGCTGCTCCACTTCTGATCCAGCTGCCTGTTAATGCGCCTGGGAAAGCTGCTGAAGATGGCACAAGTGCTTGGGCCCTGCACCCATGTGGGAGACCCCGGTGGAGCTCCAGGCTCCTGGCTTCCATGTGGCCCAACATCAGCCCTTGCAACCATATGGAGAATGAACCAGATAGAAGGTCTCTTCCCTTGCCTCCCTCCCCCATCTCTCCCTCTCTTTCTAACTCTGCCTTTCAAATAAATAAAATAAATATAAGAAAACGTTTAGATAGAGAAAAAATATACAAAATGCACATTAACTCTTAAAACGAAGGGTTTAAAGACACAACCCGAAGTGTTCTAAACCTTTGTCCTTTTAATTGCATAAAAAATTGTAGAAAATATCTTTGAGGCAAAAAACCATCACATCTTTCCCCCCACAATATCTGTCTATGCCTATTTTTATTCCATTGATAAAAAATAGTCATAAGATATTTCCTTTTATAAGCTTACTTATAATTCAAAGTGAGTTGATAACATATGTAGGACAATCACACCTATAATTTTCTCATTGTGTTAACACATATATAACATTAAAATTACCATTTTGGGGTCTGCATTGTGGTGTACTGGGTAAAGCTGCCACCTGCAATGCCAGCAAACCATATGGGCATCCGTTTGTGACCTGGCTGCTCAGCTTCCAATCCAGCTTCCTGCTAATGGCCTGAAAAAAGAAGCCAAAGATGACCTAAGTGTTTGGGCTCCTTGCTGCCCATGTGGGAGACCAGGATGAAGACTCTGGCCCAGCCCTGGCCATTGTGGCCATCTTGGGAGTGATTCAGTAGATGGAAGCTCTCTCTCTTTCTAACTCTGACCTTCAAATGAATAAGTAAGTCTTAAAAAACAACAACAACAACAACAAAAAAAAAACAAACGGGCCGGTGCCGTGGCTCAATAGGCTAATCCTCCGCCTAGCGGCGCCGGCACACCGGGTTCTAGTCCCGGTCGGGGCGCCGGATTCTGTCCTGGTTGCCCCTCTTCCAGGCCAGCTCTCTGCTGTGACCTGGGAGTGCAGTGGAGGATGGCCCAAGTGCTTGGGCCCTGCACCCCATGGGAGACCAGGAGAAGCGCCTGGCTCCTGGCTTCTGATCAGCGCGGTGCACTGGCCGCGGCGGCCATTGGAGGGTGAACCAATGGCAAAGGAAGACCTTTCTCTCTGTCTCTCTCTCTCACTGTCCACTCTGCCTGTCAAAAAAAAAAAAAAAAAAAAAAAAAAAAAAAAAAAGAAAGAAAGAAAGAAAGAAAAAAAAACCGAAACTACCCTTTGAACCATTTTTTGAGTGTGCAGCTGTCATCACCATCCGTCTCCAGAACTTTCTGGTCTCCTGTGTACCCATTACACAGCAAACAGCTCTCCGCTCCCCTCCCCCTCCCCCAGCCCCAGCATCCAGAATCTGACTACAGCATGCTTTGAGCTTATCCCCTTCCCAACTCCAGTTGAAATTTACTTGCAATTTTAACAGTATTAAGAGACGGGACCTTTAAGAGAAGGTTAAGCTGTGTCGTGGCATGTGTTGGCATTTCCGTCCTTCGTAAGGCTGAGCAGTACTCCACAGTCTGTAGATACTGCTAGTTGTTTGTCTTCTCATCTGCGGGTGGACATTTGGGCTGTTTTCCCATTTGGCTACTGTGAATAATGTTGCCAGCAGCATAGGTGTACAAACATCTCTGAATCCTACTTTTCTCTTGGGTGTACTCAAAGTAGGCTTGTTGCATACATAATTCTGTGGTTAATTTGATTCTATGGTTCCCACAATGGACGCCTTTACACGGCCACCAGCCATGCCCAAGGGCTCCAGGGGTTCTGACTTGTGCTCACCCACTGCTTAGCAACACGCAACCTGTGTTCTCCCGCTTCTTGGTCCCTTCGTGTCTCTCTGGAGGAATGTTGCGTCAACGCCTTTGCTCTCCACTTACTGGGTCATTTTGTTGTTGGGTTTTGGGAATTCTTTTTTTATGTAAAAGTTGTAAAATTTTATTTTCCTTTTTTTAAAACTTTTATTTAGTAAATATAAATTTCCAAAGTACAGCTTATGGATTACAATGTCTTTCCCCCTCCCCATAACTTCCCTCCCACCCGCAACCCTCCCCTCTCCCGCTCCCTCTCCCCTTCCATTCACATCAAGATTCATTTTCAATTATCTTTATACAGAGAAGATCAATTTAGTATATATTAAGTAAAGACTTCAACAGTTTGCACCCACACAGAACATAAAGTGTAAAGTACTGCTTGAGTACTAGTTATAGCATGAATTCACATTGAACAGCACATAAAGGACAGAGATCCTACATGAGGAGCAAGTGCACAGTGACTCCTGTTGTCAAATCGACACTCATGTTTATGGCGTCAGTAATCTCCCCAAGATCTTTTTTTTTTTAATTTTTTTTATTTTTGACAGTCAGAGTGGACAGTGAGAGAGAGACAGAGAGAAAGGTCTTCCTTTTCCTTTGGTTCACCCCACAATGGTTGCTGCGGCCAGCGCGCTGCGCTGATTCGAAGCCAGGAGCCAGGTGCTTCTCCTGGGCTCCCATGTGGGTGCAGGGCCCAAGCACTTGGGCCATCCTCCACTGCACTCCCGGGCCACAGCAAAGAGCTGGCCTGGAAGAGAAGCAACCGGGACAGAATCTGGCGCCCCGACCGGGACTAGAACTCGGGTGCTGGCGCCGCAGATGGAGGATTAGCCTAGTAAGCCGCGGCGCCGACCTCTTTTTTTTTTTTAATTAATTTTTTTATTTAATAAATGTGAATTTACAAAGTGCAACTTTTGAATTGTTGTGGCTCCCTCCCCCAACCTCCCTCCCTCCCGAGGCCCTCCCCTCTCCCACTCCCTCTCCCATCCTGCCCTTCATTGAGATTCATTTTCAATTACCTTCATATATAAAGATCAACTTAGTATATACTAAGCAAGGATTTCAACAGGCTGCACTCATGGGAATTCTTTATTCCGAGTATTAATCTTATCATGTATGTGACTTGTACACACATTCTTCCATGCTATGAATTGCTTTCTTACTATGTTGAGAGGATCTTTTAATGCAGAAAAAGTTTCACTTTGATGAAATCTAGTTTAGCTATGTTTTCTTTTGTGCCTATGCTATATTGAAAGCCATCACCACGTTGCATGTTGTGAAGACTTTTCCCTATGTGTTCCTTTATGCATTTCATGGTTGCAGCTGTTCTGGTGAGGTTAATTTGAGTTAATTTTTGTATGTGCTATGAGGATAGATTCCAACTTCCTTCATTTCCAGGTTTCCTAGCATGATTTGTTGACAACAGAATGATCCTGGAACCACACATAAGATCTTTTTTTTTTTTAATCTCTGTATAAGAAATTTTATTTTAAGGTCTTATAAGAAATGGTAGTGGGGCTGGCACTGTGGCACAGCAGGTTAAAGCCCATATGTGCATCCCATATGTGTACCGGTTCTAGTCCTGGCTGCTCCTCTTCCAATCTAGCTCTCTGCTATGGCCTGGGAAGGCAGCAGAGGATGGCCCAAGTCCTTGGGCCCTTACACTCATGTAGGAGACCTGGAAGAAGCTCTTGGCTCCTGGCTTCGGATTGGCACAGCTCCGGCCATTACAGCCATCTGGGGAGTGAACCAGCTGATGGAAGACCTCTCTCTGTGTCTCTATCTCTAACTCTGTCTTTCAAATAAATAAAATAAGTCTTTACAAAAAAAAAAAAAAAAAAAAGAAATGGTAGCACTTCTCTGTAAAACTAGCTGGCTGGCACTCAGTTATAGAAATATACTATATGGAAAATGGCTAGAAGAAAGTGTTCTGTTGTTGCTTTCACACACCATGAGGTCCAATGCCATCAATCATTCAGATCTGAGATCTGAGCACGTGTTCCACTGTGTGTGTTATACAGATGGCCTCAGCCCATCACCAGAAGATGGAACAGGTGGAAAGCCCGAGACTGAGTCAGCACGGGTCCCTGGAGCCTGACAGCCGGCGGTGCGGCAGGTGCTGCTCTGAGGAACGGGGTCCTCTCGTTTCCTGGAACATCATGTAAACGCCCTGGAGGAGACACGTTCTCCTTCGCACAGTAGGGCTCATCGAATGCTACACTGGGGCAGGTGCTTTGGCATGCTGAGTGCCTCTACATAAAGAGCTCGGTGGGCCCGTGAAGCAGCCTCAGAGGCAACTTCTTTCTGATCTCCTCCTGCCCTGCTGCCTCCCGGCCCTTCTTCTCCTGTGAAGTGAATCCGAGAACCCGGAATTCCCGTCTCCCTTGCAAAATGACAACTTTCTCCCCGCAGCCTACCAGAAAGCCTCTGCATCCTGCTCTAACCACCCCCCCCCCCCCCGCCCTGGTCCTTCTGCTTAGCGGCGGGTCATAAAGCAATTCTCTGTCCCAGCTTGTCTGGTAACTAGTCATTCCAGATCAGTCCTGTCCCACACACAGAGACACCAAAAGTAACCTGGTGGACCGGCCTTGCTGGGACCCCACTCGGTGGGATGTCCCACCCTTGATGCAACCACATTTCTACGGTGCTGTCCATCTTTCATCAAACTTTATCATAATAATAGTTCTCCCTGGGTCTTTGGATTCTTAATGCCAAAGGCATTCGTGTCAAGGAAAACTTCGATTAAATGGATTATACTTTTCTCTTATTGGCCTGTCTTTTGTGATGGGAACCTTGGTGGTGATCTCTACGATGGTTCAGGAAAGATATGACAGCTCTCTGTGCCTCTAATCCCAAGTGTTCTCAGGTCTAAAGTTATCCCAAGAAATATTTGCCTGCAGGAACATAAGGATATGTCTTTTTAAAAAATATTTATTTATTTCTTTGAAAGTCAGAGTTACACAGAGAGAAGAGAGGCAGAGAGATAGGAGAGGCAGAGAGAGAGAGAGAGAGAGAGAGAGAGAGAGAGAGAGAGAGAGAAAGAGAGAAGGAGAGGCAGAGAGAGAGAGAGAGAGAGAGAGAGAGGTCTTCCATCCGATGGTTCACTCCCCAGTTGGCTGCAACAGCTGGAGCTGCGTCGATCCGAAGCCAGGAGCCAGGAGCTTCTTCCGTGTCTCCCATGTGGGTGCAGAGGCCCAAAGACTTGGGCCACCTTCTACTGCTTTCCCAGGCCATAGCAGAGAGCTGGGTCAGAAGTGGAGCAGCCGGGTCCTGAACCGGCACCCATATGGGATGCCAGGGTGTTAACCTGCTGTGCCACAGCACTGGCCTTTTGATGGCTAACATATTCCACTCCATGAATGTGCCGCATTTCGTTTCTCCGTTCCTCAGTTGGTGGACCTTTGACTGCTTCCGCTGTTTCGGCTGTGATGAGCAATGGTGCCACGGACACTACCGCAGGTGTTTCTGCATTTCTGTATGTTTTCCTTTCTCTTCAGGAAGGGAACCACATGCGTAACTTTTTGAGAAACTATCAGGCTGCTTCCCACAGTGACTACAACACTTTATTTGATGAAAGGGAAGAAATGGGAGATTTATGTGAGCTTTTATTTCTATCTTTTTTGGTTTTCCTATGAATTTCTCCTTCCTACTCATTATTTACAGTGAGGAGGATAATGAAATTGACACATACAAAGGTTCTGCCAGAAATACTGGACTTAAAAACTCAATTTATAGAGTATTACAAAACTTCCATGTTAAAATCTTTCTGCATTGCAGCCAGGTCTGCATTAAAATAGCAAGAAATGGCATCCCAGTGGAGTCAACCATCTTCAGTATCCTTTCACGGAGTTGCCAGTCATGCTGGCTTTGGAATGCAGACAATGCTAGCCCACCTCTGACAGGCATACACTTGAAGACGAAGCCTTGCTCTCAGCAACCCTTGGTTTCAGCCGCTGTAACATGGGAAGAGCACCATCGACCCCCTAAGGCCATGTTAAAAAATGAGATGATACAACATGAGTGTTGATAGAACCAGCCATAGGCAGAATTTCTCCCTGGAAAATTCACCTATCCTTGGGAAATGACATTCAATCCAAGGGCACGTTAACTTTGCAGCAAAGACTGTTGAGGCTGAGGCACTGTCCACAGATCCTGTCCACAGCTGTGATGGTGCTTATGAAACGGAAGTCTGCTGTAATGCACAAGAGTGAGTCAAGGATCAGAGAAGGCCGGCACCGCGGCTCAACAGGCTAATCCTCCGCCTGTGGCACCGGCACACCGGGTTCTAGTCCCGGTCAGGGCGCCGGATTCTGTCCCGGTTGCCCCTCTTCCAGGCCAGCTCTCTGCTGTGGCCCAGGAGTGCAGTGGAGGATGGCCCAAGTGCTTGGGCCCTGCACCCCATGGGAGACCAGGAGAAGCACCTGGCTCCTGGCTTCTGATCAGCGCGGTGCGCCGGCCACAATGCGCCAGCTGCAGTGGCCGCTTGGGGGATGAACCAACAGAAAAGGAAGACCTTTCTCTCTGTCTCTCTCTCACCGTCCACTCTGCCTGTCCAAAAAAAAAAAAAAAAAAAAAAAAAAAAAAAAAAAAAAAGAATCAGAGAAACAGATTTCAGCAGCTGTAAACCCTGGGAGCTGGCTCCCTCCCATACAAGCTGGTCCTGTGCTGTTGTCCTCCATGTTTAACCTTACTGTCGTGAGAAGCTCTCCCCTCTCGGATTCCAGACTTGTGAGTGGTCTGGAAGGAGGCAGACATGTGGCTCCCGTTCCACCAGGGGGAGAAAGGCAGTGGGTCTTGAGCAGTTTAGGTTTGTGGTGCCTAGGGGCCCCGGCCTGGGTACACAGTGATGTGAATAGTGTGGCCTTGCACTTACCCCCATCTCCCCACGTCTGTGGATTGGATGTTGGGGTGGGCAGGGCAGGGAGGCTGGATAATGGAAGCCCAATGATTGGAACTGGGAAATGTTTTGATTCTACGACCCTATTATGTCCTTTTTTTTTTTTTGTCAGGAGGTCCTATGGTGTGGACATGGTGTGAACCATCACTGCTACTTCCCTGTGCTGGGGGAGCTTATAATCAAATGGAATCATACAGACTTTGTACTTCTTCTCATTGACCCAACACTGAGCATTTTTCCTTATTTATGAATTCCTAGGTGATGAGGTTTCTACATAGCCTCCCATTGCCTTAAAATAGTGACTCTTAGAAAGCATGGCTGGGGCCGGCACTGTAGCGTAGTGGGTAAAGCCGCCACCTGCAGTGCTGGCATTCCATTTGGGCGCCGGTTCAAGTCCTGGATGCTCTTATTCCAATCCAACTCTCTGTTATGGCCTGGGGAAGCAGTAGAAGATGGCCCAAGTCCTTGGGCCCCTGTACCTGTGTGGGAGACCCAGAAGCTCCAGGCTCCTGGCTTCAGATCGGCGCAGCTCCGGCCCTTGCGGCCAACTGGGAAGTGAACCAGTGGCAGGAAGACCTCTCCCTCCCCCTCTCCCTCTCCCTCCTCCTCCCCCTCTCACTCCCCCTCCCCTTCCCCCTCCCCCTCTCCCTCTCTTCTATCTGTGTAACTCTGACTTCGACCTTTTGATACAGGTGGCCTGGCGCCCTCTATCATGCGTGGAACGTGGCTCTCTAATTCAGGTGTTTCTTGGCTCATCATGAGTGCCTACCAGCTGTCCTTGGCTTTGCCCCAGCTCAGCCTATTGTGATCTGTGTCTGTTTTTTTTTTTTTTTTCAATTTCCAAAGACTCACATGCCCAAACCATGGAACTGCAGGCTCCAGCCCGGTGAGTCCTGGTGGTGATCTGGAAACAAGGGTGGATGTTCCCACTCAGGGAGAACAGGTTAACGGCCAAGATGGCACAGTTGTTGGGGGCCTGCAACCTTCGTGTCTGAACCCAAACCCTGCCACCACCTTGGTATCTTTCCTCAAAGCACAAAACATTCATTTGAATAGAATGGAGACAGAATCCACCGCCCACCAACAAGGATCAAAAATGGGATCAAATCATAAAAACTCTTCCATCTTCCATCCAATATCACACAACAGGCATCTTTTTGTCAGTAGATATCTAGTAATTCATTGTTAGGACAAATCTCAATTCGTTTCACAATCTTCTATTTTCCTATTGAGGAATATTTCCATTTCTTTTTCATTTATAACCAGTACTGTGAAGATACAGCGAGTATGAGATATGTGTGAGTACTGTTATAAATCCACCTTCATAATGCCTTCCTATGATAACTTCAAGTGTGTTTGGATTTCACAATTTCTTTATGGAGTTCTCCAAATGTTCCAAGTCTTAACCTATGGAATCTTCCCTATAATCTTCAAATTTCCCATATCTTTAGAGACTTGATGCTTGCTCTCTGGTCAGAGCTCTTGCCAAAGAATTCTGGGGCATTTGATTCAATGAAGGCACTTCTAAATCTTTGGAGCCCCAGGGATCCCCAGGGAGAATGGCCCCGTTCTCAACATCTTCCAGTGGAAAACCCGTCTGCTTCATCCTCTACTACAACACAAATAACCATGGCAAAGCTCTCTGTTAGGGCTCAATGAGTTTATTCTGCTGTGTGTGGCCCAGCTAGGCTTGGATTGACAGCTAAGCTTGCTCTGTGTCTCACCTTCAGATACACAGGGCCAAGTTTGCCTTACCAGTTGCATTCCTGGCCTTGCTTGTGGTCCTGTCAGGCAGCAAGTAGAGCGACATCTCTGTGCCGGCGCTTGGCCAATACTGAGTGATGGAGACCATGATAATGATGTTGACAAGTAGCCGTGGGAAGCTGGTGAGGGATTTGGTTGAGGGGGCGCAGGGACAAGTGGTTACCCAGAGCCAAGCTGGCTCCTCTGGAGAGGAAAGAGGTTCAGGGAGCCATTGCTTTTGGGGGAGACTCTGCTTCCTTCACATCAGTGCCAGCAACACTGCACCTGTCACCACACCAGGTGCCAATCACACAAATGAGAAGATGAGAAGATCCGTGGGTCAGGTAATGCCCTCCAGTGAGGGCACTGATGTGAACCTTCACAGTGCAATGAAGCATCCTGGCAGGGCTGCTCCTTCCACACCCCACCTTCCTCCACCTTTTCCAGGGGATGCCCCCCGGTTTGTACAGAAGACTGTGCCAGGAACTCCAAGGGACCCCAACAGTCTGGGTATGGATCCCTTGAAGGCTGTGCAGGGTGTACCTGTAGCATGGTCAAATTCAATTATCTTCTTTATTTATTTGTTTTTTATTTGACAGGTAGAGTTATAGACAGTGAGAGAGAGAGAGACAGAGAGAAAGTCAATTATCTTCTAATAATCTAATAATCTAACATGTAGAAATCCAACTAACATCACCAGCAACGGGTTTTGAAGATTTTCTTTCCGTTCTTGCTGAGTGATATCATAAAATCTCTTAACTGTTGCCAACAAATGTAGTAATAAGTATTCTTTTTTTAAAGTTTTATTTATTTATTTACTTATTTGAAAGGCAGTGTTACAGAGAGGCAGAGGCAGAGAGAGAGAGAGAGAGAGAGAGAGAAGGAGAGAGAGAGAGAGAGTCTTCCATTTGCTGGTTCACTCCCCAGATGGCCACAATGGCCAGAGCTGTGCTGATCTGAAGCCAGGAGCCAGGAGCTTCTTCCAGGTCTCCCAAGTGGGTGCAGGGGCCCAAGGACTTGGGTCATCTTCTACTGCTTTCCCAGGCCAGAGCAGAGAGCTAGATCAGAAGTGGAGCAGCTGGGACCCAAACCAGCACCCATATGAGATGCTGGCACTGCAGGCAGTGGCTTTACCTGCTACACCACAGTGCCGGCACCTAAGTATTCTAAGAGGGTTACAGTTAATTCATAAAAGAATGTTTTTCCAGAGAAAGAGAAAATCAGAAGGCCACATAAATGCATTGTTTTACTCAACAATAAATGCTTCTCTCCTAGATTTTAACTGTTGTGTGTTCAAAAGGAAAAACACATATTTTATATCCAATGAAAAACAGAAAATAAAAAGTATAGATGCTTATCCCAGCTTTACCAACAACAGGGAAAATGCCTGAGTGTTTCAGGGTGGGCCAAGCCGAGCAAATCGGTGTAGCTGTCAGCACGGACGTTTCTGAAAACCTCCTACTAACGCTGAAAAACAGCTGTGTCTCCACGCTAGATAAAACAGAAAACGCAGGCTCTGTTGTTGTACACGTCACGTGATTTCAGCTCCATTAACACACGTCTAGAAAAAGCAGCTGCAGGCCCTAAACACTTCCTCTTGCACCAAACTGCCTAAGTCACGAGGCACCGCCCTGCCCCAGGCCCAGCCGCACGGGGCTGACCCCTGTGCAGGCGCAGGTGCGTGGGGCCTCGGCAGTGCACGCCAGGGTCTCCGCCCTGTGAACATCCTCACAGAGTCCCATGGTTTGGGGAAGCAGTGTGGCCTCCCGTGAGATTGGCGCCGTCCTTCATGGAGACAGAGTGATTCTCATGCACACAGGCCAGGGCCCCACCAGGGTTGTGCAGAACGCCGGGCGGGCTCACGTCAGGGAGGAGCCTCAGGACGGTGCAGAGGGGCAGCCGGGGTGGGAGAAAAGTTCTCCTCATGTTCTGCTGGGTCTCCTTGAGCATGGGTAACGCCACTTACGGCGGAATCAGCGAGAATCAAGGCTGCGGGTCAGAAAAACACGCCTTGATGGTGGGAGAATCCCTCACCCTGCGTGCATAACACAAACACCACACGCACGTGCACACACACACGAACATAGACACTCACACAAATACACATGTATACATTTGCACATGTACACAATACCCATGGACCCATGCACACTTACAACCCACCCACATACCCACATCCGCACCAACTTGGTCACACAGGGGCGCACGGAGACTTTTATGTACGTGTTCAAAATGTGCACATGGACACTGTGGTCACACGCATTTGCACCAATGTACATACACACCAGATTACAGCATACATACTGGGCAGAGCTCATTAAGCTAGGGCCCAGCTGTGCTCAGCTGTGGGCCCACGGCCTATCTAAATTGGTCATAACCCAAGTGTGCATCTCTTTGCCTCCAGCTGTCAGAGTGTGGCTGACCCAAACCAGCTGTCATTTAGTTGTAAAAGTCTTTGACTCCCATGGGACAAGATGCGCTTGTCCACATCTTGCTTGGGTCCCTTCTCTGTGACCCTGACAAGGAGCCAGCCGGGTTGAAGTCACAGCCTCAGGCACTGTCGCCCTGGTTTTAGCTGCGAGGATGATGGCGCCATGGCCCTGGGTCAGGCCCAGGACTCTGCTCTAGGCATTGGCATGGTGCCTCCCTGCCTGTTCCCCACCCTCAAGCCACTTCACACCTTCCTCATTGAGAATTGGCCTTGGGAGCGGTCACAAGCTAGCGGCCACCTGGGGCCACAGTTCCAGGAAGGGCCGAGCGGCTGTCTGTCCTAGGCACATTCTTGTTCTGCATCAGGCACTCCCCAAGCTTTCTGTCCAGTGATGCGGAAGAGGCTGATTCTCTCCCAGGCCCACTCTTGCCAGGGGCCCCATCTGGGACAGATGAGCCTGTCCCTGTCCTGGGTTCACATCTGGCAGCTGCTGAGGCCCAGGGCCCCTCGTCAGCACCTAACTTCCGGTTGCCATGGTGAAGCCTGATGTCCCCCTTAGGGTGCCACCCAAAGCCACCACTGTCTCTGAAAGCTGCCCCTGAGAGTGCATCCCCGAGGTGGCTGTGGACCATGGTGGGCATGGGGCTGGCACCGCGACAGGTGTCCCCAGGGCAGACAGATGGCCGCACGCCCCTCCCCCTCAGCAGTGCGGTCTGCTCAAGTCTCTCCTTCCCGGACCCACGACCAGTCCTGGAAGACCATGCCACCACCCTCCTGTGAGTCCAACTGAGCCACAGCCACGGAGCGAGCCGCAAACCAACCAGAGCAGCAGAGGTCCAGAGGTCCCTCCTTCCTCCCTCTCCCACCATGAAGACCATGGCAAGGGTTTTGTGGGAGCCATCACAGCCATCAGATTCTTCCAATGGCGACCCTGCATGTTTCCTGCTGTGCTCTGCCAGGCTGCTCTGAGGACCACGGGTGGTCTTGCCCTTGCCCTACAAGCCATCCTGTCGCCCAGATGCTGTGGGCTTCCAGTTTTAGCCTTTGACTTTTGAAAAACACTCTGATAAAATACACGCATTGGACGTCTCACCTTCGCCACTGTTAACCACACCAGTCAGCGGCCGTAGACGGTCACGATAGTATGCAACCATCGGCTCCCCCTGCATCACCCATGCTGTTGTCTTACAGAACCCAGACTCTGCTCCCTAGGTAAAGGCCTTGAAGGCCTGGCCTCAGGTCTCCTGCCTGCCCTTAAGGCTGTTCAGCTCCCTGGCCCTGGCAGCCGCTTCTGCAGGAAGAGCCAGGCCTTCGCTGGGAAGGGGATCCAGCCCTGGGGACTGTGGTTAATGCAAGTTCTGCAGTTGTATTTGCAAACCCCTTTCTACAAAGGACACCACTCCCAGTTCTGAGTTTGTTTGGAGGTGTGGTGGGGTGTGAAGCCAGTCAGGGCCCCCGGGATTGCCCTCAAGCCTACACCACAGACGTTTTGGTCCATTTGGGAGACCCCAGGCCGCCCAGGCAGACCCGGTTTGGATGCAGTGCCCACAGGAGATGAGCAGCTGGCGGCGACGTGCAAGTCCCCCACAGCAGTTTTTCATTCTGGCTCCAAGGCCTTGTTTCTTCTGCTTCCTACTGCGGCCGCTGGAGTTTCCCCTGGCCTGCAAGGCTGGAGGCATCGTGTCAGAGTTCCTGCCTGCCCACAGGCCCTGAAGACCCCACGCTGCCCCTGGGATGCCCCCGCTGTCCCCACTGCAATTCCTTCCTGCAATCCCAGAGCTCATGGTTTCCATAACCGTACAAACAGGTGTCTGCCCTGATACCCGGACATCAGGGAAGCACACAGAGTTTGCTGTCCATGACATCTGTCTGTCCAGCACCCCCTGAGACCCTAAGGGAGAACTGTCCCTCCCCTAACATCTACCCAGGGCCCCCAGTGCCAGGCCAAAGTCACTCCATCTGCCCAACCGCTGCGGTTAGCACAGGGATGGCCAAGGGCCCCAGGCTGGTCCAATCAGAGCCTGTCCCCTGAGTGTGGGACGTTGCACCTGCTGCTGTCCCCTGGGAAGGCAAAACCACGTGAAGCAGGAGAGGGTGAGGCCGACACTCAGGACGGCGTTCAGACAAGAGGAGGTCCCACTCTTGAAGGCAGCCACAGCTGTGACCTCAGTGTCACCTCTCTAGGCATGGCTAGGCATAGTTTTTAGTTTTAGCCATCATGATCTCTTTTCCTATCGTAAGAGTAAGTCTTGTTTGCAGTCTGGGCTGAGCCACGGTGAGCACCACAAAGTCATCATTACCGTTCTAGTATTTTCCTTCTATCCCTTCTCATTTGCCTTTTTCAAAGCAACCCTTGCAATGGGCATCTTGGGCCGGAGGTTCCCCTGGCTCCTGGTGCCCTCTCCTCTACACTGGCACAGAAACAGCAAAGTGGCGCCCACTCCCACCGCAAGAGTAAAGGATGCAATTTGGCTTTTTGGTTCCATCAAGGCAACTGGAAGGGCTGCTTTTCTCTACAGTGAGCACAAATGTGACGATCATCTGGGCTTTTTTTTTTTTTTTTTTTTTTTTGCTTTTCCTTTGCCACTTCCTGTTTTAGGATTTGAATAAACAGGGTCCCTCTGGAGCCCAGGAGAGCTTTAACGGTCAGCTTTAATGACCTTCTGGATTCCTGGCTTTTCCTGGTCTGGAGGAAGGCGGTGAGGACCAAACAGAGAAAAGGAATTCTGGGACCAGAGCTGTGGTGTAGCAGGTTAAGCAGCTGCTTGCAATGCAGGAGGTGCCATACTGGAGCGCCTGTTTGAGTCCCGGATGCTTTCTGTCCACCCGGCTCCCGGCTAACATCCCTGGGAAAGCAACGCAAGAGGATCCAAGCACTGGGCCCCTACCGCCCACGTGGGAGGCCCAGATCGGGAGCTCCTGGCTCCTGGCTGTTGTGCTCATTTTGGGGAGTGAACCAGTGGATGGAAGATCTCTCCCTCCCTATCACTCCGCTTTTCAGATAAATTCATAAATAAATCTTTAAAAGCCAGAATTCCTTTTGAATTAAAAACCAACAAATCCAGTGCAGTAAGCAACAGTTTATTTATCAAAAAAGGAAAGAAAAAAACAAACGTAAGTTTCTTACGGTGTCTTATAGATTAAGTAAAAATACCAGTATTAATATATATGTATGTACAGAGTGCATATATATAGATATATACACATATGATATAACATCAATGTTACATGCTTCTCAGGACAGAAAAAATCGGACATATTTTCTCACATCAACTGAACACTCTACCACAATTGAAAAGCACTGCTAGGAAACTGGCTTCCTGTATTTTCGTTTTTTTAAGACTCTGAGGACCAGAATGGATCAACCCATGCCCCACGCGTGGAAGCCACCTGTTATGCACAGTGACTGCAGGCTGCCACATGTCATGGGCAAGATTCTCTGAATTGTCACCCAGGTCTCCAGCGCCGTACACCTGGTCGACCTTCTACCTGAGAGGCGCGGCAATGAGGAAGCGAGACAGTCTGTGGGGTTCATGGGGACGGGCACACAGACGTTCACAGACAAGAGCAAACTGAAAAATGTCATCTCGAGCCCCCACGCTGGCCATGAAATCCCCCCTGCGGGAGGATCCCCTTCTCCCCTTTCCTTGCCAAAGGCAACACAGAAATTACCCAAAAAGGGGCCGGGGTGGGGGGAACAAAAGGAAAAACAAAACCCAACGAACAAAACCAAGAACTCAGGGTTTGCAGCACCTCTGGCGATGATGAGCAGACGGCAGGGAACAGAGAGGTAGCGTTTTCCTGGTGACAGCTCCTGGCTGACTCAGATGGTCTCAAACACACCCTCTTCTGCAAAAGGCACTCACATATTGTCTGTTTATAAATCCCACCGCGGGATTCCATGCATGGGAGTCTCTCCTACAAATATAAAACAGAGAAGCTGAGGACACAAGGGAAAAAGAGTCTAAGAAACACACATTCTGGATCAGTGTGCATTTTGCTTTTTTCTAAGGGACCGGTCAACCTGGTAGTAAAAATAAAATAAAATAAAATAAAATTGGTCATTGAAAAGTTGAGAATGCCAAGAAAATGATAGGGAAGAAGCCGGGTGTTGGAGGCTCAGAGGCTGGGATACGGAGGTAACTAGCTCTGCAAACAGCCAGAGTGTAGGTAGGACATGGTCTGCTCTCAGGTAGAAGGACCGGTCACAGCCTTGGCAGGTGTGGGAGGGAGGGGGGGGAGGTAGTGGCCGGGAAACAGGTGTAGTGGGCAGAGGGCGGGACCCGTGGTGGCTTGGGGGATGTGTGTGTGTGTGTGTGTGTGTGTGTAGCAGGAGAACGGGCTGCACCCCCTCGCTCCTGCGGCCCTCACCGGGACACCACGGAGCTAATGGAATTGTAGGAGGTGCCGCTGTTGCAGCTGGAGGCGTAGGCCTCGGGGCCGGCGCCGTCGAGGTTGATCCGGAACACCGAGGATGCCTTAAGCAGGAAGTCGGCGGCGTCCCGGCGGCCCAGCTCCCTCAGCTTGGCCATGAGGATGCCCACTGTGCTCTCGGGGCAGGAAGTCCACTCCCGCAGCAGGGCGTGCACCGGGCTGGGGACGAAGTCCCTGGGCGCCCCACTGTTGGTGTTGTACTTGGCGACGAGGTCGGGCAGGCCCAGGTTCATGGCCAGGAGGCACCAGTCTTTCCCCATGGGGTCAGGTGGGTCCAGCAGGCGGCTGAGCTTCCTGCGAGTGAGGAGGCTCAGGTCGGACGCGTGGATGTCCATGCCCAGGCTGGCCTGCGCGTAGACATCGTGACAGCCAAAGCAGGTGATACTGCTGAAACTCTCCTTGTAGCCGCCCATGGTGTTCGTCAGGGAGGTCTCCTTGAGGGTCTGTGCCCGGAAGAAGTCCCGGGGCTGGTAGACCATGACGGGCTCATGGCGCTCCCGCAGCTGCTGGGGGCTCAGGTAGTGCTTCACCGTCAGCAGCCCCGGCAATGTGGTGGCCATGACGTTCTCGATGGTGCTGCACACCGAGTCCAGCAGCAGGCAGCACTTGATCTTCTCCGTCTCCAGCCCGCGCACCTGCACCTCAATGCCCTGGCCGTGGTTGACCAGTAGTACGAGCAGCTCGGCCCCGCGGTGGGTGACCTTGCAGCCGCTCACCCACAGGCGGATGTCGGCGTCTCCCTCGGTGCTCTGCTGGTGGATCCACCGGCACAGGTTCACCTGCACCTTGTGGAAGATGCCGCACGGGAAGGGGGTGAGGTGCTCCACGGGGACCACGCGCACGCCTCCGTACACCATCACCTCGTCCTCCTCGTCCGTCCAGGAGCGCTGCAGGTTGTCCGTCTTGATCAGAGCGGGGACATCCACCATGGTGCCGCTGCTCAGGTCCCGGGCGCAGATGTCCATGGCATCCAGGATCTGCAGCAGCTCCTCCACGTCGCTGTCGGGCACCAGGCGCTGGATGTCCTCCACGGTGTAGCGGCCGCGGTAATGGTGCAGGGCCCGGGGGGTCTCCACGGACAGCAGCTTCCCCAGCACGTTGGTGCAGAGCCAGCGGGGGTCCAGGATGAGTACATCCTGGACTGTTTCACTCTGCATGATGTTGATCTGCCAATGGGGATGACACGGGTCAGTGTGGGGAACCAACCCCGCCCAGGTGCACCTGTCGCTCAGAGCAGGTGCACCTGTCGCTCAGAGCACGGACGGACGACTTGTAAATAGAACGACCCAGGCCATTCATGTGGATGGATCTTGAAAACCAAACGCTGAGCTTGGGAAGGTTGGAGGAGAGATCTGAAAAACACACCCACCTATGAACCCAGGCCAACGTGGGATGGGCATTTGGCACAGTGGGTAAGAGGCCCATCAAGATACCTGCATCCCACATCAGAGGACCTGGGTTCGAATCCTGGCTCTGCTCCCGAGTCCAGCTTTCTGCTAATGTAGGTCCTGGGAGGCTATGGAGATGACTCAAGTGGCCAGGTCCCTGCTACCCATGCAAGAGATCTGGATGGAGTTCTGGGCTCCCGGCTTTGGTCTGGCCCAGCCCCGGACACTGGGAGCATGACAGTAGATGGCAGCTCTGTCTCTGTGCTTCTCTACCTCTTAAATAAATAAGTGAAAATTTAAACAAAAGGTCAACACAGTGAACTACCAAAAGTAAATACATTCCTAAAAGACAACTGTATACTCCAGGCACCGTCATCTACCAACGCTGTGCTTCCAGAATGTGCTCATGAACTATTTTGAGGTATGTGGAGAGATACTCTCCTCCTTAGGAGATACAGGCTTTATTATTTAGGGGTGAGATATCACGAGGTGTGCAAAGCAAGTAAGGAAACAAACAGAAGAGAGAGGAGTCAACGAACTGTATCAGAATGTAAACAGTTCATTTGCAAGCAGAATGCAACTGCGCTTGCCACTTCTCCCAAGGCTTGAACTTCTTCAAAACAAGATGGGGAATTCTATCAGTGTACAAATTATCCAAGCACATCCCTAGAAACGGCCTGGAAGGCGCTGGCGCCACTCGACCCCCGAGCGAGGCGAGAAGACTGAAGCTGGGGATGGTGAAGATAGGACCTGCAGATTTCTTGGTCCTGTGGCTTTAGAACAGCAAAGCTGGCCTCCAAAAGACAAGAATCAACAGCTCACTCCCATGTGGAACCCAGAGGGGTTGATCTCACAGGTGAGACTAGGATGGTGGCTGCCAGGGTCAGGGCAGAGTGGAGGAGAACAGGGAATGGAACAAGCTGATTAACGGGCACAAAGATAGGTTTACACAGGAGAAAGAAGTTCTGGGGTTCCATGTAATACACAGTAGGGTGATCACCCAAAAGGAGAATGTGCTATTTCTTGTTTAAAAAGATTTATTTTATTTGAAAAGCAGAGTTGGAGAGAGGCACGCACGAGAGAAGTCTTCTGGGCCGGCGCCGTGCCTCACTTGGTTAATCCTTCGCCTGCGGCACCGGCATCCCATATGGGCGCCGGGTTCTAGTCCCAGTTGCTCCTCTTCCAGTCCAGCTCTATGCTGTGGCCCAGGAGGGCAGAGGAGGATGGATGGCCCAAGTGCTTGGGCCCCTGCACTCGCATGGGAGACCAGGAAGAAGCACCTGGCTCCTGGCTTCAGATCGGCGCAGCTCGGGCTGTAGTGGCCATTTGGGGGGTGAACCAATGGAAGGAAGACCTTTCTCTCTCTCACTGTCTAACTCTATCAAATAAAAAAAAAAGAGAGAGAGAGAGAGGTCTTCCATCTGCTGGTTCACTTCCCAGCAAAAGTCAGGGCCAGGAGTGCCTTCTGGGTCTCCCACACGGGTGCAGGGCCCCAAGGACTTGGGCCATCTTCCACTGCTTTCCCGGGCACATCAGCAGGGAGCTGGAAGGGAAGTCGAATAGCCAGGACTCAAACTGGTGCCCATATGGGATGCTAGTGCTTTACCTGCTCCGTCACAACGCCAGCCTCTGAATATTTTTCTTTAAAAAGTTACAAGTGGGGCCGGCGCTGTGGTGCAGCAGGTTAACGTCCTGGCCTGAAGCGCCGGCATCCCATGTGGGCGCCGGTTCAAGTCCCAGCTGCTCCACTTCCAATCCAACTCTCTGCTGTGGCCTGAGAAAGCAGTAGAGGATGGCCCAAGTCCTTGGGCCCCCGTACGCAAGGGAGACCTGAAAGAAGTTCCTGGCTCCTGGCTTTGGATCGACTCAACTCTGTCTGCTGCGGCCAACTGGGGAGTGAACCAGAGGATGGACGACCTCCCCTCCTTCCCCCTTCCTCTCATTCTCTCTCTGTGTAACTCTGACTTTCAAATAAGTAAATAAATCTTTAAAAAAAGTTACAAGATAAAAAAAAGGATTCTGAATGTTTTCACCACAAAGAGAGGGTTGGTTGTTGAGATCAGCCTGATTGGAACATTCCACAGCCTGTGCACGAACTGGAATGTCACCTGGTGTCCCATGAGTACCTAACATTCTAAGTATCAGTTACAAACAGAAAAGCAGCACTTGGAAAAGAATAAGAGAGAGACCCTCCCTGCGCGGGGTCTATGAATAATGCCGATCCGAGGTGGGCTCAAAGCCGGCCCTTGGTCTGCCTCAGCCCCCGCGGGTGCCCTGGGGACAAGGTTCTATTCAAAACTGAGCATCAAGAGGAAGTCCCGGGGCGTGGGACCCAGCGTTGCCTTTACTTTTGACAGGTAGAGTTATAGACAGTGAGAGGGAGACAGAGAGAAAGGTCTTTCTTCTGTTGGTTCACTCCCCAAATGGCCGCTATGGCCAGTGCTGCACCAATCCAAAGCCAGGAGCCAGGTGCTTCCTCCTGGTCTTTTATGCAGGTGCAGGGCCCAAGCACTTGGGCCATCCTCCACTGCCTTCCCAGGCCGCAGCAGAGAGCTGGACTGGAAGAGGAGCAACCGGGACAGAATCCGGCGCCCATATGGGATGCTGGTGCTGCAGGCGGAGGATTAACCAAGTGAGCCATGGCGCCAGCCTGCGATTTGGTCTTAACACTGCCACGGAGGACAGGGACTGATGCTCTATGCCCAGTGCAGGGGGCCGGAGATGCCCCACGAGACACTGTGTGGGATCCGGGGCCAGCACAGAGACATGGCAAGGACAAGTGGGCAGGGGACTTGAGACCAGTAGAGTGGCCACTGCGAGACAGCAACAGTGCTGGAGGAGGGGCCGCGTGATGGAGAGTCCCATTCTTCCCCTCTTGCCCTCTGTCTGGAAGTACTAACGTGCCACGGGGAACGAGGGCGGTCTTGCTCACTAAGTGGCTTCTATGCGATGATCTTGAACGTTGCTGGCCGCAGACCAGGAGGCAAGAGAATGCCGGGCCACTGGAGTGAGTTAGGGATCATGGTCGAACACTTTCAATTCAGCAGCACCTCGCCGGGGACGCTCTGCTCCCTCACCTGTCTCCCTCCAGAGTTTGACCGCTGCCGCAGCAGCCGGCGGACTGCCTGGTCATTTAATTGGGGCTTTGAAGTCTGACAAGATCACGGCTCCAGGCTCCAGTGTTCAGGGTCCCTGGTTTCTGGATTCCATTTTAGTGTCAGGGATATGTGACTCGGGGCCAGCACCGTGGTGCGGCAGGTTGAGCCACTGCCCGTGGCCCCAGCATCCCACAGTGGGGCACTAGTTAGAGCACCCTGGTTGCCCCGCTTCTGATCCAGGTCCAGGCTGGTGCACCTGGGAGCGCAGCGGATGATGGCCCAAGTGCTTGGGCCCCTGCTACCCATGTGGGAGACCCGGATGGAGTTCCAGGCTCCTGGCCTAGGCCTGGCACAGCCCTGGCTGTTACGGCCAGATGGGGAGTGAACCAGTGGATGGCAGATCTCTTTCTCTATTTCTCCATCTTTCTCTGCGCTCTTTCAAATAAATAAAATAAATTTTTTTTTTAAATGAAAAAGGTGTGCAAACCATATCCGAGCACTGAATGTCATACAACCAAGAGCAAAGAGCCTGGCCTCTGGTTGCTCCTGGTGGGCACTGCTAGCTGGAATTTCCCACGTGTGTCTGCAATTATGGTCACTCTGTGCTGGGCACTACTGCTGTCTTACTGTCTCCAGACAGCACCCCAGGGAGGACCCCGCACTGTCTTTTCCAAACAGGTCTCTCTGGAGATGTGTGTGGAAGAGCCTGGAAGCACCAGGTGCCCAAGCAGAGTGGGCAGAGACCCAGGCCCCAGGACAGGGCCTCCTGCCCTTTGTGAGCAGAACTTGGAGAACAAAGCAAGAATCAGACAGCAGCCTTTCCGGCAGAGCAGGAGAAGGGAGGCTGCCACTCGAGAGAATCACCTGGGGCTGTTACGCAAGTCCTCGCACTGGAGACACCAGGGGCCGCTGAGTCTTCTGCACCCTGGCCCCCTCTGGGAGCTGGAACGTGGGAGCCCCCGGCAGCCCTTACCTCGCCTATGCTGTGCAGCTGCTGGGCAATCCGCCTGAGGTCCTCCTCGCTGGCCAGCGGGTTCAGCTGGTCCTGCACGTCGTACACAAACTGCTGCAGTGACATCAGCTGGTTGGGCCCGTTGAGCTTCCTCCAGGAGGGCAGCGTGGAGATGATCTTCTCACACAGGTGGGTCATGGGCGGGCAGCCCTGGAACGTGCCGGGAGAGGGGGGGAACAGGTTATGCAGGCGGTGCAGCTGTGGGTGGCTGAGGCGGGGAGTCAGGAACTCAAACCCAGGTCTCTTCCATGGATGGCAGGGAGCCAGCTGCCCGGGTCTGCATTCGCGGGAAGCTGGAGCCGGAACTGAACCCAGGTACTGTATGTAGTATGTGATGCAGGTGTCTCGGCTGCTGGCTAGGCTGATGTGTGTGCCTCTCAGCACAATCTGCTCATCTAACCAGGGATTCATGGTCAAGGCGTTACTTCACACTGGATCCATTCTTGGTAACAGCCTTGAATTTTTTTTTTTTCTTTGCCAGTTGGGTGAATAAACCCATCCATGCTACAGACCAATGTCATCAACGCACTTTCCTAATCAGAACGTAAGCTGTGCCGGGCAATGCCTCGGCCCCTGGCTCTCATATCAGATGGATTCTACTCCCTAATAAGAAAAACAACAGAACTCCCAGGAACAAAGGCAGCTTGCTTGGGGAGCTCCAGCCGCCTACCCTCAGGAACTGGGGGGCGAGAGGTCTGGGTTGCCACTGGTCAGACCACACATCAGAAACCTGCCAGAATCCTCACAGTCCGGTGAGCAGCGGCCCTAAGCCAGCCCCCAAGGATGCACTGGTCTCCCACCCGGGGAACGCCCCTCTATTCTATGACCAGGTGGCTCCCACGCCCACCAATGGGCTGCACCCTGGTGCACCCAGCAGTGGGGCAGGACCTCGGATGTGCCAGCACCAGGTTTCCAGAGAGAAGAGTTCCCTGGGAATCCAAAAGCACTCGGGATCCAGAGCCTGGTGTGGTTTTGGGAGAAGATGGAACAGCAGGTGGCGCCACCATGAGGAACATGGCTTGTTTCCTTCTTATGCAACCCTTCATGTGTCCAATACACTGAAGCTTTTTCCCAGTCTGTTGTCACTTCTCTACTCTGTTTAAGGACACAGAGCCCATAAAAAGTGTGCAATGTTTATGTTGTCGAATGATTACGCTTTCTTTAAAAAACATCTGTGGTTTTCTACCTTGGTTAAAGGTTTCCTTAATTCCAAGTTAGTTTAAAAACACATTTTCCTAAACTTCCATTCCAGACATTGTATTTTTTTTCAACTTGAAAGCTTTAATCCATTTTTTCTTGGGCTGTATTGTAAGTAGGAGCAAATAAAAAGCTGTGTAACTATCATTTCTTCCTCTTTTTTTATGATTTATTTATTTCTTTGAAAGGCAGGGTTACAGAGACAGAAAGACACACACACAGAGGATCTTCCATCCACTGTTCACTCCCCAAATGGCTGTAATGGCCAAGGCTGGGCCAGGCCGAAGCCAGGAGCCAGGAGCTTCATCCAGGTCTCCAATGGAGATGCAAGGCCCCAAGCACTTGGGCCATCCTCTGCTGCTTTCCCAGGCCATAGCAGAGAGCTGGTTTGGGAGTGGAGCAGCCAGGACTCGAACCAGCATCCTCGAACCGGCGTCACGGGCAGGGGCTTTACCTGCTATGCCACGGCGCCGGCCCTGCATCATTTCTTAAATAAGCATTTTCCCCACTAGATAGAAACATCATCTCTCTTTTCTATCCTGCTTCTGTGGACACTGAGATTTTACTTCCACACTCTCTAGACTGTGTCTCCTATTTGAGTCTTTAGCATGTTGTATTCATTCTTGCCCTAGAATTATAAAATAGCAGACTCAAGCCCCTCAGATCCATTCAGGTAGGAACAGGAACCGTGTCCAACTTCTATACCGTGGGGAACACACCCTACTGTCGTGGTTCGATTTTCAGACAGGGGCTTCATCCCTGCACTCTTCCGTGCGCGGCATTAAGAGGTCAGATGTGTACCCTTGGGGTGGGGAGGTGGGCTTTTGCAAAGAGGTTAGAATGGGTCAGATCACGGGGGTGGGGTCTCTAGGAGTGAATCTGGGGGAAGAAGGACCACACACAGACACACATGCTCTGCAACCATGGGGCTCTGGGCCACGTTTGCCTCACAGGCTTTCAACCCTGAACTTCTGGAACTGAGCCCAAACGGCCTTCCTCTCTCCCTAATCTCGGCCTGCCTCGGGTACTTCATTATGCTCCCAACAAGCTGGCCGGAGGCTGCCACTCAGGAAGGCAGTCTCGGTCCACTGGGGGGTCTGTTACTTTATAGAACTTGGCTAGTGACTGGTTTTCTACTTTTCTGAATTTTCTAAAGATTCCACACTAAGCCACTTCCGCGTTGCTTTTCTAATTTGCAAAACCATCATTTAATCTCTAAATAACCCCTGAAAACATTAGGAGTCTCAGACCCTTTGAAGAAAGAGGTCCAGTCCGGCGCCACGGCTCACTTGGCTAATCCTCCGCCTGCGGCGCCGGCACCCCGGGTTCTAGTCCCAGTCGGGGCACCAGATTCTGTCCCGGTTGCCCCTCTTCCAGTCCAGATCTCTGCTGTGGCCCGGGAGTGCAGTGGAGAATGGCCCAGGTGCTTGGGCCCTGCACCCGCATGGGAGACCAGGAGAAGCACCTGGCTCCTGCCTTCGGATCGGTGCAGCATGCTGGCCATAGTGGCCATTTTGGGAGTGAATCAATGGAAGGAAGACCTTTCTCTCTGTCTCTCTCTCTCTCACTGTCTAACCCTGCCTGTCAAAAAAAAAAAAAAAAAAAAAAAAAAAAAAAAAAAGAAAAAAAAAGAAAAGAAAGAGGTCCACCTTTGCCTTTCAATTCCCGCCCCCTTCTTGCTTCTCTGCCCCTCCTCCCTTGACGTGACAGGGTGAACAACAGCCTTGCAGCCATCACGCCCTGGGTCCTACTGTGAGGTTGTCCCTGCAGACCACACTAAACCAGGAGGGCGGGACAGAGAGGCCCAGCGCCCGGCTCACTGGTGGCGCTGGCCCAGGCTGGGGCTGGGCTCCCACCAGGGTCTACTCACCGAGATGATCTGGCTCCGAATCTCCTGCAGGTGACTCCGAAGCACCTTGATGTCCTTGGAGCCAGAAGCGCCAGCATCCAGAACAAAGAGTTTATTGGATATGTGGAGGTCGTTCCCGAACCTACAGGGAGAGCAGTGAATCAGGCCCACCAGGTCTTTCCTGTAGGGCTCCGGCTCCTGCCAGCCCCTGCTGTCCACTAGACTCTGCCTTGGCACACTGGGTGCAGAGTTTCAGGGGCAATGGGCCTGCTCTGCGTCCTAGAAATGGCAGCTCCAGGTTCCCACAATGCATCAGAAACACAGTGGAGGCAAGCAGTAGCCTCTGCCAGTGCAGGGAAGGGGAGGCGAAAGGCCCTCAGCATGCAAGAAGAAAGGCACGGTTCCAAAGCCACGGCGTCAATCTACAAATAACAGCGCCCCATTTCCAAACCAGGAAGTTGACAGACAGGGGTGCCTGCCAATCAGTGGCTACTAGCATCTCACAGGGACTACAGCTGCAAACTTTGGTAGACCCCGCTATGGGCTGCATGTGGCTTGCCCCCATCCTGGGGGTCCATGTGTTGGAGACCTGGTCCCCAGTGTGGTGAGGGAGAGGTGGTAGCATCTTCCAGAGCTGGGGCCTCCGGATCAGAAGCTGAATCAGGCGCTGGAGCTGGGACTTGAACTTGGCCTTCCGAGATGGGAAGTGGGGGGGTCTTAACCTCTAAACCAAATGTGTTTTCACACCTGTAACTCATTCCCTGGGGTGGGCAGAGCCCTGGGTTGTAGACCTGGCAACCTTTAGCCCGTACCTGTTTTTGACCTCTTTCAGCAATGACGTGTCTTTGTCGTATCCAAACTCGCCTCCTGCTGGCCGAGGGATGTTCATGATGTCAGCGTGTGTAGCCACCAGGATCACCCGCAGCGGGTTCTTCAGCTTGCCGCCAAAGGCTGCGGACAGAGGAGGAGTGAACCATGTTGGGACGTGGCTCCTCCCACCTGGCTGGCTGTCCTGCCCAGGGGCAGGGCTGGTCTGTCCCTAGAATTCAGGACCCCGTGGCTGCTGTGCAGGGTGACCTGTGCAATGACCCAGGCATGGCCAACAACAGGCTGGGCCTCTTCCTGGGTGGTGAGGAAGCCCGCGTGGGAGTGGAGCAGAATCAGCAACGGAACAAAAGGCAGCTCCCTGGGCCTTCCTCCAGGCAGCCCTGCCATGCGCGGGCGCAGACGCACCCTCCGACAAGGACGATGCCCTGGACAGCACTGCTCCCCAGAATGTAGCATCTCTGCAGGGATGGCTTAAGGGAGCAGTTGCTGGGCCGGCACTGTGGCATAGGGGGTCAAGCCGCTGCCTGCACTACTGGCATCCCATATGGGTGCCACTTCGAGTTCCGGCTGCTCCACTTCTGATCCAGCTCTCTGCTGTGGCCTGGGGAAGCAGTGGAGGATGGCCCAAGTCCTTGGGCCCCTGCACCCACGTGGCAGATCCAGAAGAAGCTCCTGGCTCATGGCTTTGGATCTGCACAGCTCTAGCTGTTGCAGCCAACTGGGGAGTGAACCAGTGGATGGAAGATCTCTCTCTGTCTCCCTCTCCCTCTTCCTCTCTGTACTCTGCCTCTCCCCGCCACCCTTCCCCATATCCCCTGCCTTTTTAAAAGAGATTTATTTGGAAGGCAGAACTACAAAGGGTGGGGGGAGAGACAGAGACGTCTGGTTCACTCCCCAAGTGGAGCAACAGCTGGGACTGGGCCAGGCCAGAGCTAGGAGCTCGGAATTCCCTCTGGGTCTCCACGTGGGTGCAGGGGCCCAGGCACTTGGGCCATCTTCTGCTGCTTTCCCAGGCCACAGCAGGGAGCTGGATTGGAAGTGGAGCAGCCGGGACTCGAAACTGTGCTCCCATGGGATGGCGCTCACATGGGATGGGGGTGTTGTAGGCATCGGCTTAACTCACTGTGCCAGGGCACTGGCCCCAGGCTGCATGTCTTGTTTACATTGAGAACAAAAGGCTTCTATCTAGGGTTATCCAATCTCCTCTGGAACCAAGTGTAGACACTCTATTCCGTCTACCTGGGCCTTTTCTTGAGTGTCTGCAGACTGAAGGCGCAGTGGCCGTGAAAGCCGGGATTCCACACGGCATGCGGCACAGGAAGACGCTGATCTCTATGAACTAACTGCTCAGGATCGTGCATCTGACCCAGCAGAGCCCAGGAAGCTGCCTGGGGTCCACCTCCCCCAGCACCAAGGAGAAGCAAAGGGACAGGGAGCTGCAGGGCTGAGGGTGGCCCAGGGCCGGGCTGCAGAGCCAGCAGCTGAGGCGGAGCAGGAAGCTGCAGGGAGAGACGGGTTCCCGGCCAGCCGGCCCCCGGGAGGCCAGGCGCTCTTCCCCAGGCGGCCTAGCGTTACCTATGGGCTCCTCGACTGGGACCAGCGACTTCAGGAAACTGAGCCAGAAAATCACTTGGTTCAGCTGGATCTCGTAGGGCTCTTCCAGGCTGAACACTACGATGTGGATGGCCGTGGCGTCGTTGGCGGCAAAGTAGTCGTAGCAACAGAAGTACACGGGATTTCCAGAGAACTCCCACACGCTGAAGTCGCCCACGCCTGCAGCGGGATAAGAGCACATGGGGAGGTGGTCACGGCAAGACCCCCTGCCCCCGAAACCGCAGGCACAGTTCCCATGCTTGAGACCCCGAATCGGGAGAACTGCCTCCATGGTGCGCACGTGCGCACGCGTGTGCGTGTGTGTGTGTGTGTGTGTGTGTGTGTGCAAATGCTGCCTTACCCCCAGACAGGGGACTTCTCACTGACTTTCCACCATCACTGTCTTAGACATGCATTCCCTAGTGTCACCTTTCCCTATAGGGGGCTACTCCCGATGGGATACAGTCAGGGGAATGCAAGGCCTATTTTGTACCCCAGGCCACGGACAGGAGTGACTGGGAGAGTGGACGTGAAAAAGCCTGCAGCTAGCGTGCATCCTATCCAGCATACGGGGTACAAGATGGCAAGTGGGCACGTCACCAAGAAATGGAATATGAAGTCTCGTCTCGCATAGTCTGAGCGAGGGACTTGCCACCTGCGGAAGTGAGGTGCAGAGATGACGGGCAGTTTTGCTTGTGAGGGGGTCTATGAGGAGGCGGGGTCTTTCAGATTGGGACAGGGTCAAGTAGAGGTGAAAGGGTGCATGGTGGCAGAGCTGTGGGTGCAGTTGGTGAGATGCTTTTGGTCTTATTCAATAATTTATTTTTATTTATTCGGAAGGTGGCGCAATGGGGGATGGGAGGAAACAGATCTTCCATCTCCTGGTTCACTCCCCAAATGGCCTCAACGGCCAGAGCCAGAGCCTATAACTGGGAGTCCCACATGGGTTGCAGGGACCCAGGTCCTTGGGTCCAGGTATTTTGTTGCAAATCCAGGCACGAGAGAGAGAGCTGGATCAGAAACAGAGTAGCCGGGGCTTCGGCTGGTGCCCCCATATGGAATTATCTGCCATGAAACAATGCGGCCCCCAGCTGGTGAGATCCTGACCCACACAGGGCCTCCCTAGGACCCTCCAAATGCCCAGACCCAAGTGACCTGACCCCTAGCAATGGGCTTGATCCTGGAGGGCCACGTCCATCACTCTCGGAGCCTGTAGGGCTCAGGCTGAGTATAGAAAGTTCTAGAAGACAGAAACAGGCCCTGGGAGTGCTGGGGTTGGATGTGGGTTAAGGTGAGGTGAAGGGCCGGGATGGCACAGTCCAAGGACAAGTCCTGCTCTCCCTGTGCTGCCAGGCCATCTCTGCTCGGGGCAGCTGGGAGGACACTCAGCTCTGAAGAGCAACGCACGTGTGCATTTCAGTTGTACTCATCAGGGCGCGTGGTTCTCCAAGTGGGGTCCCCAGGGCAGCAGCCTCCGCATCACCTGGGGCCTCACAGACCCCTGGACTCGGGCACCCTGGGAGCAGGGGCCCAGCAAGCCGTCTGTGTGGTCAGAAGACCCCAGGCGACAATCAGGCCATTCACGCCTCGCGTGTCAGGTCATAAACACTGAGTATGCTAGTGCTCACTGGGTTCAGGGCACTAAGGGGCTATGTGACAATGATGATGGTGATTGACATCACAGGCCAGACTCTACCCCAGGCCCTTTAACCCCGACTGGCCCACAACACCCTCATGGCATCTCTATGAAGCAGGTGTTATCAGCTCCTGCTATGGTGTGGCTGTGTCTTGCCCCCAAAGGGTTCCCCCTGCTGAAAGCCTGGTCCCCTCCCTGGCCTCTGGCTCCCGGTCCTGCCCTGTGCTCCCACCCTGACACCATGGCCTTGTTCTCAAGCAGACAAGCAGGGGGGGCCTTGGCCAGAGATCAAAGAGATGGAGTCAGGTCACCTGGGGTTTCCGCCCCACACTGTGAGCCTGGTGAGCCTACTTTCTTGATGAAGTTTCCTATCACAGAAACGGGATGTGCACTAACACAGGGCGCCAGGCCTGGGAGTGCAGCTGCCATGTAGGTGTCAGAGTCCTTGGATGTGGTGAGCTGGTTCAGGCGGGGAGGGCCCGAGGAGCAGGCCAGAGAAAAGCCAACAGCTCAATCACGTGGAGCATCACAGGCGATCCCAGGGAACGCTTCCCTCGTCAGGAAGCAGCCAAGGTCTTGGCTGGACTGTCTCCACGCCCTAGGGCCTCAGGAAACCGCTCAGCAGCCGGGCAGCCGGGCTACTGTGGCACACGGCCATGCTTGGGGAGGTTTGCAAGGTGAGGGGAGACCTGCAGAGCGCAGAGACGGGGAAGAGCCAGGCCTGGCCACAGAAAGAACAACACAGCAGGTGCAGCAGGGGAGGGTGCAGCCGGGGTCACCCCGCAGATTAGCTGACTGTCAGGACAGGGTGGGAAAGGCCACCTCTCCCAGCACCGGTCCAGAGGCCTAGGAGGAAAAAAGTTTCAAGGGCATATGGTAAAGGCTAGGGTGTAGGGTGTAGGGTTAGGGTAAAGCTACCGCCTGCAGTGCTGGCATCCCATGTGGGCACCAGTTAGAGTCCCGGCTGCTCCACTTCCGATCCAGCTCTCTGCTGTGGCCTGGGGAAGCAGTGGAAGATGACCCAAGTGCTTGGGCCCCTGCACCCACGTAGGAGACCTGGAAGAAGCTCCTGGCTCCTGGCTTCGGATCAGCGCAGCTCTGGCTGTTGCAGCCAACTGGGGAGTGAACCAGCAGATGGAAGACCTCTCTCTCTCTCTCTCTGCCTCTCATTCTCTCTTTGTGTAACTCTTTAACATAAATAAATAAATCTTAAAAAAAGAAAAAAAAAAAAAAAACAGTTTCAAGGAGCAGGCCCAGGGGTTCAAGCTGTGTGTGGGCAGCAGACCTCAGGGGTGTCCATGGGTTTGAGATTCTGCAAACTCATGGAATCTAAGAGTAGGGGGTTTGGGGGGCGGGGGTGGTGACCTAGGAGACCAGGCAGAGGCTTGCAGGGGGCACCCACCCCTTAGATTCCCCACTGGAAGGCCTAGTGGGGCTGGCAGAGCAGAGCTGCACCTGCAGCACAAGGAGGTGCCGACAGTGAACAGACACCACCACCCAGGGACGGGGAGGGCTCTGGGCAGTGGCATGCCATGTATATCGTGGGGCAGGGCCACCCGTGGCCCCGGGGTCCCCCACCATGCCAGACCCAGAGCCCTAAGACTCAGTGTGTGCCCCATTGCCGACTCCTTTTTCTTGCATGGTCCTCTCTTTTGAAACAGGAATGCCTACCTCCCTTGCTCCTGTCCCTGACACTGCCTCTTAGAAACTTATCACTTAAACATGTTTATTTTATTTTGACAAGCTTAAGGGCAGAAGGCAGCAGCCTTAGTCTCAGCGAGGCGGCAGCCCCAGGATTCAGATCCAGGTGCTGCATCCTAAAACTGCGTCTTAGCGAGGCACAGGGCTCCCGTTCGGGTGCCTCTGGCTGAGGAGGGGGCCCCAGAGGCCCCGGAGCCCAGCAGGGAAGATGCCACAGTTTATGAGAAGAAGGCCACCGTCCCTGGGGGGCCGTCTGGGAGCCCAGAGCACGCTGAAGACTCCACCTGGGGAAGGGACCAGCCCCCCGGGGACCAGCGCGTCAGCTCGGGGCCTAGAGCACCTGCCAAGTGCCCTTCCTCTTCTGTGGCCCTGTCACACCACAGGTGACTGTCTTACGACCCACCTGAGTGGGCCCTGAGATCTGCTTCCAAAAGGTGTTCGTCCACCCCACAGCCGTTTCCCAAGCACCTGTCCCCCGGGATAGGTGCTCTGCTGGGTGCTGGGGACACCCCAGGGTTTACTGTACTTCATATGGGTGACCCCCAGGACCAGCATGAACTGGGATTTCCTTCCCGATGCGACAAGCACCCCATGGAACAAGCTCCCTCTGGCAGGACAGCGGCGCACGTACCGTTCAGATAGGCGTTCTGGACGTCGATGGCCTTGGTGGACTGGTCGTCGGCCGAGCAGTGCAGGTGGTGGGACGGGGCCACGAACACCTCCAGCATGCCCTTGGTGAGGCCCGGCTCGAACATCATGCTGCGGCTCCTCACGCTCACGTTCTCGCAGCCCGGGTACAGGTTGTTGATGCTCACGGAGACTGCGGGCCAGAACGGAGCGGGGTGAGGCCGTCGCTCTCTCCTGCCCCGGGCAGGCCCCGGGCGGAGCAGGGTGGGGCCCTCCTGGGTGCTGTGCGCGGAAGCTCTGTGGACTGTTTCTGCCCAGAGCCCTCTGCCTCTGTTGTGCTGGGCCCTGGGCTGGGTCTCCCTGCTGTGCTATTATTTGGCTGTTGCTTAGGGATGGCCTGTGGGAGGCGCTGGAGCAGGTGGGAGGAAAGACAGGGTCATCGCTCCCCTAGTCCCTTCCTGCAGCCTCTCCCGGGAGTGCCAGCATCCTCAGTGACCCCTGCGGTTTCTCCTGCCCACTCCCCGCCTCCAGGGAGGCTGTGGCCCCTCGGCCACCTGCCCATGGGGGCTTTGCTCTTGCCTCAAAGTGGCCTCAACTCCGACCCTGCATTGAGGCCTCCTGGGTGTATGCTATACCAGGAGCCCCAAGATGTGACTTTGGACTGAATGCAAAATGATCATTGTACCCTGTGGCATTCGACAGTGCTGTACCCCAGCGCAAGACAGGGGGTTTGCTTTTTTATTTTAAATATTTATTTATTTCTTTGAAAGTCAGAGTTACACACAGAGAGAAGTAGAGGCAGGGAGAGAGAGAGAGAGAGAGGAAGAGAGAGAGAGGTCTTCCATCCACTGGTTCACTCTCCAATTGGCTGCAATGGCCAGAGCTGCACCGATCCAAAGCCACGAGCCAGGAGCTTCCTCCGGGTCTCCCACATGGGTGCAGGGGCCCAAGAACTTGGGTCATCTTCCACTGCTTTCCCAGGCCACAGCAGAGAGCTGGATCAGAAGAGGAGCATCTGGGACTGGAAACAGTGCCCATATGGGATGCCGGTGCTTCAGACCAGGGTGTTAACCCACTGCCTCACAGCGCCGGCCCCAGGGCATTCCACGTGAAGGTCTTTGGGCAGCTGGTAGCCACCAGCTGTCTGGCGTGAAGACCTCGGCAGGTCTGTGATATGGGCCCGTCTTCCCTTTAAGAGAGAGGAAGGGGCAGGCGCTGTGGTGTAGTGGGTAAAGCTGCCACCTATAGTGCTGGCATCCAACATGGGAGCAGGTTCAAGTCCCGGCTGCTCCTCTTCCCATCACGCTCTCTGCTGTGGCCTGGGAAAACAGTGGAAGATGGCCCAAGTCCTTGGGCCCCTGCACCCACGTAGGAGACCTGGAAGAAGCTCCTGGATCCTGGCTTTGGCCTGGTCCAGCCCTGGCTGTTGCAGCCATGTGGGGAGTAAACCAGCAGATGGAGATTCTCTCTCTCTCTCTCACTCTGTAACTCTGCCTTTCAAATAAGTAAATCTTCAAAATGATTAAAAAAAAAAAAAGAGAGAGAGAGAGAGAGAAAGAGAAAGACAAGAAAAAAAAAAAAAAACAGGAAGGGAAGAGAAGCTCCCTGATATCCCACCTCACTCAATTCAGCACAAGGACACAGAGACGCAACCCGGGGAAGCCCCCTCCACCCCGGGGACAGCCAGGTCACCTGGGTGAGCTCACGCAGGAAAGTGGAGCTGACTCAGCTGCTAGGCCAGGCCTCAGAAAGCTCTCGGGAGGTCTCTCTGCTCTTCCCCAAGACAAATTCCTTCCCTCCCTCCCTCCCTCCCTCTCAAGCGGCCTTGGGAAGAGTGACACCCAGGATCCCAGACGTTCCTCCTGTCTGGGGCGGGGGCTCCCTGGTGGGAGCATGGATGGCCCCCCGTGGTTCTGGGCAGGATGCGTCCACCGTCTGGTCTGCACGTGGTAGGGCCAGCTGTACAATGTGGGGTGGCGGTGTGGCCACTGCTACCATCCAAGGGATCCCATGGTGCAGCTGGGGTAGCCCGGGCCTGGGGGCGCATGCACCCCTCCTGGGAGGAAGCACACGGGAGCACCCCCCCCCCGCCCATGGCCGGTATCCGCTCCAAGCTGTGCTTGGAGCATCGCTGCCCGGCCTTGCCCTGTGGCTGAGGGTGGCGTCCGGAGCAGGGCACGTGCAACCTGCACTCACACACCCAGCCACATCCAGCCCTGTGTGGGCCCCGGAGGGGGTCGGCGAGGCCCTTCCTGTGTTTCAGTGGGGGCCACCCAGTGGGGGTCTGTCCCTGCTGGACAAGATCAGCAGGCCCGAGGCTAGCTGACTCCCTGGGCCACACCTGAAAGCCACCAGGGCCATGGTGCTCGGCCGCAGGCCCAGGGACAGACGGTGCGCCGGCGGAGTGTGGCAGCCACCGCCAGGGCGGACAGCTCGGCCAGGGGCTCCTACCTGCTGGCTTGGTGGCCAGGGGCGAGGGCGGGAAGCGGACGGAGTTGGTGGAGGACAGCCTGGGCCGGCGCCTCCTGAAAAAGCTCCGGAGCAGCCCGCACTTGAGAGACTCCACGAGCGTGGTCTTCCCAGCCCCGGAGTGGCCGAACAGCTTGAGCTTGATCCTGGGCTGCAGGTTCTGCGTGGGCCGCAGCTGCTGGATGAAGAGCCCTCGGTGCGTGTCCTGGGGGAGGGGGAGGAGAGCCGCCAATCAGCCAGGGGCGGGGCGGGGCGGGGCGGGGTGCTCCCCATCAATGCACTGCGGTCTGTAATTGACATTTCAGAGTGTACACTGCGGAAGCTTTCAGTGCGTTCCCAACATAGAAGCTATCACTGTATCTAGTTCCAGACCACTTTCACCAACTCCCACCCCCGAAAGGAAACTCTCCCAGCAGGAAGCAGGGCCTTGCCTCCCCTCCCCACCCCCTGACAACCACCGATCTGCTCTCAGTCTCTGTGGATGTGCCTGTCTCCACTGCCTTCCAGTGCACAGCAAGTCGAGTGGAGGAATTGGGAAGAGGGAACTTCAACACGAAAACAGGATGAGCCATTGTTTGACCAGCAGGGGGCGCTTGTTTGACCAGCAGGGTAGGGGCTGACGCTGTAATGGGGTAGGAGGGCAGGCACAAGGCAACCTGTGGCAAAGGGGCTGGAGGCACAGTATCCTCCCCACTTTCTTCTCTCTCTGTCTACGGAAGCAGGGGTCTCCCCTGACACGGACCACTCAGACTCACTCACTCACTCATCCGCCCACAGAGGGGCTCAGCACAGGGCAGGGAATGGGGTTTGGGGTGCACAGACTCAGCCCGGATCCGTTACAGCCACACGGGCTGTGCAAATAAAACCGACCACAAGTGCTTCTAATGGGATGGTGTCGGCAAGCTGCCCCGTGCAGCTTGGGGTCTCTCCCTTCACCCCTGCCTGCAGCGGCCCCTCTGCTGGAGCCCCCCAGCTCCCAGGCAGCCCGGGCCAGGCATGGCTCGGCAGCGAGACCACCCTGGACAGCAGAATGAGGCAGGGCTCTGTCCCCCGACTAGCAGCGGGCTCGGGGCACGGATGGCACTGTCAGTGGGTGGTGTGTGCAGGATACTTGACGGACAGGGGTTGGGTTGGGGCAGGCATTTAGCCTCGCAATGAAGGTGAAGGTTAAGTGGCTCACATCCCACATCACAGTGCCTGGGTTTGATATGGATCCTGACTCTGGCTTCCTGCTGATGCAGCCCTATAGACAGCAGTGAGCTCTAATAACTGGGTCCCTGCCACCCATGTGGGGAGACCTGGACTGAGTTTCCGGCTTCTTGCCTTAGCCTCATCCAGCCCGGCTTTCGTGGGGCATTTGGGGAATGGACCAGTGGAAGAGAGATCTCTTTTTCCCTCTCTCTTATATTTTTTATTTATTTATTTTGCTAAGAGTTACACACACACACACATACACACACACTCACAGAGGTATCTACCATCCACTGGCTCACTCCTCAGATGACCTCAATGGCCAGCACTGGACTAGGCTGAAACCAGGAGCCAGGAGCTATAATAGATTTTTTTTACAGGCAGAGTGGACAGTGAGAGAGACAGACAGAGAAAAAGGCCTTCCTTTGCCGTTGGTTCACCCTCCAATGGCCGCCGCGGCTGGCGCACCACGCTGATCCGAAGCCAGGAGCCAGGTGCTTCCTCCTGGTCTCCCATGGGGTGCAGGGCCCAAGCATTTGAGCCATCCTCCACTGCACTCCCCGGCCACAGCAGAGAGCTGGCCTGGAAGAGGGGCAGCTGGGACAGAATCCGGCGCCCTGACCGGGACTAGAACCCGGGGTGCCGGTGCCACAGGTGGAGGATTAGCCTATGGAGCCATGGCGCCGGCTGTAATAGAGATTTTTTAAAAGCCACAGGAGTTGTATAGATGGCCTCATTCAGAATGGACCCCGGCGAGGACATCATTGTGGATTTCTACACTTGGCTGGACTTTCCATCAGCTCTAGGTCCTGGGGGGAGAGGGGGGGAGTCAGCATTTCTTGCCAACGACATCCAGTTGAGCACTGCTACTTTCCCATTAATAATTATGTGCTCACAGACCCATAACTCTCCTGACAGCTCCAACTTCCCGCCTGCGTTTCTATGCCTAAACTGGAACCAATCTTTCTCAACAGGGCAACACTTCCCCCTACTGGTCACTGTGGGAATCTGCACTGGCATTCTCGGTTCCATAATGCTGGACCGAGCATTTACCGGGGTGCTTCTGGAAGTCCGTGGAAGAGATGGAATGGAAAGGTAAGTTTATTTGGGTGCCAAAAAAACTCTGAAGCCATGCGTAGGTTTTTTTTTTTTTTTTGAAGACAGAAGAAAAATGTCGAAAATCATGAGCTGAGAACATTACTGCAGTCAACACGTAAGTCAGAGGGGCTTCAGGGACATGCTTTACTATGTCCTGAGTTTTCCAGGGCTGGGGCTATTTCATAAGAACAGTGGATAAATACACTTGGGGGTTTTCAAAAAATCGCGATGGCTTGTCGCAGTCGTGTCGGCACGCTCCTGTGCCAACCCAGCGGCCGCCAGTCCTCCTGGGATGTGCAGGCGCCCCTGTCACTCATGTGCCCACGGCTGCACACAGGGACAGCTCCCACTCTCCCACTCCATCTCTGTGCGGCAGCAAGGCACCACAGCGAGGGCACTCCCTGGGCATCTTATCTGGGTCGACAACACCTCATCCGTGCACTTTCGTTTAAGGAGTGAGAGGACAGCCCTGGCAAAGAAGTCATGGGAAATGCCAGGGAGACAGAGACAGAAGCCACGGGCAGTGACTCGTGGAGCAGAGCAGAGGCACGTCTCACTGCCAGCGCCTCCTCCTGCTGCTGCCACCCACAGGCAGGTGGCGAGGTCCCCAGACGTGGAGGGTCTATCCTGGAATGCTCAATTCAGGGGGAGACCCAAGCCCACTCTCCAACATGTATCACTTCTTTTTGGTGAAGACATTAGAAAACTTTTCTTCTAGCATTTTTGTAAAAAACGCATTATTGTTACCTATAGCCACCCTATTGTACGCAGAACACCAGAACATTCTCCCCTGACTACAGCTTACTATCTGTCAACCTTCCTAATCTCCCCATACGCCTACTTTCCCAGCATTGGTGAACCTCCATTCTCCCCTCAATTTTTTTCTTTTTTTATAACGATTTATTTATTTGAAAATCAGAGTTACAGAGAGAGTGGGAGAGGCAGAGAGAGAGAGAGAGATCTTCCATCTGCTGGTTCACTCCCCAAATGCCTGCAACAGCTTGTGCTGCGCCAGGCTAAAGCAAGCAGCCAGAAACTCCATCCGAGTGTCCCACATACATGACAGGGACCTAAGCACTTTGACCAACATCCGCTGGTTTCCCTAGTGCATAAGCAGGAGGCTGGATGGGAAGCGGAGCAGCCAGAAGCTGAACCCGTGCTCCAAGACGGAATGCCACTGATGCAACACAACGCCAGCCCCTCTTCCTTTCAATCTGCAGCACTCCCTCTAGCTGCGGGGCGGGTCTGGTGGAGGCGAATTCTCTGAGCTTTGCTTTGCCTGTGAATGTCTCGATGCCTCCTTCACGCCTAAAAGACGGCGTTGCTGGGGACAGTGTTCTGGGTGGATGGTTCTCCCCCTGCAGGAGTGAACGGGTCTCGCCCTCCTCCCTCCCAGCCTGCAAGGCTCCTGCCGAGAGGTCCGCGGCCAACTGAACCGGGACACCCTTCTGTGCTGTTTCCTCATGCAGCGTTGAGAATCCCCTTTAGCTCTGACCTTGGAGAGCTTGATTACGATGTGTCTTGGGGGAGACTCGGTTGAGCTGAAACTGGTGACCGCTAACCTGCTGCATCTCAGACAGCTGTGTCTCCTCTACCGTTGGGAACTTTCCTGTCACTGTCTGAATATGCTTCCACCTCTCTGGCCTCCTCAAGTCGCTCGTGCACTCCAGTGATGTGGATATTTGCTTTTTAATGATGTCCCATAGTTGCCATTAGCTTTTCTCAGTATTCTTCACTCTCCTCTGTGTATTTCCAAATAGCCTGTCTTCTAGATCACTGACTCTCCCTTCTGCTTGATCTATTCTGCTACTGGTGGCTTCTGTCATGTTCTTAATTTTTTTTTTTGAAAAATACTTTTGCACTCAAGGATTTGATTTTTAAAAATTGATTCTGTCAACTTTGTCTGCTACAGAAATGAATTGTTCCTCTATGTTTTCCTAAATTTCTCTGCGTTTCCTTAAAGGACTAGTTTTAAGTTCTGCAGTTGGGTTCCTTTTAAAAAAATGCTTATTTCAGAGAGGCAGACAGAGATCTCCCATAGGCGGTTCACTCCCCAAATGCCCACAACAGCAGGGGCCGGGTCTGAAGCCAGGAGCCCGGAACTCAATCCGGGTCTCCCCCAGGGGTGGGCAAGGACCCAGCTAACCTGAGCCGTCACCTGCTGCCTCGAAGCTGGACTGAGCAGCAGAGCTGAGTCTCCACCCAGGCGCTCCACCGTGGGAGCAGAGGAGCCAGGCGGCCGTGAATGCCGTACCAACTGACAGCTCTCCCGCTGCTTGGTTGCTGACACCTTCTTCTGTTCATTAAAGGAGGCCTTGATTCCCTGAAGGTTTGGATGCTTGCTGGCAGACCTCAACGGTGTGCGCATGACAAGACTAGGACTTTTTCCCTCCTATTCCTGCAAACCGCCTGTCTTCCAGAAATCCTACGCAGTCGGCTGCTTCTGGGCCGGTGGACAATCCCGACACTCAGCGCTAGAGGGCGGGCCAGGCCATGTTCTGCAGCAGGATGGCTGTTGAGTTTGTGGTCGCTGTTTTACCACCAGATGGCACCCCAGACCCAGAATTCCCCCAAAATGCACACCAGGGCTGTTGTTCTCAAGGAACCAACAGCCAGAGGCTCCCTGTGCAAGCACAGGCCCAGGGCCCAGAGCCTTGGGGCTCTACCTGGCTGGCCCGGCCCTGAGCTCCAAGGCACAGCCCTGCACCGCCTTCCCACTGGCTCTGCTGGCGGGCGTGGGAGACCCCGGCCCCCTGGCTGAGGAGGGTCCTGAGCCTCAGCCAGTTGGTTCTGGCCGGTGGGCAGAACTCGCCCTCCTGGGACTAGGCTTTCTGCTTGAGATCCGGACTTGGTTCCGGCTCTTTCTGCTGGACAGACGGGCAACCCCGCCCAGAACCAACATGGATACGACCCGAAGAAGCATACTGGCAGACAGTGGGGGCATGGTCCCCCAAGTCCGTGGGCTGTGGATGGCAGCATCTGCACGTGACCCCCTCCACCTGCCACACACCCATCCCCGGCACCCCTGCAGGGGGCTCCTGTGGCTGCCGCAGCCCCTGCTCACCCGGGTATGCCTCTTGGACCGGACAGCGACGGCTGGGTCACTTCCGGTCAGCTACCCCAAGGTGCGCCTAGAGCCGTCAGTGGCTAACCTGGGGGTCACTTTTTTAACACGAGGACAGACTGGTCAGAAGTGCCCGGCAGAGACGCGGGCTGGAGGCCTTGTGGGGTGACGAAGGCAAACACGTCTAAGGGTTTCCTTGCTTCTAGAAGATTCTGCCGCCCTGCAGGGCAGTCGGGGCAGGCGCTGCAGAGCTCCGAGCAGCCCGACCCTCCTGCACAACAGCCCCTCTGGGAGCTCCGGAGTGTGTGTGTGTGTGGGGGGCTACCGCCCACAACGAGCTTGCCCTGCTCTGTCCGTGGACAAGGGAGAGCGAGGACTGTTCACGTAACACCTGCTGGGGAATTCCACACGGAGAACCAGAGTCTCTCACCTTTCGGAGCCTGGCGAGGAGACCTGCCACGTGCGCGTGCTGTTCCGATCGTGCCAGATCTTCGGCGGTCTTCGCGTCCTGTCGGGAAGAGAGGAGAGCTGGATGTTCTCTGCACAAGGGAGCGTGTGCGCCACACACTGACTCCAACAGTCCCGGGCAGAAACCGGAGGCGGGCGTCGGAAGGGAGCCCCCCGTCCCCGCTGGGTGAAGGAACGGAGCCTCCCCAGGCAAGGAGCCCCAGCGCACCTCCCAGCTCTCTCACTGAGGTGAGGGAAGGTGGCGTCTGGGTGAGACCCAGAGGATGAAGACGAGCAGGTGCAGGGGACAGAGGACACAGTGTGGGAGGTGGCACTCAGGACAAAGTGGGGACCAGAAACACCTGGCTGTGCGCCTTAGGAGTCGGTGGGGGCTGCAGGCCAGGGGCCCGCGAGAGGCCCGGGGGAGGACAGAGCAGAGATGGGGAAGGCACAGCCATGTGCTGGGGGAGAGGCGGGGGCCAGCGGCAGTTTCTTGTCCCTGGCAGGAGACTGCATCACGGAGTGGCAAATACGAAGGCACTTCCTAAGGTCACACCAGAAAAAAGGAATTTTGGTGCAAACATTTTCCCATTCATGCATTTTTTTCATAATATGCATCTTCTACAGATTTTTTCTGATGTGTCATATGCATGGATTTCATTTTTGTTTTTTGCAGCCAAACCAAACTTATCTTTTAATTCTATTTTCCATGAACTTTTTCCAGTACCTGTACACCAGCTGATGACGAGGGAACCAGTGAAATGGATGAAAAGCTGTGAGGGGGCCTCGGGCCAGCGGATTGGGAGGCGCAAGGCAGCAAGGACCAGCAATGGCAGAGGGCTGGGTGGTTACAGCCAGGGTAGGGGGGCTACCCTTGGGCCAGGCCTGGAGGCTTCTGGGGTGCCTGAGTGGGATCCCAATGTCGTTCTGTGATGATTCACATCTGTTCACGTGCTTTGATTTTCCAGAAAGTCTGTCTTATCCCTTGAAGTCTGGGGTACAGGCACTTGGCGCAGTGGTTAAGACGCCCAAGTCCCCGGGCTCCACACCCAGATCTGGTTCCCAGTTCCAGCGTCCTGTTACTGCTCACCCTAGGAGGCATGGCTCAAGTGACTGGCTTCCTGCCACGCATGCGGGAGAGACCTGGATGGAGTTCCTGAATGCCAGACTGGGGGCTGCTGTGGGCATATAGGGGAGCCCACGGGTGGGTGGCCGCACTCCTCTGTGTCTGCTATCTCTCATAAAAGACGTTTGGAAAGAAAGGTAGCTTGGAAAGGAAGTAGCTGAGAGTCAGGGGAGGTAGAGGAGGGAGTGCAGGGTGCGGGGAGGGGCAGGAGGCAGGGAGATGTTGGGGACACGGCTGAAGTCCTCCTGGTTGAGGACAGAAAGGGAGAGGGAAGGCGGCAGCTAGAGGGCGCTGTTGGGCCCAGGGCTATTTTGGAGGGGGTAAGGTGGCTTAGGCAGGGACAGAGACAGTGGCCGCTCGCTCCGCCCAGGGCCGGGAATTGGGTCAGGACAGACGCTCTGGGGGCACAGAATCCACAGCTGGAAACTTCGAGCGCTCAAAGCACGTGAGAGACGGCAGTCATTTCACAACAGCGATCCCAGGTTGAAAGACTGTGCCCACAGAAATCCATTTCCTTGGTTAACAGGGCCACTGGCACACTGAGGATGACAGATGTGCCCGCTGGCCACGTCCCCGGTGCCAAGTCCCGCCACTGCCCTGCTGCAAGCAACAGGAAGCCCCATCTTCCCCTGACCACCAAGGCCGGGCGCACTCCCGCCCTGCCCACCCCTGCACCTGCCTTGGCAACTCCCCATGCCAGTCTCGCTGACCTGCCCTGCCAGCCCAAGCCTTGTGCCTGGTACCCTACATCACACCTCTGCCCTCTGCCGACCACCAGCCCTCCGGGTCCCCAGTCCCAGGCATGCCCTTGGGACCCCGCTCTGTCTTGCCACCATGCTCGCCCCACTCAGTGATTGTATATTAAATGACTGTGCCTCTCTCCCATTTTCTAGAAGTTTCCAGAAGTTTCTCTCATAGCACCGCATTTCCTGTTCTTAGTGGTGCCTGGTGTGCAGCGTGCACTTGGTTACGTGGATGTCAGACGAGGCAGCTCCCGGGTTATGCATGGGAGCGGCCGTGCAGGGCCAGAAGCTGCCCTGTAGGGTGATGATGTGAGGACAGTGACACATGGGCAAGGGCAGAGGGGGCAGGCCACAGGCTCCCAGAGCCCCCATAGAGGTCAGAGGTCACACAGTGCTGCAGGCTTGGCCACCCTGCCGGAGTGTGGCAAGAGTCAGCCCTGGCATCTTCAAAGCCATCTCTGCTAAGTTTTATGCGAGGCGACATCCTGAACAAAAATAATTTCCTCTTAAAAATGCATACATATGCCCTGTTACATTGGTCAAGTACAGCACAGTAGCCAGTGCCTTTTGTGTTGAAAACCAGTGTGCAGAGACTGGTGGCTGGTGCATAGGTTGAGACTCCGTTTCGAGCACCCACAACCCCAACCAGAGTGCCTGGGTTCACATCTTGGCTCTGCTTCCCATTCCAGCTTCCTGCCAGGGCTCACCCCAGGAGGCCATGGGTGATGCTCCAAATAACCGGGTCCCTGCCACCCACATGGGAGACCTGGATGGAATTCCTGGCTCCTGGCTTCAGCTTAGCTTTGCCCTGGCTGTTGCAGGCATCTGGGGAGTGAACCAGTGAGTGGAAGATCTCTTTCAACTAAGTAAAAAAACAATTCTAAAAAATGAAAAACAAAAAATACTTCGCAGGCCTAGCAGTAGAGGCAGGCCCTTGCAACACAGCCAGCAGCTCTCTGGTAGCCTGCCCTCAGGGGACAAGTGCCCCTTCCTCCTCTGGACCACCCTCTCGGGGGGCCTCTCAGTGTCCTGGGGCCCGGGAGGGAGCATCCAGGAAAGGGAAACACACACGCTCCATGGCACAGTTGTGTAAGAGGCACAGCACAAAGGCTGGGGGGAAGCAACAGGAACTCCCGCAGAGCGAGGCCTGGGGAGGTAAGAGGATGAAACATTAACCAGACATTAAACGGGGCTGCAGCTGCGTGGGCCCAGGTTTATGTAACTGCCAGGGCGGGCTGTCATAGATTGGGTGGTGGTGGTGGTGGGGCCCTCTCCACAGCAGGCAGGGCCCAGGACGCCTGCCCATCAGCTCCCCTGCCCAGAGCCCTGGCTGCTACTCACCGAGCTCAGCGCCTCCACGTTGGCACCCATCAGACAGAGGTACCGGACCACATCCAGGATCCCGTTGTTGGCTGCCAGGTGCAGGGGCGTTCGTCCATACTGGGAAGGCAAAAAAAAAAATTCAAAAACCAAAGACCCAAGAGAGTCCTCGTGCTGTTCTTGAGGGACAGCATTTGGGAAGTGTGAATGTGGGATCACCAGGAAGCAGCAGGAGGCGGCGTCTGCCCTTCTCAGAAAGCCCTGGGCCTCTGGCAGTGGCTGGCCAGGCAGCTGCGGGCCAGGATTTGGCTGCTGCAAGAGTCACTTACTTCAAAGAGCTCCATTCGGTTTCCTGCTGTGCTGGCAGCAAGGAGGTGGGGGTTTCTCAAATTTGGCAGCAAGAACTGCAACGCGGTGCACGTGCAAACCCAGCCACAGAGGGCCAGATGGACGCACAGCCTCAGCCGATGCCCCAGTGAGGTGAACTTCAAGGAAGGACCCAACACGGTTTTATTTTCTGGTTTTTGGGTTTTTTTTTTTTTTTTTTTTTGCCTGTGGGTCTGGGCGCCAGGGCATCTCAGGGCAACGCTGCAGGCAGGTGACCAAGGGACCCTGAAGAACATTTTAAAATTCTGATGCAACTGTTAGGTAGGAAGTTAGGAATTTAACCTATGCGTGTGTGAGAAAGGCCTGAAGACCGACAGATGGCAGGGGTAGGATTCGATTGGTCGCATAGCTACCTGTGTGGGAATTCAATCCAGGCAAGATGACAAGACAACAGCACGGGGACAGAGTGACAGTCCACCCGAGGGAGCTGGACACCCGGTGCCATGGCCACGTGGACAACCTGTCTTTGAGTGAGTCTGACGTTGGCTGTGCTCTGCTGGGGAAACCCTGCCTTCCTCCAACTTTCCCCCTTCTCTTTGAAGCGCCTCTAAAGCCTGCATCACATTCTTTTTTTTTTTTAAGGAAACCAGGAACACTTAGTCCCAGTGTGATGGTATTGGGAGTGGCGGGCCCTTTAAGAGGCGGGGCCCAGTGGGAGGTGGTTAAGCCACTGGGGGCACCACCCTCAGAAGGGAGTGCGGTCCAATGGCATGAATTAGGTTAGGAGCAGGACTGGTTACTGTGAGAGCAGGTGGTCTCCAAGCCAGCTCACTCTCTGACTTCCTCTCCTGTGAGCTCAAAAACTCTTTTAGGCTGACTTGCTAGAGTTTTAATGTAAAGAGGACACTTAGGGGCCAGCGCTGTGGTACAGTGGGTTAACGCCCTGAAGTGCCGGCATCCCATATGGGTGCTGATTCAAGACCCGGCTGCTCCACTTCTGATCCAGCTCCCTGCTGTGGGAAAGCAGTGGAAGATGACCAACTTCCTTGGGCCTCTGCACACACGTGGGAGACCTGGAAGAAGCTCCTGGCTCCTGGATTCGGATCGGCACAGCTCCGGCCATTGCGGCCAATTGGGGAGTGAACCAGCAGATAGAAGACCTCTCTCTCTCTCTCTCTCTCTCTGCCTCTCCTCTCTCTGTGTAACTCTTTCAAATAAAGTAAATAAAATCTTTTTTTTTAAAAAAAAGAGTACACTTAGCAAAGCTCGCTTCACACACAGTAGGCTGACTGTGTGCACAGTGGCCAGTTCTAAAGGCAGTCACATGTTCCTTGAAGCCACTTTTGATTCAATTAAAGAACGCTAGAAGGAAAAGCAAGGTCTTGATGCTATTAACACTGTGTGTGGCTCTCCCCTGAAGCCACTTCCACAGCTGACTTGGCAAGATCAGAATGCGATAAGCTGAGAAAGCCAACGGCGGCTAACGGCCAAGACCTGGGAGACCACCTTTTCCTATCCGCAGACAGTGAGGCTTAGCCATTTCCATTTCCATTAAAACTAATCATGTAATACACAACAGGAGTACTTCAGTAGAAATATAACATTCTAGCTGTTCCAGATATTAATTCTTTTTAATAAAATCCTGCTGGCAGGGTACATGCCATTTATAAACAAATATTTCCCCCAATTAAAAAGATAATGCCAGTTGGGTTTTGTTTCTAATCCAATCATAACAGAATAGTGCTTGCCTTTCTTGGGGCTACAGGCAGGGCTCTGGGCACCTGCACACCCACCTGCTGTATCTTACTTGGCCACAAAGAAATAAAGATGGGATTCAGGGTAAAGGGAAGGGCATGGCCAACTTCTAGAACTAAAGACATGGGATTTTTAAAACGCAACAAAGAGGACACAATTGATTATTTTAATTTTTAATCATGCAAAGATAGGATTTGGTCTTAACAAATTTATTAGAATTAAAAAAAATGCTAGGATCTTTGGGCCCTAAAACTCTCAAAGGAAAAAAAAAAAGGCAAAGCAAAGAAAGATCCTAAGAACCATGATCAAATTATGATGTCATAGGGTTCTTCCTAAAGTTAATGCTCCGAAAGATGCCCAGTTTGTACTACATGCTCTGATTCTTCTACAGCAGCACACACACACACACACACACACACACACCCCACAGATACACAGAGATGCATACTCACATACACAGCAACACACACACACACTAGATACACACACACACAGAGGGAAACACACACCACAGATACACAGAGATGCACACTCACATATATAGCAACACATACACACACTAGATACACACAGAGGGAAACACACACCACAGATACACACAGACACACCCTTGGGATACCCAGCAGTGAGAAGCTAAGCCAGGCTTAATGTCCTATTTTCTGTTACTGTAAGAAATGATCGAAAGTCACCCGTGAAACACAACTTGAAATAGCAGAACCTTGTAAGAACGCATTCCTGTGGTCAGCGCCGTTCCCTGGGAACCGTGCAGAGAAGCCAAGAAAAGCCAACAGCAGATGGGCGGATGACCCCGCCCCCACCTGCGGCAGCTGTGCGCCCACGCTCACCTTGTTTGAGATGTCCAAGTGGCAGTTTGCTTCGCAGAGGGCCACCACGATAGGCAGGTTGCCGTCTTTGCAGGCCACGTGCAGAGGGGTGTTGCCATGCCTGTCTTGGAAGTCCACAAGGCAGCCCTGGCTGATGAGGGTCTTGATGACCTCCATCTGACAGCGCCTGACGGCCAGGTGAAGTGCGATGTGTCCATCCTGCAAACCAACCCGGGGGGCCGTGAGTGCTCCTCCCTTGTCCCAGGGGCCCGGGGCCCTCGACCTTCCCTGCTGCCACTGAGTGAGATTTCACTGACAATGGGTGTATTCCTGCTCCACTTCTGATCAAGCTTCCTGCCAATGTGCCCAGGAGGCCACAGGCGATGGCTCAAGTGCTTGGTCCCTGCCACCCACGTGGGAGACCCAGACTTGAGTTCTAGGATCCTGGCTTTAGCCTGACTCAGCCCTGCATCTCAGGCATCTGCAGAGTGAACCAGAAGATGAAGATCTCTTTCTCTGTCTCTCTGCATTGCCCTGGCTTTCAAGTAGATGAAAATAAATACATGAACATTTTTTAAAAATTACAAACTTGGGGGCTGGTGCTGTGGCTTAGCAGGTTAAGCCTCCACCTGCGGTGCTAGCATCCCATATGAGTACCAGTTTGAGTCCCAGGTGCTCCATTTCTGATCGAGCTCCCTGCTAATGTGCCTGGGAAAGCAGTAGAAGATGGCTCAAGTCCTTGGGCCCCTGCATCCATGTGGGACACTGGGAAGAAGCTCCTGGCTCCTGACTTGGGATCAGCCCAGCTCAGGCCATTTTGGCCATTTGGGGAGTGAACCAGCAGATGGAAGATCTTTCTCTGTCTCTCCCTCTCTCTGTCTCTCTCTCAAATAATAAATCTTTAAAAAAATTATAAACTTTCCTCCTGATGGAGGAAGCTTAGTATTTTGCACTCTGAATATTAACAGCCTAAGTTGTCCATCTGACTATTTTACACTTGGGAAGTACAATCATTAAAAAACAAAAAAGAAAAGAAAGAAAAAGGGAATCCACACTTCTCTATGTCTCTGAATTTGTAACTTTTTGTTGGGTCTTCAACAGCCTGTTTACTCAAAGTATTTGAAATACAATCTAAAAAACATGTTCTCAGCCTTCCTAACTTTGCAAGGAGCCAGCCTATTGTGTTATTTTGCACCAGGGGAAGCTGAGAAACTGATGGGAACTAACATGTTGGAGGACTGTTATAAGCGTGAGAAGCAGCTGTTAACACGCTTAAGCTCTGTGGGAATTCATTCCACCCATTATAGATTCCCTGGTGGACAGATGTGCTGTGTTTTACAAGCCGGGTGGACGGTTCTGCATCAGTCCTGCAGCTCATCTCAGTCCAGGACGACTGGCATTTGGTACAGTGGCTGCCCTGTGAGCCACAGGGACCTGGAGCAGCACCTGTGACCTTGACCTATCCGATGCCAGTGGCAAGCCCACCCCTGATTGGTTCAACAACAAAACATCCCCAGACTTGATCAAATGGGTTATGGTAAAGTTGCCCCAAGCTGAGAATGACTACCATGTGCCTAGAAGATTCTTCCTGGACACTCCTCAATTACCTCCAGCATCTCAAGTCCAACCACATAAAAAGGAGCTTCAAACAGTTCATGGAAAAATGGAATCCAAGGTGAGTTTATCTTGGTGCAAAAAATGTCTTGAAATCCATGCACCGTGTTTTCATAACGCACTTTTTTCTATGAACTTCCCACAGTGCTTTGGCACAAGAGGTCTTTGAAAAGTTCATGAGAAATGCACATGATCTCATTCCATTTTTCTATGAACTTTTGGATGCCTCCTCCTACAGCAACATCACAGCTTCCCCCGAAGTTCAAGTTCACAATAAAAAACAGTGTGCTGAATGTGCTTAAGTGGAAAAGGTTTCACTCGGTCTAGCACTGAAATCACCGTGCCAGTTCCACTGAGCTATTGTCTCTGACAAAACCACAGGTGACGGAAGTAAATAAATGAGCTATTTCTTTGTTTATCTAGAAATTAATAGTGTGGGGCTGGCGCTGTGGTGTGGTGGGTAAAGCCTCAGCCTGGGATGCCAGCATCCTATATGGGCGCCGGTTCTAGTCCCAGCTGCTCCATATGGGATTTCCAATCCAGCTCTCTGTTATGGCCTGGGAAAGCAGTAGAAGTTGGCCCAAGTCCTTGGGCCCCTGCACCTGGGTGGTAGGCCTGGAAGAAATTCCTGTCTCCTCTCTCCTGGCTTCAGACCGGCCCAGCTCCGGCCATTGCGGCCATTTGGGGAGTGAACCAGCAGATGGAAGACTTCTCTGTCTGTCTCTCCCTCTCTGTAACTCTACCTCAAATATTTTTAAAAAAAGAAAAAAATAAAGAAATTAATAGTGTGTGGCCAATTGCATTTGTCCAAGAGGATCATTTTCAATCCAGTGGTCCCAACTGTTTTTACTCCAAAGCTTTTACAAAGGCTAAACATAAGAGACCGAAGTCACTCCATCAATTCAGAAATTCTGATACAAGCCAGACATCAATATTAAATATCAAAGAGACTCTAGGGAAGCGCCCAGACTCTGTGGAATGCAGAAGATTAAGGATAACTTCAAGTGCCTGCATTCAGGTTTGTTATCTTAGGGGCACAAACTGAGTGACTTTGCAGTAACACCAGCTCTCCCCTCTCCCACATCGCCCTTCAGGAAGTAGGACCCGTGGCCTGCAGCACACCTTGTCGGAGGCATTGAGGTCGGCTCCGTGTTCAGCCAGACACTCCACGATGTCATGGTAGCCCCTGGCCGAGGCTGTCAGGAGGGGCGTCTCGCCTTCCCGGTTCTTGATGTTCACGTCACAGCCAGCTTCACAGAGGGCCCTGGCCACGGCGTGGTAGCCGTGCCAGGCAGCGCAGTGCAGTGGGGTTTCCTCCTCCTGGCCACGGAGGGAGACACACACACACACACACACACACACGGAGGACAGGAGGGGAACGTGACCACGGGAAAGCAGGCACTCTTCCCCGAGCCAATTCCACAGCACGGTCAAGTCCAGGGGCAGAGGCAAAGGCCCTCGTGGCTACTGGGGCAGAGATTGCCCTAGACCGATGATGGGGGTGTTGAGAGTCCAACAGGGAGGATGTAACCTGACCAGCCTCACCCAGTATGGCCGGTCCTCAGCCCTGGCAGGTGGCGGACGTTGGTTTTCTGGGTACAGAACCCACTGGTGGCCCTCGGGAGCCCAGGGAACTGTCAGCCCAGCTCTTAAACAACAGAGCTGAGCACAGATGGAATTATCGCACCTGTCCTATCAATCAAAGTGCCTTTGCTGACTTCATCTGCAACTGTGTACAGTGCGAGGGCTGGACTCTGAGTGGGAACTCTGCCCACACAGTGTCACGGCGATGCAGGAGAGACACCAGACGAGCCTGCCTGAACCTGTCGGGAGAGGGCCGGCTGGGAGGTCCATGAGGAAGGCGACACCTGGACCTTCCCGCTCCACACTTGCCTGGGGGAGGCCATGGCAGTGAACCTGGGCTCTGAAACCTGACTGTGTGAGTTCAAGCCCCAGCTCCACCACCCTTGTGAGCTTCGGGCAAGTGATGGAACCTTGCTCTGCCTCAGTTTCCTTGTCTGTCCACTGAGAATGATCAAAGAAACCCACCTCACAGGGCTGGGCTCTGGGTTCCATGAGCCAAGTGGTGAGACCCTGCTGTGGTTCAAGTGCGGTTTGATGCAACCAGAAGTTGAATCCTCTCCTACAAAGAGCTGATTAGGGGCCTGCCCTCGGGAATGGGTTTAGTCCACTCACGGGGCTAATAGGTCATCACGACAGTGTGCCTGTTATCAAAGCCGGTTTGGCTGGGTCCCTTGCACACTTCCTGTCCCAGTCCCTGGGATGTCCTGCAATGTAGCAAACCTGCCTGCAGGAGGGCTATCACCAGATGCAGCCTCCTGACCTCGGAGCAAGTCTGTGAGCCAAGATACACCTCTTTCCTTTATAATCTGAAGGCAGACCTGCTCCTGGCCTTGGCACCCACTGCTTGCTAGAGCTGCAGGCTCCCACCCTGCCCTCCATAAGGACAGATGGGGAACCCACAGGGCACAGCTGCCTGCGCACCGGGCGGAGGGGAGTCGGTCCCCACGACCCACCTTGTCCTGGAAGTCGGGGTTGGAGCCAAAGCTGCACAGTAGCTGAACCACATCGGCGTGGCCGTAGCGAGCTGCCACATGAAGCGCTGTCTCTCCCGACTGCAAGAGAACGGGGAGCCGACGTCAGGGCCGCCCTGGGGAGCAGGCAGGTAGGGTGTGCAGCCCACTCCCTAGCATCCCTGGTTCCCACCCTACTCCCTGCTCAGCCAGGAGCTCCTTGGGTAATTGGGTCCAAGACACCGTGCAGCAGGTGTTAAATTGGCACATAGGGCTCATCATGCTTGTAATAAAGCCCCCACAGAGAAGGCTTTCTCTCTCTCTGCCCACTGATGGCTGAGCTTGGCATTTTTTATAAACAGATGTTTCCAGCTTGTTGTGTTTTTCTAAAACACAAAATGCCTTTTTTACATACTGGGTCTACCATACAGCAGCTATCTCAACATACAGCTTTGGTTATCAACAAATTTCCCCTTCCTTTGCCTGACCAAGCTTAGAAATGGGTTCCTGACACTCAGGAGACTTGCGACAGCACCCCGACCCACCCATACCAGCACCCCCCGTGAACTGGTCTAACAGGTGCAGCTTCCTTTAAGACAGTTTACTCAGAGCGGCCAGAATAAAAAGTCAGGAGAAACTCATCCCAAGGAGACCCAAAAAGACACGTCAGTGCCCTCTGCCAGAAGACGGCCACGAGAAACGTCGTCTGGACGTGAACGTCACATGTTGGGTACACAGCAGCGTGCCAGCCACGCAGTGTGGGTGGCAGCCATGAGCGAGCAAGACCGATTCAGCTCCACAGAGTGAGGTACGGCAGACTAACTAATGGATGAGAAGGTGGAGTCCTAGCTCTGGGGTCCAGCCCTGCCTGTGAATGCACACGGGCGCTACATAGACCGAAGGAAACACGCAGACAGGAAAGGTAGCCATCTTACTAAATCCGTAACTCTCTCTCTCTCTCTCTTTTTTTTTTTTTCTTTTTGACAGGCAGAGTTAGACAGAGAGAGAGAGAGAGAGAAACAGAGAGAAAGGTCTTCCTTCTGTTGGTTAACCCCACAAATGGCCGCTACGGCCGGTGCGCCGCGCTGATCCGAAGCCAGGAGCCAGGTGCTTCTCCTGGTCTCCCATGCGGGTGCAGGGCCCAAGCACTTGGGCCATCCTCCACTGCACTCCTGGGCCACAGCAGAAAGCTGGACTGGAAGAGGGGCAACCGGGACAGAATCCGGCGCCCCAACTGGGACTAGAACCTGAGGTGCCGGTGCTGCAGGCGGATGATTAGCCTAGTGAGCCGTGGCACCTGCCTAAATCCGTAACTCTCGGAACAGATTTGGCCCCCCAACGCCACCAATGCCTTGCTATCTGTGCATTATCTCATTAGTCTTCTAGTGCCAGCATCAGCATCAGTTGCCTCAGAGAGGGAGAGAATGGCAGAGATGTGTTTAAAAGCACAAAGCAGGACCACAAAGGAGGGGCCGGCACTGTAGTGTAGTGGGCTAAGCCTCCGCCTGTGGCGCCGGCATCCCATATGGGTGCCGGTTCAAGTCCCGGCTGCTCCTCTTCCAGTCCAGCTCTCTGCTATGGCCTGGGAAAGCAGTAGAAGAGGGCCCAAGTCCTTGGGCCCCTGCACCTGTGTGTGAGACCCAGAAGAAGCTCCTGGCTCCTGGCTTCGGATCGTCCCAGCTCCGGCCGCTGCAGGCATTTGGGGAGTAAACCAGCAGATGGAAGAGCTCTCTCTCTCTCTCTCTCTGTGTCTCCCTCTGTCTGTCTGTAACTCTACCTAATAAGTAAATAAAATCTTAAAAAAAAAGGCCACAGGAGAATCAGGACTCAGGTGTCCCCTGGTTCTCTTCCTGGAACAGTGAGTTTTCCTGCTATGGGGAAGTTAATTCACTTGCAAACTGTGGCAACTAACCACAGACTTCAGCTTGAGCCAGAGTTCAATATCAGAGCAAGCCACAGGCAATAAGAAACTTCCAACTTAAGTTCTCTGCAGGAGGATCTTGGTCCTGAATCCTGAATTTTTTTTTTAGGTGTCGGGACACTAAGCACAGCAGCACTCAAACATGCCATCTTCCCCCCCCCCCCCCTTCCCTCCCCTCCCAGGCAGAGAAACGGCCTTACCTTGTCTTTCACATCCAGTGGGCACTTGTTCTCATGGAGAAATTTCAAGGTGTCTACGTGGCCATGCCGAGAGGCCCAGTAGACCGCGTTGGATCCACCCTGCAGGACAGCCAGCCTGGAGTCAGCTTTGCAGTGAGTGGACAGATCTGAACACACGCATCTCTCAGATTCACTCTACTCTCCTTCCTGAGTGCCCACAACCCACAGAGGAAGACGGCCTCACTCAGCACTAATAGCTTTGACAACTGCCCCGTGCCTACAGAAAATATCCAGTCAGGCCAGTTGAGTGAAGGGTTTCAGGGGACTCTCTACTACCTCTGCAATCTTTTTTGCAAATCTAAAATATTTCAAAGTATAAAAAATAAGGCCTTTACTTTTCTTAAACTCCCATTTCCACTTCTCCTTAGAATTCCCCATAGGAAAAAAATTTTTTTAAATAAAATAAAAATTCCCCATAGAGTCGCTCTCAGTCTCTGTGGGGAATAGGTTCCAGGACCGCCGTGGGGAACAAAATCCATGGATGCTAAGTCCCTTCTGTAACACGGCACAGTATTTACAAATAACTGATGCACACTCTTCCTCCTACCCCTTAAACCATCTCTAGGCTACTTAGAATACCTTGCACAATATGAATGCTCATGACAAGGAAGCGTCTAGAAGGCTTTTTCAACTCTTTTCTATCCACAGTTGGCTGAATCCTTGGATAGAGAACCCATGAAAGCGGAGGCAGCAGTGGAGGCCCAAGGCTCCTGAGCCAGGCCCACCACAGCTCTGCTGACGGGGTACCGCAGCAAGGTCGTGGACCCACCCCCAGCTGTCACTCAGCTGTGAACAGCATTTCCAGTGTGAGTGATGCCTCAAAGTGCATCAGCCCGGCTTGGCTGCCCTAACACAGGTGCAGACAAATGCATTTCTGTGACTTTAACGAGACGGTGAAAACTTCCGCACAAGCGGCACCCAATGCTGTTGAGTAAACAGCAGTGCCCAGGAGTGACCTGGGGCAGGGCACAAGGCAACGCTGACGTGGAACAGCAAAGCCAAGCGGAAGACAAACGCTTGCTTCTTCCTACCATGGCCGTGACACTGTCCCGGGCTATTTAAGCCAATCATCTTCCCTACAGGAAAGCGAGAAACCAACGAGGACATCCTATTTATTTATTTTGCAGTTACCCCTAGGGTTACTATTAGTGTGATTGCTGATAGTTTCAAGAAAATAACTCCTTTGTGCTAAAACAGAACCACGACCTTATCCTGCACATCGATTCTCGAGCCTCTTTTCACGAGCAACTGCAGAATCTGAATATTCCCACAGCCGGCAGCAATGAGTAACGGAGGTGTCCCGTGCTGGAACGGACAAGGGAAAATAAAAAAAAAAAAATAAGGCAAATGTTCAGGTTTGTTACGAAAGACAAAACCTACATTATCAAGGCAGTCCCCACATCTCCCCAAGTCTCAACAGACACAGAACCCCTCCTCTTTTGGATTCACCATCAAAGGTGACAGCGGCCCCTGCAGGACAAGTGGGTGGGGACCTTTGGGTAAGAGACTGAAGGGAGGCCCCCAGTACAGCAGCGCCCTTGTCTGTAACTCGGATCCCTCTCTACACCAGGGCTGGGGAAACTTCCCTCTGCCAAGAGCCATTTGGATATCATCACTCATGGGCCAACATAAAAATCAGCCGATTATAGATTTATTGCATTTCAAGTCCCACCTGCGGTTGCTTTGGCAGGGCCAGACCAAATGATTTTGCGGGCTGGATGCTCCCCGCCTCTACAAATGACTTCCTCCCGTGGTAGGGAGTGTCCGGTTGGCAGGGAGACTGGAGAAGCACGGGGCTCTTTCCACCCCGGACGTGGAGGCGCCCAGTCACTGCAACCCACCCCTGCCCGTAAGCCTGGCAGAACAGAATCAGACCTTGTTGGGCTGGTTGACATCGTAGTTGGACAATGAGCCCAGCAGGTGCTGCAGGCCTGGGACGTTGTCGTCATTGATGGCGTGGATGATGGCCTTCATCACAAAGGAGTCTTCCTCATCCTTGGGGGAGACAGCAAAGACAGAAACAGTCAGCCTGCTCACCACAGCCCTTCAGCCCATCAGCAGAAGAGAAATCAATGCTTACTTGTTACAAAGGGCATGCAGAGGAAGGTAGGGCAACTACTCAGACTCTCGCAAATCCACAAGGTTGTGAAGGGCATGGAGGTTACTTTCTACCCCTTCCATGTTGCAAAGTAATAATACCACCTACTATCTACCAGGGTCTCAATGTCTCCTGCACTGTAACCCAGAGAGTAAATAGCTTTCAAGATTCAGATTTCACACAATGGGATGGCAAATAAACCCTTGTGTTGTATCTCAGGAACCTGTCAAAATAGGGTCCTAGAAACCACTGTGGAAAATTTCAGGTGTGACACAGACTCTCTTCCAGGATAAAGGAAAAAGAAAAAAAATAACCATTGAACCAGAGAAATGAGATATTTGAGTAAGATATTCTCAGTTGGCCATTTTTCCAATTACGGAACAACCACGTTTCCGTCACTTGAACTTCCTCGTCCAGCTCTGAAATAGCATGGCAGAATTCTCTGAAGGTGGGTCACGACTCTACCAAAAAAAATTAGGCTGAAAATGGGGGAAAATGTGAAGATATAGGCCAGAAACAGAAAAATGGATGTACTTCCAGTTATATAGGGAAAATATCTGGGCTACTGGACAAGTTGAGTCTTTGCCACTCTGTCGAAGTTTTCTTACATCTCCTACATGGGCTACATTAAAAGCAGGGCCATCTAACACAATGCTGGGCTTCTCCTGGGATTTCCGACCTGGGAGGCGCATGTGCAGAACTGGACCTGTGCTCCGGACGCAGCAGGGACAAAGCTGCTCTCTGACCTCTGCTTTTGCTTCTTTGTAGACCTGAACCCAAACCAGCCCCAGGCAGGTTTCATAATATTTGTACAGCGTACGTGGGAGAGAATGCCACCGGTTTTGCTTTTTCTATCTCAGTCTCAGCGGGTGACTAAGACACATTTGCATGTGGGTCAAAGGCGAGAGCCACGGGGAGAAAGGGAGGAAAGCAGGTGGTTACAGCACGCCCGTCCGTCCTCCTGACATGCAGCACTGGGAGCTGACGAGGGACTCTGACCTCGGAGAGGGGATCCACCTGTCCGGACCTCTGACCCTGGGTCCCTCCCGTATGCTGACCTTATTATCACTCCCAGTGGGTTACTCAGGAGGACTGAAATTTACAATGCTGAATCACCTTCATGATCTGTCTTACAATCCTGGTTTTCTCTCCCCTAGTTCCACTGCACCCCCAAACAACTGCTGAACCAAGCCTGCCTTCTCCTCCTCCCTCTGCCTTGTCCCCCACAACTTGCATTTCTCCCTCCTGGTTTTTGTAAACATCTCCTATCTCTCTCTGTGAGGCTGCCAGACTCAGGGGAAAGAGAGAGCAAGAGAGTGAGCTGGCACCTGCTGGCCTGTGCTCCCTTCCCTCACAGCCCTGGGGCCTGCCCAGGAGGTGCCGCCACCGGGTTAGTTACCAGCTGGGGAGTTCCTACAGCCTGCCTTCCCTGCGGTGCCTGTACCTCCGGGGTGGACAGAGGCCCCTTGTCTCAGTGTTGGGAGAGAGTCTTGTTAGATCAGGTGTGCCGGTCTACCCAAAGAGCTCATGGTCTCAGTTTGCATTAAAAGTAAAAACAAACAAAAAACCAGCAATAAAAAAAAAAACTTGGAGACTTGTTTTTCTCCAGGGTCTTAGGCATCTTCACCCATTGTCAGTATGTTTAGCCTTCTGGTCTACCGCAAGACACTCTTTAATTTTGGTGTTTGTGTGGGAAAGTGGCTGGCGCAGGAGAGGGGCAGAGGTGGGCTGTCTGTCCCTTTCGTGTTGTTGTCACCCAAGTTTCTTTATGTGGGTGGCAACAGAAGCCTCTCCTTTTAGTTCCTGCAAACTGGAAGGAGCTTTCTTCTCTTTCACTAGCTAGCTTGTCTTCTATCAAAGTGTGTGTGAGTGTGTGTGTGTGCGTGTGCGTGTGTAAGACATGGGGGTAGGGGTCCAGGTAGTGTGCACAGAGAGAGACTGTCAACCCAAATCAAAGGCAGAAGAGGAGGAAAGGAGAAATGGGGTGCAGCAAGTCAGTGGCCCGGACCCCATCCCGCGAGAGGAGGACGCACAGGTGCTCCACGGGCGTGAGTTTGGGTTTCTGGCTTGCAGAACCGCAGGGCCTAGGACGAGGCCCAGGAGGGCCACCGCGTTTGCTTACCAGAGTGTCATCGCTTCTGGCGACGCTCATGTTACTTCTGGACAGGAAAGACCTGGATAATCTTTGGCACAGTGATATCAGGCGAACGGATTGCTGTGGAAGAAAAAGAAAAAAAGGAGAGGGCCGAGGAGGGAGAGGGGGGATGAGCTGACGTGATGGTGCTCAGGTCAGTGTCATGGTCACGGTCTCCCAGACTGGGCGCGGGCAACAGCAGCATTCTCCAGGGGCGGGCGCTCCATGAGCAGGGGATCGTATGTATTTAAGGAGCCGCTCAGCCGGTGCTGTCCATCCACACGGCAGGACACACTGGGATCCTCCTTCTGCGCTCCACTTCAAGAGCAGAATGGGGCACCCTACATCCTTTTCTGTCTGTGACTTATTTTTTATTCTTTGAGGAAGCTGGTCTCACCCAAACAAACCCTTCGGAGCTTGCCCCTTCGGAGGAGAGCGGGCAGCAGGGACCTGCTCTGTGTCCTTTGCACCCACAGCAGCCGCCAACAGTAGATAACGACGTCTCCAGAGCAGACGTAAAGACACTCGCTGGAAACGAACAGGTGGGTCCCTCATGCTACCCAAGACACATCTCTGCATTTACTCAACGGCAGAAGCAACTACTAAAATGCTTGTGTGTGTGTGTGTGTGTGTGTGTGTGAGAGAGAGAGAGAGACAGAAGAGATACAGAGGGAGAGAGAAAGAATTTATAGTGGGTCTCCCTACATTTTAAGCCTTATATCACCTCAAATTCAAAGGGTATGAAAATGAGAAATGAGGTACACTGTTGGCTGAGTGCTGGCGAGCCATGGGGGGGTCCCCACTTCTGAGTTGGGTGTCATGACCCTGACCATAGGAAACCACCCTATCTCCTCCCTTAACCCTAACTTTTTTTTTTTTTTTTTTTTTGACAGGCAGAGTGGACAGTGAGAGAGAGACAGAGAGAAAGGTCTTCCTTTGCCGTTGGTTCACCCTCCAATGGCTGCCGCGGCCAGCGCGCTGTGGATGGCGCACCGCGCTGATCTGATGGCAGGAGCCAGGTGCTTCTCCTGGTCTCCCATGGGGTGCAAGGCCCAAAGCACCTGGGCCATCCTCCACTGCACTCCCTGGCCACAGCAGAGAGCTGGCCTGGAAGAGGGGCAACCGGGACAGAATCCGGCGCCCCGACCGGGACTATAACCCGGTGTGCCGGCACCACTAGGTGGAGGATTAGCCTAGTGAGCTGCGGTGCCGGCTCCTTAACCCTAACTTTTGATTTGTTCTGTGATGGCTGAGATGCCCTGGAGAGCCATGTCCCCCACACACTGTCCCTGCGGAGGCTACACTGCTGGGGCTCCTGACCACTCCATCCCCGCTCACCCACGCACAGTTTCAAGAACCACCCACACAAGCTCCAGCAGAAATGTACCCTCCATGCTGTCTACCACAAGGAACAAATTCCCTTAAAATGTGGCTTGTTGCATTTAGATGTAATGTTATCGTGCTGACTGAAAATTCTGCCCTGGGGAATGGTTTTGCTTGTTCTTTCTTAAAAAAAAAAAAAAAATACAAAATCACATTTGGAAATCGGGGAGGGCGGGTACGGTGGGAAGAATTACTATGTTCGTAATGTTGTATTTATGAAATAAATAAATAAAAAGATAGAAATACTGTTTTTTTGTCCCCATCTTTGAAAACAGGGTCAAGTGCAGAGACGGCAGAGTGAACTCACACCCAGCACGGTGTTTCCCAGGGGGCCAGCCCCAGGCAGACCGGGGGGAACACGGGAAGCAGGAGGGTGAGCCCCTCTTTATCCAACAATCTTACCTTCCACTTCTTGCGAGCTGCAAACTTCTTGAACTTCTCCATGTTGACGGCCGATGCTTTTCTACTGAGTGCTTGCTGCGTGTCTTTAGGCTGAACAACAAATGCAGAGTTTTTAACCGACAGAAACATGCAAAAAAGCCTCTGTTCATATCAGGGATGCTTCCAGAGGCACCTAACGACGGGGCCCGGGCTGCGGTACACAGGCATGAACCACCACATCCACATTCATCCCGGCTGCTCCACTTCCGCTCCAGCTCTCTGCTGTGGCCTGGGAAAGCAGTGGAAGATGGCCCAAGTGCTTGGGCGCCTGCAGACAGGTGGGAGACCAGGATGGAGTTCTGGGCTCCTAGCCTTGGTCTGGCCCATCCCCAGCCACTGTATTTGTTTGGGGAGTGAACCAGCATATGGAAGCCCTCTTTCCATCACCCTGCGTTTCAAATAGATAAATAAAGCTTTAAAAAACAAACAGCCTCAGAAATTGCAATGACCAGCAAGCTCCAGGGGTGACAGCCCACACTCCGTGGTGGATGATTCGGTAAGATCCACAAAGACCGCAACATGGGCGAAAAGTTGGGCTTGGAGCCAAAAGCAATCGCAACTTTCCACACTGATGCTTTGGGAGTGGGAAGATCCACAAGCAAGACGCAGTCACGAGGCATCTGAACTTGGGTCTTCATGGAGATTCTGAACTCGGAGGGACCGCAGAGACTGGCAGATTCAGCCGTGCCTGCAGCCCCAGAATGCCATCTGCTGCATCCTTCCCAGGGGCCACTTAGCTACGGGGCTCTGCCTCTGAGAAGCAATCCCCCTGTCTCCTAGCAGAGCCCCAGGCACCTACGGGGAGCTCTCTCCCTGCCCCAAATTTTCCTTCTGCAGTGCTGACTTCCGGATTCCACAACTTCATCCCAAAGCTATCATGTTCCTCCACCCTCCATCCTTTTCTTTTAAAAATCTATTTATTTTGAAAGTCAGAGTCAGAGAGAGAGGGAGAGAAAGAGAGCTTCCAACTGCTAGTTCATTCCCCCAGATGGTTGCAACAGCCACGAGGAGGAAGTCAGGAGCCAGAAGCTTCTTCCGGGTCTCCCATATGGGTGGCAGGGGCCCAAGCACTTGGGCCATCCTCTGCTGCCTTTCCCAGGCCATTAGCAGGGAGCCGGATTGGAAGTGGAGTGGCCGGGTTTTGAACTGGTGTCCATATGGGATGCTGGCGTCACAGGCAGTGGCTTTACTCACTACATTACAACGCCAGCCCCCATCCTTTTTTTCTTTAGAATGAAGCAACTTCAGTTTCCTTAACCCAAATGCTGAAGGGCCCAAGAAGGTCACACAATGGCGTCCCATGCCAGGGGCTCCCGCATGCCCTAGTGCAAGGCACATACATGGGCCATCGCCTGAATCCATGCCAAATGAGGGCTCCATGGCGGTCACCTTCAGATTTCTGAGAAGCTGGAAATCCAGATGTGATACGATATTTACACACTGGAAATTCACCCGAAATTTAAAAAAAATTGTTCATGTGGGCCGACAGCCCAAAGGTCAAGCCAACGGGGTGAAGTGGACTTGACCTTTTACGATCCTGCCACCTGACAGCTTATCCCTCCCCTGCCACCTCTGCGACCCTTAGGATGTGCTCTGTCTGTCTTAAAAGTAGGACATCAGTGGCAACCCCAACACACCAGGCCTGGCCTGCGGTTTGCTGTCCTCTGGGGTCAAATGAATTCCAGGATGCCCCAAACAATCTTAACAGCAACCTAACAAGTGACTCACCTTGATCCAAGGATGCTGCAGGCTATCTTGAATGGTCATTCTCTTCCTTTAGGGGAGAGAGGGAGGGAGGGGAGAAAGACACTGTGACCACAGCAGGAGGACACTTAGAAAGTCGTGGGGGGGTTTCAGGGCCCACATCACGGAAGCAAGCCACGAGTGAGCTTGGTTTTTGAGTGACTGTTTCATGACACCTGCAGGCACTGGTTGAGTGGGTGCAAGGTGCTCTGTTGGGGTCTGAGCATGGCTTGTCCCCTCCGAATTCCCCCCCTTGCAACGTGTTAAGAGAGTAGAAACTTAATCTGGCTATGACGTCTAGTGGTGGGGCCTCTGGGAAATGATCTAGATGAGATAAGGTCATGATTGAGTATTTGTTCCTTTGAAAGAAGACAGAGAGACAGAGGGATGCACAGGCGTGCACCATGCCTGGCTGGCGCTCCCACGCATGCCCACCAGTGTGATGCCTTCCGCTCTGAAGTGATGTAGCTAAGGAGGACCTCCCCAGAGCTGCTGCTGCACTGTCTGGACTTTCAACCTCCCAAACCGGAGCTTAACAAGTAATAATACGTTCCCCAGCCTCGGGCATTATGCTATAGTCACAGAATACTGATGAACACAGGCCCTGTGCATTTTCTGAAATGCCTCACACGGCCCATGTCCCTTGGGCGGGAAGGGTGACCAGGATTTGATACACACAGCGCTGCTGTGCACAGAACAGATGCCAGACCCCGACCAGCCAAGGCCATGCAGAAATGACGGTGGGCACTCACTTTGGATCCTTGACCAGAAGTCTTCTTATGAAATCTTTGGCAAGGGCACTGGTGTTGCTGAAATACTCCTCCTCAAATTCGTAGTTGACAGCAGACACGTTGGCTAACGTCTCCTGCTTCGTGTCTCCAAGAAACGGGGAGGCCCCACTGAGACTGTTGGAAAGAAAGAGGAGGCCGAATGCCAAGGGTCACCGTGCACGCCCTCATGCGGCTCCAGGGAGCGCGGGGCAGGGCTGGAGTCTGACTCCTGGGTAGTTACGGCAAAATTCAGCTATGTCTCGTGCAACGTTCCACCGTCCCGAACAGAATGCACGGTCTGGCGGTCCAGATGCTGCCTGGGACGCCGGCATCGTTTATCCGAGTGCCTGGGATTGAGGCCCGGCTCTGTTCCCCGTAAATTCCAGCTTCCTGCCACTGTGCACCTGCGAGGCCGCGGGTGACAGCTCATGGACTTGGGTCCCTGCCCCACACCTGGGGAATCCAGCTTGGGTTCTGGGCTGCTGGCTTTGGCTTGGCCCAGCACTGGCTGTTGTGGGCATTTGGGGAATGAACCAGTGAATGGGACAAGTCTCTCTGTCTCTCCCTTTCTTTCTCTCTCTCTCCTTCCCTCTCTCTGCCTTTATCATATAAACAAAATACATAAATACAAATTTTAAAAACTTCAGCCCTAATGCAAAAGCTTCATTTAAAAAGGTAATTTGGAACAGTGTTTCAGTTTGTAAAACCCCTTCTTCTATTTCATTGTCAGTGATGGACAGGCAGACTTTTTTTTTTTTTTAATTTTTTTTGCTGATGACTCATTTGAATTAGGAGAAACTGTTTAATTGGTATAAACTCAACATGTTTTGGGGGTGTGAAATGAGTATGTTTACGTATAAAGTGTGCATAAACTAAAGAGATCGCTGCTGCCCTTTTAAAGATGAATTAAACCTGTGGGTTCGAAGGAAAGAAAAGAATGCGAGATGAGGATCTGGGTACTTACAGAATATAGGTTATTACCCCGATACTCCTAGACACAGAAACAAAGAAAAAAACACGTCAGGAGAACAGCAGAATCAGGCGGCCAATCACAGCCCAGGCCTGTGCTACTTACCACATGTCCGCCTCGAGTCCCAGGGGCTCGTAGTTGACTATCTCAGGAGCTAGGAGGAAAGGGACAGGCACTCAGACTCTGCCTCGCGCCCCCCAGCCACGCGGACCAGGGACAAGGCCTCCTGGGGGTGGCAAAAGCTGCCAGCGCTCTGGGGAGGCCGGTGTGATCCTGGGAGCCAAAACACTCACCGACAAACTCTGGGGTCCCGAATATGTTCTTGAACTCATTGCCAAAGTCAATTTTATGGGCCAGCCCAAAGTCAATGATCTTGATCCGGGGCTTGGGGACATTTCTGTCCAAAAGCATTATGTTCTCAGGCTAAAACAGAGAGAGAGAGAGAGAGAGAGAGAGAGAGAGAGAGAACAAACTATGATACGCTGCGCCAAGGACCACATGATGGTAGTTCTTGCTTTCACCTTGAAAAATCCAACCACTGGCTGGCACTGTAGCACAGCAGGTTAAGCTGCTGTGGGTGTGCTGCCAACATTCCACACTGGGGCACTGGTTCAAGCCCCAACTGTTCTACTTGCAGCCCAGCTCCCTGCTAACGTGCCTGGGAAGGCAGCAGAAGACAGCCCAAGTGCTTGGGCCCCTGAACCTTTATGGCAGACCCAGGTGAAGTTCCATCCTCCTGCCTTCAGCCTGGCCCAGCCCCTGCCATTACAACCATTTGGACAGTGAATGAGAGTTATGGAAGATCGATCTCTCTCTCTCTCTGCCACTCTGCCTTTCAAATAAATAAAAAATAAATACATCTTAAAAAAAAAACAAAAAACCTTAAGCAGAAGGAACAAGGTGGCTGAAAACCAGCAGTAGGAGAAACAGACGTCTTGGCCAGGGTCTCCCAGAAGCAGGCCTGAGACAGGTGAGACCCAGGTGCAAATGGTTTCCAAGGCAGAGGCCGCCAGGAAGCGGGAGGAGACAGGAAACAGAAGGCAGGTGGAATAGGCGTCTTTGCAAGGTGGGGTGACTGCAGCTCAGGTGTTCTGGGAAACCCACGGTTGGGGGGGAACGAGTGGAACCCAGGGTGAGTCTGACTGAAGCACCAGGGCGGGGTCTCCACCTGCTTCCTGGCATCCCAGCTCCCAGGGCACAGAGGCATAGGTGTGCGTGTGAGTGAAGGCGTGCTGAGGGACCTGAGCAGGGGCAGGAAGTCCTCCCTGCTGGGAAGTGGAGCCCTGCCCCGCCGGCTCTGCAGTGTCCTGAACTGAACTTGAACTGAACCTCTTCCCCCTCTGCGTGTGCTCCCTTTCCAAACAGCCCCTTCTGTAATGGTGTCACTCTCGTTCATCTCCCATAGTCCTCGCTGCCAGGAGACCCAGGACTCCACGTGGCCAACCTCAGCGCTCAGTGTGCGGCGCAGCAGGCGACAGCCAGGCCCAGGCCCACCAGCCAGTGCATCCAGAAAGAAGGGAACAGGGTTCAAGACCCTCTCTATCCCTGCACACCCACGGCCAGGTGGATGGAAACTGGGCCAGCCACTGGCCGGAGCAGGCTGCCAGTGCCCCAGGAAGACCCGGATGTCAAGACCCTTAATTCTTCCGGAAGCATCTCAAAGTGGAGTCATCCCTTTGAGGCTTAGGAACATGTAAAACCTGTGGCTTTACGGCGAGAATTCTGTTTACTAAATACGTGCAGGAAACAGAAAACACGCATATTCCAGCTGCCTCTGTTTTAGCAAATCAACAGCCAGGGCTGGGGTCTGCCTCCGTTTCCACCTGGCTGCTCGCCCCGGGCAACGTACCTTAAGATCAAAGTGGGCGATCTGGAGGGAGTGCAGGTAGTAAACACCATTGAGGATCTGTTTGAGAAATTCCGTGGCTTCCTCTTCTGTCAACGATTCCTTTTCAGCTAGGAAGTCAAACAGCTCGCCACCTGCAACACTGAGAACCCAGAGGCAGAGGTTACTGGCCCGATTCTGCTTCCTGCGAATCCCTTCTTGTAGTGGCTACTGGCGGGCCCGAGTGTCCACGAGACTTCTGCAAGCAGGCACACACGTGGGCAGCAGAGCACCTGCGGGGCATCTCCTAAGGCATCGTGTTTGCAAATGGGGGGGTGTAGCAGGGGTCCAAAACAGTCAAGGTTATCTCTAAAACATCTGAATTGGCCATCTTTAAAGCTGAAGTCCCAGCTCGACGACAGGAGGAAAGAACTCCATGCCGCCTTGGTACAGGAGTTAGAGACTATGCCTTGTTACCTCCGTCAGCGAAGACCTGGTCAGCTTATCATCAGGGTGGTAATCCATGCTTCAAACTCGAAGTCACAATACCCGGTGCTACAGGGACCTGCTCTGTATTTGGCATTTTTGCTTCTTGTTTTTGACAACACGTACACATTTATAAAAATCACATTTAGTAATGAATTTAACAAATACCTTAATTAAGAAGAAAAGGCTCACACAGAATTTAACCACGTGCAGTTGGGGCAGGGTTTATTTTGTCTGTCACCTAACCAGAAATCAGGAGTGGGGGGCAGCACTCAGTCCCCCACCCTGAGGTGGTCACTATCCTATTCACCCCACCTCCAGCACAGTCCCAGGCATACAGCAAGTGCACTAAACTGGTATCAAGTGGATGGATAAACAAACTCCCCTAAAAACTCCATGGTGGCAATTCATGGCAAACAACAGGCAACTGTTTTTTCAAAAACAGATTTATTTGGAAGTTGGAGTTACACAGAGTGAGAAGGAGAAGCAGAGAGAGAGAGAGCGAGAGCGGTCTTTCATCCACTGGTTCACTCCCCAGTTGGCCACGATGGCTGGAGCTGAGCCGATCCAAAGCCAAGAGCCAGGAGCTTCCTCCAGGTCTCCCACACAGGTGCAGGGACCCAAGGACTTGGGTCATCTTCTACTGCTTTCCCAGGCCACAGCAGAGAGCTAGATCAGAAGTGGAGCAGCCGGGACTTGAACCGGTGCCCATATGGGATGCCGGCACTGCAGACAGTGGCCTCACCCGCTATGCCACAGTGCCGGCCCCAACAGGGAACTTTTAGTAAGAGCTTTTATAAGTTCATCTTTACCGAGTTTACTGTACGTTCACAAACGTAACAATGAAGCGCAATCATGCAGACAAAGGCTGCGTTCACTCTTTCTCTCAGCAAGACAGCTCCAGGAGCATCATGCCTACGCACCACCGACTCCCAGGAAGGAGACTGGTGCTGTGGGACGGAACACTGATGACCAGAAGGCTGATTCCCCAGCAAAGTCCCAGCGCCCTCACTTCCTCTGCCCAGGTCACTGTCTCGGAGTGTGCGTGGCCCTGAGTCTGCAGGCTTGAGCACTGCACGGGGACATCTTCCGAGCCCGGATTCAGGGTCTCACTTCCCATCTGCTGCATGAGGCCTTCCCGGCGTGGGACCCAGGAAACTCGGTGAGGCCGTCCAGTGGGGCTGGGGTTCTGTGGGCCCCTCAGATGTGGGTAGAATGTCCGTCACAAGCAGGCTGCCAGCTGTGGCTGGAAAGCCTGTCTCCAGACCGACGGCATCTCCCTAACCAATAGCTTCCTGTGTTGCATGTGTGACCTTGCGGCTTTAAGTCACACCTTCAGGGTGGGGGCAAGCTCTCCCCCAGACCTGGCTGGATAGGGGCTGAGCCTCTGGGGAGAGTCGGACTGGCTCCAGGAGATCCCGGCTACCTTATGGGGACCCTTGCAGGTTTGAATCATGCCATCTTCCACCCAGAGCTAGCAGAGGAGGGGGCTGAGCCCCTAAGGAGCCAGGCTGTCTCCAGGAGACCCCACTATCTCCACGAGCCCCAAGCCAATCAACACACCTATGTGAAACCCCCGTCCAATGGGCACCCCCACGGAATGACCCAATGGAACAAAAAAAACAGTAATGCCTTAAAGACCCGGGACACTGCCCCAAGACCAGTGTCCCTCTCGTACTCCACCTGCTCGCCTCTTGGACCAGACGCCTCCTCTGTAAATCAAGTAAAAGTTCCTTTTCTGTCAAATACAAGTTTCTGCCTCCTTGCAAGCAGTTTCCCGGTGTTTTGCTTCTATACTGAGCTGAGGAAAAGAACCCCTGAGACTCACTCCGGCAACCGCCCTCCCCTCCGTGACGGTAGCACTCAGCACCCCAAACACTGAGGACAACTTTTCTATGTGTTAATTCTGTGCTCCTGCTGCCAGGACTCCTTCGGGGGTGACTCTCTCAGCCCTGGACTCCTCTCCAGAGACCCCCGGATTTCTGCCCGACCTCCCAGGGCTGACACCACGGGACCTCAGGCCGGCCAGGAAGTCCAGGAGCCCATGTGGCCTGCGGTGCCTCTGCCTCTGCCCCCACCCCACGCTGCAGCCCGCCTTGCTCTGGAGGGTGCACTGCCCACCCACCCTCTCCCCTCCTCCTCCTCCTCCCCCCAGGCAGCCCAGCTTGGCCTCATACTTTTTCCCCACTCAAGGTGAACCCTTCTGGTATCTCTACCAGTACTTTTAAAATGCACAACACGAGGAAAGGGGAATCCTTTGACTACAGGGATGCCCAGGAGGTGCTGCTCTGTCCACAGCTTTTGTTTCTCCTGCCCTCTTGTCTGTGCGCTCTCTGGGTGTGGCCTCAGCCCTGTGGTGTGGACAGGCCCAGAGTGGCTGCAAGCCTACCAGTATTAAACCCTGCCGTGTGCTAGCTGTGCCTGGAAGGCCATCCCTTCAATCTGAGGCTCATTCTCCCATCACACAGGAGCCACAGATCGATCCCTCGGGGGCAGTGAGGACTGAAGACAGAGGCAGGCGATGGTGAGGTGTAGCGAGTGGGAACCAGGGCTATCGTAAAGGAGATGACGCTGACCCTGGGGACACTGCATGGTGCTGGCCCTCTCCCCCACGATGGACCTCGCAAGTGTACCAGCCTGGGAGGAGGGGGAGGGGAGAGAGAAGATGATGGGGATAGGGAGGGGGAGGAGGAGGAGAAAGGGGGGAAGGAGAAGAGGGCCAGGAGGAAGAGGGAGGAGGAGGGAGAAGGGGCGTCGGGGGATGTCGCTCCCCCTCTTCGTGGAGGAACGACACAGGACCCTGCGCTGTTCTTTTGTCTGCTCGGCCCTCCCCGGGTTTGCTGCTGGTTCTTCCCGGGTTGGCTACCGTCCTTCCACCTCCGTGGAAGGGCGGTTCCCCCTGCCACTTTCCCCACTTCCGCGGGGGAGCGGCACACCGCCGGCCGGCTCTCTCGGGGGCTGCACAGGTGTTCCTTCAGATAGATGTTCCTGGTGCATGTTGTCTCTCTCCTCCTTTATAGTCCTCTTCCACCAGTCCCAACTCTGCTACCCACACGCCGAGTATGCTGCTCTCCTCCAATCAGGAGCAGGTCCTGCTGTTTATTGGTTGAACTGGAGGCAGCTGTGTAGAAGCTGTTTCCTCCTCTCCCAGCGCCATATTGTGGGAGAGCAGATGCATAGAATAAGTCTTAATTCCAGTAACAGTCTAGTCCGAGTTGCTCCCCACAGGGGGAGAGGCGGAGGAGGGAGAAGAGGTTGGGGAGGAGGAGGAGGCGTCTTCTGGATTTGAATTTCCGGCTCCTGGCTTCAGTCTGGCCCAGCCCTGGGGGTTACAACCATTTGGGGAGTAAAGTAGCAGATGTAAGAATTCTTCCTGTCTCTCTTGTTCTTCCCTTCCCATCTTCCCATGTGTCACTCTACCTTTGAAACAAATAAAAAGCAAACAAATCTTAAAAAGAAAAGAAAGTTCACTCGTGGAGTGGGCATGAGGCCTAGTGGTTAGTAACACCGACTGGGATGCGCGAGTCCCGTATCAGAGTGCCAGGGTTTAACTCCGGCTCCAGTGCCTCTCAGTGCCGACCCTGGGAGGCAGCAGAAGACCTGGACTGAGTGTCTGGCTTTAGCCAGTCCTCAGCCTGGCCTGGAGCTGTTGTGGCCATCTGGGCAGTAAACCAGTGAATGGGGGCATTCTCTCTCTCTCTCTCTGTCTTTCCAAGGCATTTTTTTTAAATAAAATTGAAAAGAACATCCATTCTTCAACAGACCTGAAGTCTATCTTGGGGGACACAGGGCTGACTGTTGACTTCTAGAACAGAGGCCAGCAAACCTCTCCTGGGAAAGCTCTGTGGGCCACTTAGTCTGGGCCGTGCAACTCGGCTGCATTTCTGCTTTGTTGTTCCTCTTTGACCTCTGAAAAACCGTGAATACGTGTGTTTCTCAAGGCTACACGGGGGAGGCAGCAGGCTCTGGGCCACAGCCGTAGCTTGTCACTTTGTGACTTGAACAACCACCTGCCCGTATCTGAAGATACCAGGTATCCCTGGGTCTTCTCTTTTCAAGCCCAGGGACGTGCAAGGGCTGCTCTTTCAATCAGTCCCTAATATGGGAGCTGTTTCTGCAATCTGTCTCCCTGGGCCTCTGGAGCTGTGCTGGGCACTGATGCTATAGGCCTAGTTACTGGCAGAAAAAGGGACAGGGACCCGGACTGGGGTAGTGAGGTGCTCTGGAGGGTTACAGCCATAGAGAAGAGTGCAGGAGACCCACCCATCTGCTGTGTGCAGGCTTCCAGTAGAGCAAAGATGGTGTCAGCCCCTTGACACCAGCCCCTGCGGGCTGCGGTCTCTTTCTCCTTGCCTCAAATCTGAGCAGGCTCTGCATCTGCTTGACCAGCAGAGTAGGAAAGGACCGGCAGCTCCTGGGTTCTGCTCTGGGGACTCCCCTGCCATGTGGTGCAAGGGCCCAGGGGGCACTGCAGAGAGGCCCGAGGGGAGTGGACCCAACATCCGCAAGCCGACAGGCAGCGCCACCCTGCCACTGTGTGGCCGGTGATCTGTGCCGGTTAATTGTGTCAACTTGACTGGCTTCGGGAACACCCAGATACCTGGTGAAGTGTGTCTGAGAGATGGTTTCCAAAGAGATCAGCATGTGAGTGTGAGTGGAGGTGGTGTGGGCGGGCACCAGGCCACAGGATGGGGAGAACACAGACGCACAGAAGGCAACCTGGTCTCTTTTTCAAGAACTGAGATAGACTCTTTCATTCTGTTGTCTTGAGCACTGGAACTCCAAGATCCCGGGCCTCTGGGCTCCGGGACTGACATAGCAGCCTCTTGGGTCAGCAATGACTCACTTGGCCTCCCTGTGAGGCCTCCAGAGTCGGACTGAGCCGCTGGCATCCCTGGGCCTTGCAGGGCACCTTCTCAGCCACCACAATCATGTGAGCCAATTGGCCTATTGAGTCCCCTCTCATATATCTGTGTGCATCATACCAGCTGTGTCCCTCTGTCGTCGTCCAAGGCGATCCTCCAGTCCCAGCAGCCCAACTCCCATCCCAGCTGGTGCTGCAAGGAGAGATGAGCCGCCCCTGCTGAGCCCTATCCTAACTGCTGATTCATGATCAAGACAAGTGACTGCTAGAGGGGTTCGTGACTCAGCTACAGATGCTGAGCTGTCTACCTCCCCGAGCTTTCTATTCAACCACACGCTACACGAGTGCCTAATGTGTTCCGCTCAATGCCTGGTGCATACAAAGTGCCCAGTGAGTGGCAATTATTATGATTCAGAAAAAAAAAAAATCAAAGCTGCCTGAGTTTTCTTCCAAGATGAGGGAAAAAGCATTACTTCCTGTCTTAGAGTGCTTTGCTCCAGGCTTGGCATTCTAAGGAGGCCGCTTCATTCAATGAGGTCACAGAAGCACTTAATAGCAGAGAGCATGGCACCACCCATCACTCAGGCGATGTGAGCTCAATGCCCTTCCAAGCTCATTCTCCTCTGACGCCCAGGAACGTTCACAGATCTAACTTGCTCCCCACCTCTGCCAGCGCGCTGCCCTCCAGGCCACCATGGGAACCCTCTCTTGTCCTCAGTCTCTCTGAGACCTAACGCTCACTTTGAGTCGATTCCCTAAGCCCAGGGTGGCATGGCACCTCCAGCAGGAGGACAGGCTGCTGCTCCTAGCCCAGAAAAACATTACGTTTGTAGGAATGCATGCTACAGGCACAGGCACAGGGGATCAAACCCGCTAGGGCCAGAAAAGGAAGACTCCAGTCTTGTTAAGAAGATCCACAGTAGGGAGTCGAGTCAATTAGGGCCCCCCTGGCTGCAAAAATCTGATCTGCTAGGGATGACTACTCTGCAAAGTGGGATTAAAGTGTGGCCTGTGCAGGAAAATGAAGACTTTTTTTTTTTTTTTTTTTTTTTATAGGCAGAGTTAGACAGTGAGGGAGAGAGACAGAGAGAAAGGTCTTCCTTTTTCTGTTGGTTCATCCCCCCAAGTGGCCACTACGGCCGGTGCGTTGCAGCCGGCGCAGCACACTGATCTGAAGCCAGGAGTCAGGTGCTTCTCCTGGGCTCCCATGCGGGTGCAGGGCCCAAGCACCTGGGCCATCCTCCACTGCACTCCCGGGCCACAGCAGAGAGCTGGCCTGGAAGAGGGGCAACCGGGACAGAATCTGGCGCCCCGACCGGGACTAGAACCCAGGGTGCTGGTGCCGCAGGCGGAGGTTTAGCCTAGTGAGTCGTGGTGCCGGCAGGAAAATGAAGACTTAAAGGAGAGTTTCCCTGTTGGCCTCTGCAACTTTCCACCCGCCGTGGATAGCAAAATCCATGCACGCTCAGGGCCCTCAAATGCAACTGGCTCAGAAGCTATGCGCATCAACCTGTACGCAGCGAACCATCTCTAGATTATTTATTTATCAGACCCAAGGGGTGCCCATGCCATGCCAAGTGGTTGTGCTGCCGTATTTTCTAAGTTACCGTGATAAGAATAAAATATCCAAGACGCATTCAGCACAGATACGATATTTTTTAAGTGTTTCGGTCGACCAAGGATGTGCAGGGCACATTCATTGGTCAATGGAAAAAGCAGAGTCACAGCTTTCTTTTTAGCCTTTCAAGACGGAGACAGAATTCTGTGTCAGTGAGGAGAAAACGCACGGCAAATTATCAGCCAAGTACCCATGATCCCATCAGTCAGCTGCTAAGACGGGGTTAGTCTCATCAACACAGCCCAACGAACGACCGTGCTCTGCAGCCCTGGCAGCTCCGATACGATTAAGCCACCGCTGACATGAATGAGGCGTGCCCAGACTTGGGTTTGCTAGGCAGATCTCCAGACAGAGGGCTACAGTTTCTGGGCCAGACTGGGAGGGGCGGGGCGGGGTTGGGGGTCAGCAGCAGGAATTCTTGTTGTTTTCAAAATTGAGGAAGCACCATGTGGGACACAACGAGGCATTTGTAAAGCAAGCCAATAAACCCAAAACTGGTTTCTGTGTCTCTCTTCCTCTTTCAGCAAACAGAGTCTCCCGGTCCCTCTCCCTACGGACTTGATCGAGATGACGGCTGTTCCTAAACACAGGCTTCAGCCCCACCAGGCTGTTGCTGGTTCAGCGTTAGAGGTGAGAACTGTGTGTAAGAGAGACCCCCGCACACGGCTGATGCAGGAGTCACCAGACCAGCGCATGCTGGTGGTGGCCACACCTACCACTGAGCGCTCCCACCCCCAAGCCTGACTCCCCCCCAACCCACCTTCTGATTCTCGACCTTCCATTAGGGATGGGATGAGTGCAGGAACTGGGGAGAGGAATGGATGGAGAAGGAAACAGAAACATTCCAGATACATGCAGAGTGTGTGTTTCAAGCTCCCAGAAGCCCTGCATGGCACACTTTACACTGCTGGAGCCCGTGCTGAGAAGGGGCAGCCAGGAAGGAGAATTCTTGTTGGATGGCTGGCTCATGTGCTTCTCAAATAATTCCGAGGATAATTCTTCGGAGACAGGGGACAGCATGTGAGACAGGGGCCTGAATAGCTGAGTCATTGGGGTGTCCATGGTTCTAAGGAAGAGGGGCCCTGGGACTGGAGCCACGCGGGCTTCAGAGGCAATGGGGGCTGGGGGGAGAGGCAGCAGGGGCAGAGCGGGAAGGGAAGGGTCCAAAAGTGTCCCCTTCCGGTGACATCATCAACAGATTCAGATGAGAAAAGCCAGACGCTAGGAAGCCACGGGTCAGAGTGGGCCTCTGGCCACCTGGACTGAGAATGCAGGGTGGATGTACTGCCTCAAGCACGAGGCCGGCCACTACCCCCGCCCCACCGAGATGCCAAGACGGGAGAACACTCAGAAACGCCACCCCAGCAACCAGGAGCGACTGGCACACGGGGAGAGCGGTAAAGTCCGGCCTCTCTCAGGCATGTCTGGGCACGGCCTCCCAGAGGCCAGCAGCTGAGCTGGCCACCATGGATAGGGAGACTAGGTATGCAGGGTGGGGGCACGGCCCCAGCTCTCAGGTGTCTCCTAGGGGCCCTGGTTCCACCCCGATGGCCTCATCCATTTTTCTCGGGTGCTCGAAACCCAGTCAAGTTTACTGCAAACAGGACTCATGCAGGGGACAGGAGGCACTGCTCCAGGCAATGCTGTGTGGGAGCGAGGGCAGGGGAGGCAAACTGCAGACCCACCGTCCACGCTGACCTCCTGAGCTGCAGAAGGTTCCACCCAGCTCCCCGCCCCGCCCGGCCCCGGGAAAGGGAGGGCGGCAGCTCCACAGCCCAGCACAGGCCCCGCCTCTTGTGAGCGGAGCAGCTCCCGCCCAGGCTTTGGAGATCCACAGAAACGATTAGGCCCAAGGAAAGTGGGGCAAGCGGGGCAAGCGGAAGAGCTGGGGCAGCCAGACATCTGTGCAGCCAGGGCAATTACAACTGGCGCGAGAACAAAAGGCCAGCGGGAGGCAAACGGCGCCCGGACCGCCAGTGATGGGGGCAGGGTGTTCCCCAAAGCAATCTGTCTCGTTGGGAACAAGGGAAGGCTGTTACCCAGGGAAAGCACAGAGATACAACCTCCCCCCTCTCCCCTCCTCCTCTCCCTGGCCAGCCAGGGAAAGGGCTCCAGTCAAAGCCGCCGATGGCTGTTACTGACCTGGAAATCCCAGGACGAAAGATCCCTGGCTCCTTAGACAGGAGGGCATGGCCAGTCCTAAGGGTGAGGCTGCCTGCTCTCGAGCCAGCCCCAAGGCGTGGGGAGCTACGATTTTAATGGGCACCAAGCAAGGCATTCCTTCCCCTTGGTCTGGGCGGGGTGGTAAAGTTGAAAGATGGGGTTCACCTCCCCTCCACTGTCCCTCTGAGCTCCAAAGAACCCGGCCACTGATAGCGGAGGGGGGCTCAGGGGCTGAGCAGCAGCCTGGAGTGGGGCTGAGGTCGGACCCTGCCGACCACGGAGGGGAGAGGGAGAGGGATGGGAGGATGAGTAGCAGGGCTGAGTGCTGCCCCCAGCAGAGGCCTCTGTGAGGACGGAGATGACACCGGATCCCTCTCTGGTCAGGGCCGGCAGGGCTGTAACAGGCACAGGGCACTCGGGACGGGCGGAGAGCTCCCCCTTTTCCTTGTCTGCACACATATTTCCCGAGGAGCTGCGTGTGATGGGCGTGATGGGTGTTATCACACAAGACGCCAAGCACACGCTGCGGCTTTCATCTCTGACCGTCATTGGCACCCAGCTCGGCAGTGCCAGACACGCGGGGGGTGGGGGTGGGGGAGTGTCAACTCCTGCCCCTGGCATTCATGGCCTCTCCTAGACGCTTGCTGTGTGAAGGCAAATAAACACTGGCACACACCCCAAGAAGCTCCCTGTCCATGACAGGGGCAAGACAGACCTGGATAAAACGGTATGGAAAGCGGCTGCAATCTTTTCTAAAAGGCAATGAGGACGCACACAAAAGCAATTACACCTAAGTGGGGTGGGCAAGAAAGCCAGAGAGAGAGAGAGTGATGTGTGAGCTGGGCTTTGACAGATGAGTAGGAGTTCTCCAAGAGGACAACGTGTTCTCTGTGGGTGCAGCATCAGAGGCAGAGGTGAAGCCGTGGGAAGGGAGGTGCGTGGATGGGGGGTGGGCTCTGAGCAGGGGCTGCAGGAGCCTGCACCACGCCAGGGGGCCGACCTCAATCGGGAGTGGGGCAGGAGGGAGCCATCAGAAACGTTTTATCAAGATCGAATTCACATTCCCTAAAATTCCCTCTTTGAAAGCACACAGCCAATGGTTTTAAAGCCTATTCAGAGTTATGCAATCAGCAGTCTATTTCCGGAACACTTTCTTCACTCTCCAAGAAGTCCTGTGCCCATTAGTAGCCTGTTCCCACGCCCACCTGCCTCGGGCACCCACGCAGCTACCTGGCATGGGCAGATCTACAAGTGAAATCCAGTGACACGCAGTATTCTCAGACTGGCCTCTTTCATTTAGCATGATGTTGTCAAGGTTCACCCATGTGCTGTAGCATATGTCAGTACCTGTGTGGTTTTTTTTAATGATTTATTTTTTATTTGAAAGGTAGAGTGAAGGGGGAGTGGGGGAGATCTTCCACCTGCTGGTTCACTCCCCAAACGCCCACAACCTCTGAAGCTGGGCCAGGATGAAGGCAAGAGCTAGGACTTCTATATCCAGGTCGCCCGTGTTGAGTGGTAGGGGCCCAAACACTTGAGCCATCATCTGCTGCCTTCCTGGGGCACATCAGCAGGAAGCTGGATCAGAAGCACAGGAGCCAGGACTCGAACCTGCACTCTAATATGGGATGTGGGATCCCACGCCTGCACTAGTACCTGATTATTTTTAAGCCACCTTTTGTCCAATAGTTGACGGACATTCGGTTTGCTTCGACTTTCCGGCCATTGTGAATAAAGCGGCCACAGAAGCTTGTGTGTAAGCCGTCGTGTGTGAGCACCTTTTCATTTGCCCCTGGGGAACCATCTGCAGGTTGGAAACGCTGATTCACTGGGTGACTGTGTTCAGTCAGAGCAACAGCCCGGCTGTTTTCCAAGGTGGCTGCACCACGTCACAGGCTCCCCAACACTGTAGGAGGGTGGCAGTTCTCCACAGTCCCACCAACACTGCATCTTGTTTCTTTTTGATTACGTCCATCCTAGTGGGTGTGAAGGGGCACCCTGTTGTCCTGGTTTCATCAAGGGTTTTCAGCAACAGAAGGAGCTGTTTTGTAACAAAACAGAGGGTGAGTTGGACAGGAAAGAAACCAGAAGATGTAATAATAATTTAGGGAAGAATTAATTAGGTTCTGGACCAGGGCAAAAGGATAAGAATGGTAACAGAGTGGCCTGCATTGTAGCACAGCCGGCAGGCTAGGCCGCTGACTGCAACACTGGCATCCCATGAGGTCGCTGGTTTGAGGCCTGGCTGCTGCACTTCCAATCCAGCTCTCTGCCAATGCACTTGGGAAAGCAGCAGAAGACGGCCCAAGTGCTCAGGCCCCTGCTACCCATCTGGAGACCCAGATGGAGTTCTGGATTTCTGGCTTCAAACGGACCCAGCCCCAGCCATTGCAGCTATTTGGAGAGTGAACCAACAGATGGACGACCTCTCTCTCTCTCTCTCTTTCTCTGTATTTCAAATAAATCTTTAAAAAAATGATGAGAGAGAGAGAGATCCTGGAGTAGTAGAACCCCCAGAACTTGATGAGAGGCTGGATGTGTGGCCCTGTGGAGAAGAGTCAGGGTAAGGTGGGCGTCAGTGTTTCCCATCTGAGCAATCAGGACCCCGTTAACCAAGCCGGAGGAGGAGAGCTGAGTCTTGGCTAGGGAGGGGAGATTCTGAGTTCTGCTGGGGACGCGTGAAGTTGACAGTGCCCGGGGAGATTCATGTGGGTTGTGATGCTGAGTTAGTTGGCCACTGGAAAAAGACACTGTAGGATGCCAGAGAGATCTACAGAGGGAGCTCCAGGGTTTTCCAACCCCCTGGAAGGCGACGGCTGAGTATCATGGGATGCACACCTGATAAAGAATCATGTGATACATTGGGAAGTTGTGGCAGGAGGCCTTTCTGTGGTCCATGGGTAGAGGGTAGGGTGATCTGAAGACAGAATGGGAGGAGGCAAGGGAGAAAAAGGAGCAGTACTGATGCTTCCCACTGTGCCTGTCACACACACGGATGCCAAGGGACGTCAGGACAGTCCCCCGCCCTTCAGCTGAGGATGCAACACCCAAGGGTGGTAGAGGCAGGATGCGTGGTGCTTTCCTGCTGGGCGAGCTGCCCTGGGAAGCTCCTGCCTGCCCCAGCCCAAGACGTCTAGCAAAATTTGTCCTTCATGTACCCAGCTTCTCACTCTGTAAGATTTTAGTGAAATGAAAAATAGGAAAACGAGAGGAGATTCGGCTTCCCAAAGATGCACTTTCTTTTTGAGAACTCATGGGCAAGCGATAAAACAAGACTTGGCCAACCGTTCAGCGGCCATAGGTGCATCCAGGACTTTACTGGGAGACGAAGTGCCATCAAGTTTGAGCTGTAACCCTGACCTCAGAATCAGCCCTTAAGGCATTCTGGTCTGGCTGAAAAGCCCATGAGAGCATTTCAGGCATGGAAAGCCAAGACACTGTGACAAGAACATGTCCTTCATGAAGGATCTCTGTGAGTGAGACCCCAGTGGGAAGAAGAGGCCATCAAAGAAGGAGGGACTTTTTCTCTGAAGGGAGGAGAGGACTTCCACTTTGCATATGGCCTTGTCTATGTACTGACAGAGTTTGTGGATTCAAAAGGTTTCCAAGCCTTGGCAGCTCACGTCAAGAGCCTCAGGTGATCACTGAGGTCCTACATAACAGTGTTAATTGTTAAATTAACAACAGGATTCACTGTGCACTAACTCCCCATGCAAGACCTCTGTCCTCAATGAGTTATATTATGAGAATTAACTGTAAAACTTGTTCTCAATGTGTGTGTGTGTGTGTAAACTGTTGAAGTCTTTACTTAGTTTAGAGTTGGTCTTTTGTGTACAAAGTTAACTGAAAACGAATTTTAATAGAGAATGGGACTGGGAATGGGAAAGAGAGGAGGAACTGGGGTGGCAGTGGGGATGGGAAGAAGGTATGCTGGGAAGAATCGCTCTATTCCTAACGTTGTACTTATGAAATGTGTACTCATTAAATAAAAGGCTTCTTTGGAGAAAAAAATGCCAATTTATTACTAGCCAACAGAATATTAATATTTTGAATGTCTGGCTGGTCAACCAAACAGCCTCACTGGCTTTTCTTCCATGAAGTTGTCCTATAAAGGCCTTTTTAAAGTACTGTACAGCGGTTGGTGCTGTGGCGCAGTGGGTCAAGCCGCTGCTTGCAGTGCCGGCATCCCATATGGGCGCCAGTTCAAGTCCTGGCTGTTCTACTTCCGATCCAGCTCTCTGCTGTGGCCTGGGAAAGCAGTAGAGGATGGCCCAAGTGCTTGGGCCCCTGTACCCGCATAGGAGACCCAGAGGAAGCTCCTGTCTTTGGATCGGCGCAGCTCTGGCCACTGTGGCCATTTAGGAAGTGAACCAGTGGGTGGAAGACCTCTCTCTCTCTCTTTCTCTCTCTCTCTCTCTCCCTCTCTCCCTCCCTCCCTCTGTCTTTCCTTCTCTCTCTGTGTAACTCTTTCAAATAAATAAATCAATCTTAAAAAAAAAAAAAAAAAAGAGCCAAAAGGTCGAGAGAAGCAAAGGAAAAGTCCCTGACCTCAGATCCACGGTCTACCCTTCTACACCCAGGGTCCGGGGAGGCTGCTCACCGCAGCTGAGTCAGAGCTCCCTCGTCCACAGGCTTCTGGCTTGGGTTGGCCAACGGGAAGTGAGAAGGAGGTTGACTACACTTCCTCCCAGCCAGGCTCCTGGGGGTTGTGAGTCCGGCTACTGAGGGTGCTGCTCAAACCAGGTGGTTCCCACTGGAGACCCATCACCTCCAGGGCCCTCAACCCAGGGCCCTCAACCCAGGGCCCTCAACCCAACGCCCTGCTGCTCCCTAGAGGAGGACGTGTCCCTTGTAGGTGCAGTCTTCTCTAAGCCTTGCAGGTGCTTCTGTGAACACATGCAGATCTCCCATTGTATGCGCCTCTGCTTCCGACACTAACGCTCAAGAGTAAGGAGCAGCCTACTCTGGGAAACTCAGCAATTGATACATTTTCCAAAGCAAAAAAGGCAAGCAGATCAACATCTCACGCATGCCCCCGTCAGCGGTCAACTTCCTGCCTCTTGCACTGTGTCGCATTGCTCTATTTAGATTTGAAAGACGATGAGTGAGCCACATACACCCTTCAGTGCCGCAGGTGCCAACGTATGGCCCAGTCCTGCTCTCAAAGATAGCTGCAGAGGGTGGCAAACAGGCCGATGCCACTCCAACACCAGGCCCCACAGAGCCACCCACCTTGTGGCACTCTCCAAGCGCAGGCTGACTTCCGAAGCTTCCATGTCACTACTTGGGCATCAACCAAGGAGGGGCCCTGGCTGTGGGAGTCACTGCCCAGGGAGGTAAAGGGCCACCGTGACCAACCAGCCATGGTTAGTTCATGGGGCTCATAGGCTCAGTCTCCTAGTGGTGTAGCAGTCTCAGGTGCAGAAAACTCAAACGAATGAATTCCCTTCCCAAGAGGTTACTGCCTGAGAAACTACAATCTGTCCACCTCTTACCTGTGACCTCCATGTGGGTGGAGTGAGCACAGCGTCCCTCCTCTGGGGGACCAGGTTATACCATACTCCCGGAGTTGCACACAAGGATCAAGTGATATCATGTAAGGGAGCGCCCCCTGGTGGCTGACCCAAGGAGGTACACAGAACTCAACTTCCCCTTCTCCAAAACTAGCCGCTCTGTCGCAGCTTGCCAGTCTCTGACTTAGCTAGATGAGCATCCTCTCGCTCACAGAGTTTGTCAACAGCCAACGTACCTGGAAGTGAACGTGCTACCCTACGCTTCTGAGACAAGCGATTCTAGCTGCATTTTCCCATGGAAATGCTGGAGGGAAAGTCACTGACACTTGGGTTACATAGCCGAGACCAGTTCCTCACCCCGCTCCTATCCACCCTTGTCAATCAAGTGCCACTCCTACCACATGATGGCCATGCTGGGAACTGCCTGGGTTCAGAGCCCGGTGAGGAAACAGGCGTGTCTGACTGGAACAAGCACACATTTCGCTGCTGAGCCACTGCAGCCCTGGTGGCCCTCATCTGTGTCACCGCCATGGTGACGCCATTAGAAACGAGTCGCACACTGGAGAAACAGTGGTTACAAAGATGACGGTGAGGCTGCACTCCGCTCCCTTGTCTTGGGGTGCTGGTTAGGGGAGTGGTTGGTCACAGCAGGAAGAAGACTTGTGACCCGCTGTGAGCTTCTACGAGGACAAATTAACAGTTCCCAGGATGACTCCAGAGTGCCACCCAGGAGAGTCAGCGGTCCCTGGGAAGAAACCCAAGAATGGCCATGTGCCTGGAGTTATACAAGTGTCTATGCTGGCTGACAGGCATCAACGTGGCCCCGGCTCCCCAAACCTCACCCATCCGAGGTCTTCCTTGGAGATAAGCAGGTGGGGCTTTCCAAATACCCAAACTGCGGTTGGGGTGTTTGTCCCCCAAGGGTTCCTGTGTTGGAAGCTTGGGCCTCAGTGTGGCGATGTTAAGAAGTAGGGTACAGCAGGAGGGCCTTGCGTCACTGGAGTGTGCAGTCAGAACACGGCTATTATCAAAGCCTGATGCTGGTGCCTCCTAGTGTCTGCAGCGGTCCAGCCCGCACTGCCATCTCTTCCTCCCACATGGGTTCCCACCATTGGGCACACCGTCCACTGTCCACCAGGGGGAGGTCCTCCTGAGGGTCGGGCTAATGTTGGGGCCACGCCTTGTGAGCTGAACTTCTTTACTTCATAGAGTTAGCCCACCTTGGCTATTTCACTATAGCAATGACACATGCATAAACACCTACAGAGGCACATCATGGAGACCCTCACGACATAGGGTAAAATGCTGACTACGTCCTAAAATGACACATCCAGGAGCTCACGTGTGCCACACGAAGTTCCCTCTTCTAATTCCCACTCTCCCACTTTTTCTTAAGACCATCCAGGATGCAAATAGTCCAATCAAGTGAGTGAAAAAGACCCATTTAACAACATGAAGGAGGGGCCAGCACTGTGGCGTAGCAGGTAAAGCCACCGCCTGCAGTACCGACATCCCACATGGGCACCAGTTCAAGTCCCAGCTGCTCCACTTCTGATCCAGCTCTCTGCTATGGCCTGGGAGAGCAGTAGAAGATGGCCCAGGTCCTTGGGCCCCTGCACCTGTGTGGGAGACCTGGAAGAAGCTCCTGGCTCCTGGAGCACCTATTTGACGTGATTAGATTCTTGTGAAAAGCAGAGACTGTGGTCAGCTGCACGTTTCTTCTCTGTTCTTGCCTAACAGCGGCCATCTGAGGAGCAGGATGCCAAAAGTGTAACCCAGAAGGGATCCTGAAATCACCTTTATGAAGAAAAATAAGAGTCCAAAAGCTGAGAGAGCTAGCTGGAGCCCAGAGGAGACAGGACACGCAGAAGCAGAAGAAGAGAGTGTAAAGGAGTCCGGCAGGCTCCGTGCTCAGTGCACACCGGGGGAGAGGGGCATGAGCAGGGAGACGGACTGTGGCAGCCTCCATACACCTGATTTTATCAGCTTCTTACAACCTCGGCCACTGTGAAGGAGCCTGGGGCCAGCGTTTGTTTTTAAAAGATTTATTTATTTATTTGAAAGTCAGAGTTACAGAGAGAAAGAGAAGGAGAGGCAGAGAGAGAGAGAAAGAGAGAGAGAGAGAGAGGTCTTCTGTCCACTGGTTCACTCCCCAATTCACTGCAACGGCCGGAGCTGGACCGATCCGAAGCCAGGAGCCAGAAGCCTCTTCTGGGTCTCCCACTCGGGGGGCAGGCACCAAGGACTTGAGCCATCCTCTACTGCTTTCCCAGGCCATAGCAGAGAGCTGGATCAAAAGTGTGGTAGCTGGATCTCGAACTGGTGCCCATATGGGATGCTGGCACCGCAGGTGGCAGCTTTACCTGCTATGTCACAGCCAGCCCCTAGGGACCACCATTTTTAACATTGCATTTGTTTTCTGAAAGACTCTTGCAAGACTGGGTTTGCTGACCAGGCCAGCCTGTATTTATCGAAGTATCACAGAAGTTCAAAAAGTTCGTGGAAAACAGAATTAGAAGGTAAATATTTTGGTGCCCAAAATTTTGAAGTTGATGTAGACGAGGGATCTTTGAAAAGAAAACTGTTGACTTGCAAAGCTTTTTTTGCATGGAAACAAATTTATCTTTTCTTTTCCTTTATTTATTTGAGAAGCAGAGAGCAGGAGACGTACAGAGACAGAAAGAGAGACAGCTCCCGTCCGCTGGTTCATTACCCAAATGCCTGCAACAGCTGTGGCTGAGCCTGGAGCTGGTGTCAGCCGCCAGAAACCCAATGCAGGTCTCCCACATGAATGGGAGGAACCCAATGACTTGATCCGTTGCAGCTGCCTACAAGGATCTACACCAGCAGGAGGCTGAAATTGGGAGGCAGGTGTTTGAACCACCAGGCCAAACGTGAAACCCTATCTTCATCTTATTTTTCCACAAACTTTCTGAAGTGCTCTCACAGATGCACCACGCGTCTACACAATGAAAACTGTTCGTATTTCTATCCTGTTTATTTTGCATCTCGATTCAGCTAAGAGACGAGGGTGAGCCAACCAAACGAGGTGCTGCCTAAGTGACACTGCCCCAGGGTTTGAGCACAACTCGGCACCTGTTTGCAATGAACAAACGGAATCCCAGAAATCATGAACTTGGCCAAGGCAAAAGGAGAGCTGAAAGAAGACTTGTGGTTCAATGGGTATAGTGTTTCAGTTTTGCAAGACTGAAAAGTTCCAGAAATCTGTTGCACAACAAGGTACTCACAGTTCACGATGCATGTTGTACGCTTAAGCTTAAGACGATCAATTTCATGCTGCAGGTTTTTATTTTTACCATGATTAACAACAAGAGAAATACAATTTACTTTTTTAAATTAAAAAAAAAATTGCATCCTTGACTCCACGCCCTATACACAGCTACGGCTACTGCAGATTGTGTTCATTTAACGAAATTTACTCTCCCCAAAAGGCCGAGGGAGAGCTAGACGGGGTGACTACTACATTTTACCATCTGCTTTAAAAGGGAAGCAGACCAGATGCAAGCATTTGGTGTTGGGACACCCGCATCCCACATCATAGTGGCTGGGTCGGGGTCCTGGCTCCATTCCCACGTCCAGCTCCCTGCAAATGTGCATTCTGGGAGACAGCAGGTGATGGCTCAAGCAGCTGAGCCCCTGCCACCCACACGGCAGACCTGGATTGAGTTCCTGGTCCCCAGCTTGGGCCTGCTCCGGCCCCGGCCATTGCAGGCATTTGGGGAACAAACCATTGGATGGGAACACACACTCTCTCTCTCTCTCTCTCTCCATCTCCCCTTCTCAAGTAACTAACAGAAAATATTTTAAATATTCCAAAATAGTTAATCATCTGTTCCAAGATTATTAACTCAGAGGACTCAGACAAACGGCCACTATTACAGCTACGGTGACTTTCTGACGAAGCCTTACTTTCTACTTTCTCCTGAAGCATCATTGTAGCTTAGCATTCTCAAGAGAGGAGGAGGCAGAGCCCAATTCTGAGATCTGAAGCTGTTGTGAAAGCTGTTAGAACGTATAACAGCAGCCGGCACTGCAGCATAGTGGGTAAAGCCACCACCTGCAGCACCAGCACCCCATATGGGCACCGGTTCGTGTCCCGGCTGCTCCACTTCCGATCCAGCTCCCTACCAATGTCCTAAGAAAAGCAGCAGAAAATGGCCCAAGCACTTGGGCCCCTGCACCCACATGAGAGACCTAAAGACTCCTGGCCCAGCCCTGGCCATTGCAGCCACCTGGAGATTTGAACTAGCAGAGGGAAGACCTCTCTCTCTGTAACTCTTGCAAATAAAAAAAATTAATAAAAAAAAAAAAGAAGAACTTCTAACAATGATTTTCTCAAAGGCAAGGGTGGAGTGCACCTCTGAGACAGGCTTAGTATTGTGAGTCATCCTTAAAAGTTTTAAAGACTTCATCATGGTGATGGCAATGTATGCCAAGAGGGCCAGGCTTTTGGGATCTGGAGACGGGGAGAGGCGACAGTGGAGTTGCAGCAGGTGCAAGGAGCAGCCAAGAGCTGATGCTCCAGTTTGAGTGTGGAGGCAGGAGGAGTCCTCTCTTACTCAGAGCAGGGATGGTCTCTGAGTTCTGCTCAGGCCTCCCACTGCTCCGACAGGGCCCCTCACACTGTGGGGAGGGGTCCTGCTTCCCTCCGCCAACCAGGGTAACGTCCATCTGTCCCGAAACACCCAGAATAATGTTTGACCACACGTCTCGGCAGCTGGGGCCCGGGGCAAGGTGATACACAACAGTGACCACAACAACGCGCCACCTCACCCCATTCCAGGCAGGGGAGGGGGCAAGGACAGTCGGCTCACAGTGGGAGGGGAGGTGGGGGTGGAATTCGTGAGCAGCAAGGAACAGGATGTGTCTAGCCCTGAGTGGAAGACAAGGGGCTCCCAGTCCCCACTGCTGCTCACCCCCATCTCACGGCCGCCCCTGGAGAGCTCACTCAAGGTCTACTCAGGGTAGGGAGAGCTGTGTGCCTGCGTGCACCTGTCAGGATGCCTACATCCCTGAAACACCACCAACAGTGTCAAGTGCTGGTGGAGCCACCAGAACGCTCACCCCTTGCTGAGACGACCCATTTGGAAAACAGCTTGCTGGCTTCTTAGAATGACCCGGCAGCTCCACTGCCAGGTACTTACCCAAGAGAAATGAAAGCCACATTCACGTACAAGCCTGTGTGCGGATGCTGGTGACCAAATACTAGATAGAACCACCCAAGTGCCCTTGACTGGGCGAATGGGTAAACAGAACACTACTCAGCAACAAAAAAGGAATAAACCGTTCACGCCCGAATCTCAACGGCATTCTACAACGTGAAGGAAGCCAGTCTCAAAAGGGCCTGTGCCACGTGATTCTACTGAGCTGATGTTGCTGGAAAGACATGCTTTATAAACGACAGTGACAAAGATGGCCCAGGGGGTGCCGGAAGCCAGAGGCTGGAGGGGGGCAAGAGTCGGTGTGAGGGACAGTGTGGGGTTACCGGATGACTGTGGAGTCAGGGAATTGTTGTGCATTTTAATCTGGGCGGGGTTAGGTGGTCTGCATGGGTTAACTAGCATGAATGACACGGGTTTCCTACAGCACCGCATTTGCGATACGAGAAAACATTTGCAACTACAATGGCGAATAACTGAATGCCACCCAACGGATGCACAGAGGAAATGTGCCCAATGTGGAACACTGGTGAACTAGGAGGCAGGCAAGAGAGGTTGAGGAGCCAGTGCGGTGGCATAGTGGGTAAAGATGCAGCCTGCAGTGCCGACATTCCATATGGGTGCTGGTTCGAGTCCCAGCTGCTCCACTTCCAATCCAGCTCCTTGCTATGGCCTGGGAAAGCAGTAGAAAATGGCCCAAGTCCTTGGGCCCCTGCACCCGCGTGAGAGACCTGGAAAAAGCTCCAGCCTGCTGGTTTGGGGTCGGCGCAGCTCTGGCTGTTGTTGCGGCCAACTGGGGAGTGAACCAGCGGATGGAAAACCTCTCTCTCTGCCTCTCCTTCTCTCTCTGTGGAACTCTGACTTTCAAATAAATAAATAAATCTTTAAAAAGAGAGAGAGAGGTTGAATCCAGAAGATACACAAGCAGGCGGCCACGGGAGGGCCAGGGCATCCCAAGCACCCTTTTCATATTTTTGTGTGGAAAGATAAGGGATCGTCTCCAGCCACTGGACACAACTGGGAATCTGAAAAGCAAACAGGGGGGACTTGCGATGCTGCTTTTGTCCAGGACTTTGTACTCACGGGCCCCTAGGACAAAGCCTAACGGGAGAAAATTTAGGCTGACAGAGGACTTGCTCTATCCGACTTCATTTCTATCCGACTGGGTTTCCCAGTCCTCACCCAAATCCCAGGGACAAGAGGAGAAGCCATGGGCACCGCAGGTGCCTCTGCCCGGCCGGCCAAGGCCCGGTCACTGCCGGGCAGCACCCAGGGGCATGGCCGGCTGCTCTGGGAACTTCCTCTCACCTCCTTCTCCCCGTCCCGTGGAGAGATCTGCACGGATCAGGGCCGCCAGAGGGCAGGAAGAGGCTCCAGGGAACGGATGGGTTCTGTCATCACCGAGAGCCATCCAGAACGGTGGCACGGAACATCCTCCTCCGTTCCGTTCACCCCTGGCCTTCTCAGGGTGCTCACACCCATCAGAGAGCCCAAGGTGAGCCCCGCTGCTGCACCCGGGCGGCTCTCCCTCCTCTCCCTCTCGCTAGCACTTGCTGTTCAACTGAGCCACCACTGGGAGCCCCAGGGCGGCACAGGCAGGAACCCGAGGCCAGGGAGGGATGGGAGAAGGGCCACAGAACTAACTACCACCAGTTTCCAGAATAACCAGCGACCACTTTGCAAACCAGCCCTAGACTCACAGCTGCAGGATGCTGGTTCCGTGTCACCCCGGTGTGTAATGACTGTTGGCAGCTCCCCCAGTGACACACACACAGTGTCTGAGATGGAAGAGGAGAGGGGACAAGGAGAGCACAGGAGGACAAGAGTGCTCGGGCATGAAGGACCTGTGTCACGGGAAACTCGCAAGAGAGATGGACCAATGAAGACGGAACCCCAGCAGGCGGTGCGCTGTGAGATTCGGGGACCCACTGGGAGGAACCGCACAGACGCGGATGCTGCCCTCCAGGATGCAAGCAGAGAGCTGCAGCCAGGTCTCCAGTGGGGCAGCGCCCGGACGCTGGGGGCTGAGCTCGGCCGCTCCTCCCACTCCTCCTCCCTGCCCAGCCCAGCCTAGCCCAGCCCAGCCCAGCCCAGCCCAGCGCCGCCGGCACTCACAGCTCCAGGATGAGAATGACGTCCGTCTTGTTCTCGTACACCTCGTGCAGGGTGATGACATTGGGGTGCTGGATCTCCGTCAGGATGCTGACCTCCCTCTCGATGTCCTCGCGGCTCACGCCGCGCCGGCTGGACTTGGTCCTCCGCTTCTTGATGAACTTGGCGGCAAACTGCAGGCCGGTGCTCTTCTCGCGGCATTTCTTCACCACGGCAAACTGTCCGCTGAAATGAGAAGACAGGACGTTTCTTCAATGGGCACCAATGACCATGGCGCCGGGGGTTACGACAGGACTGTGCGCACCAAAGCGCAGATGGTGGAAAAGTAACAAATGCCAGAGAAATATTCTGGATTAATTTTCAGGTTTTTAAAAAATTTTATATATGGGACCAGTGCTGCAGTGCTGGCATCCCATACGGGTGCCAGTTTGAGTTCCAGCTGCTCCACTTCCCATCCAGCTCTCTGCTATGGCCTGGGACAGCAGTGGAAGATGGCCCAAGTCCTTGGGCCCCTGCACCTGTGTGAGAGACCTGGAAGAAGCTCCTGGCTCCCAGGTTCAGATCGGCCCAGCTCCAGCTGTTATTGCCATTTAGGGAGTGAACCAGTGAGTGGAAGACATCTCTCTCTCTCTCTTTGTATCGCCCTCTCTCTGTCTATAACTCTGCCTCTCAAATAATACATAAATCTTAAAAAAAGTGTATTCACTTATCTGGAAAGCAGGAAGAGACACAGAGAGACCTACTATGGATAAGAGAAAGATCCACTGGTTCACTCCCCAAGTGCCTGTAACAACCAGGGCTGAGCAGGCCACAGCCAGGAGCTTGGAACTCAATGCATGTCTCCCATGTGGGTGCCAGGGACCCATTCATTGACCCGAGCCACCATCTGCTGCCTCCCAGGATGCACACCAGCAGAAAGCTGGGATCAGGAGCTAGAGGTGGACCTGGCCTCCGGCGCTCTGAGGATTATCTGCGTGTCTTCCTGGTGTCTTAACCACTCGGGCAAATGCCTGTGCTGTATTTTAGTTTTAGTAAGCCTGTTTCTTTATGGCTAACACTGCAAGCAATATAAATCCTTCAAGTCTATTTCATGGAATGGGCAGGAATGCTCACATTGCTGTCTTCCCCTCCCCGCCTCCCATTTCAGAGCCTGGCACAGAAGCTTGGAGCTCTCTGGTCTGACCTCATTTTCAGCAGCCTCCCTCTCTGCACCTCTCAGAGCCAGGAAAAAAGGGATTGAGTGCAGTGAATTGGCAGAAAAACGCCCAGAGCTCTGTCTTCTATGACATACTTCTAGTACCCATAGTCATCAATGGAAACTTCCAGAGTAAAAAAGTTGGCGATGGATCGTTGTTGGCTGCTCCTCCAGCAGGGTCGCCCCACTGCTCTACATTATCCTTATCCAGGGGTCTTTGTTCCCATGACAACTGGCTCCGCCCCCAGTGACAGACTTGGGTTGTGTGACCTGGGCTAAGGCAAATCAATGTCCCGTATCCTCCTGGCTCCAATGATAGTCACATAACCTAAGCATGGCTTTTCAGAGAACACGGGGACAGTCACCGACAGCATCCTAGATGCTCCAGCATATAGCCTGAGTCTGCTTTGCACACTAAAAGGGCATAAAAAACAGAGCTTGACACCTTAGTACGGTGTGGACAGTAAGGAAGTGGGAGCGTGAGAGCCAAGCAGCCCCCTCCCCAGAAAGCCAGCGAAACTCAATGGAAAGCCCCAGGCACGGCTCCCCATGTCCTCGCTTCTTCCCCAGCGCCCATCTCTTGGCACCTGCTGGAGAGCTGCTAGGCAAAGATTTATCACCATCACTTTTAGCTGGCTTTACTCTCCTCGTGAAGGCAACATCAGAGTTAGGATAATATTTGGATGTTGAAAAATGGATACTTTAAGCCATTATTCATGTACATTTGCAGTGGGAAGCCGCTGCAGAACAAACCACTGTGCGGGGTTATTCTTAAAACAGTGCACAGCATGTCATTAACGCCTCTCCCCCCACCCCCCGCACCCGCCCCTGCAGCAGTGCACGCTGGGATGCCGCACTAAGATGACAGCTATGAACCTGCTGCCTGGGCAGTGTGGTGCAGGGTGCAAGGGTGGAGCACATGGAGTCAGAGGAAAAGCAGAACCCATTCAGCTACTGCCATAGAGAGGCAGGCAAGGGGCATGCCCACTTACTGCCCCCTCCTCAAAGATGCCACCGCAGCCCCAAGGGGCACAGTCAAGGGGACCCAGCCCCGGGGACAGCTGTCCTTCCAGTAACTGGATCCTCACACCGTCAACAGCAACTCGCTGCAGGGACCTAAGTGGCGAGGCAGCCTGTGGGTTTTATTTATTTATTTATTTATTTTTGACAGGCAGAGTGGACAGTGAGAGAGAGAGAGAGAGAGAGAGAAAGGTCTTCCTTTCTCCATTGGTTCACCCCACAATGGCCGCTGCGGCCGGCGCATCACGCTGATCCGAAGCCAGGAGCCAAGAGCTTCTCCTGGGCTCCCATGCGGGTGCAGGGCCCAAGCACTTGGGCCATCCTCCACTGCACTCCCGGGCCACAGCAGAGAGCTGGACTGGAAGAGGAGTAACCGGGACAGAATCCGGTGCCCCGACTGGGACTAGAACCTGCGGTGCCGGCACCACAGGCGGAGGATTAGCCCATGGAGCCGTGGCGCCGGCCAGCCTGTGGTTTGAACTGTAAGGCTCTCCAGGACAAAGGGTGTGCGCCAGAGCAAACAAACCAACCTCCTGCAGGAGAGCCACAGAGCACCAACAGGCAAAACTAGACTCAAAGGCTCTTTCATGCACCGTGGGGGAACAGTTCCCCTTTTTCGTGATGGCGGAGGTGGCCACTCCAAGGCAGGTTTAGCCGCAAAGGCGGGGCGAGGGCAGGGGCTGGGCAACCCCGGGTGCACCAGCCCAGCAGCATGCGCATGCGCCCTAGTGTGAACCATGCTGTCAGGCTTCGCAGTAAGACACCTGGAATGAACGAACTTCCAAGGGACCTGTCACTCACATGTCAAGGCCCCTGCAGGGGGGAAGCTGGCTGGAGAGGAGGGGACAGGACCCCTGCAGGCAGGCGGGGAGGGCCAGGGTGCTGGCTAACTCTGCTGAGGTCAAGGGAGGGGCTCGCATGCCTTGGAGAACCACACCTATCTCAATCCCCCCACCTTAAGACACCTCTCCCCGAGTTTCCCTCCAGCCTCTCGAATCCAGAGCGCCTCCCACCCCTGGTGAGGCACCTGCTATCCTTTGTCTGCCTCCTGTCATTCCCACCCCCCTATGACTATGGATCCCTTGAGGATGGGGCTGCCGGGCTCACTCCACCTCCTAAGGCTCCGGGCACACACAGCTGGCCCACGGCGGCCATGCACCCTGCCAAGCTGCTGCTTCCCAGTTCTCAGTCTATAATCCCAAGAAGCAGAGGGTACTGCGCTGTCACTCAACGGAAGCGCAGAGCAGCTGTGAGCACAGACCGCCCACGAGAGCTCCCAGCCACCTCCAGTGGCAGGTGGGATGGAAGGGGAGGGGCTAAATGAGCTCATCTGCATGCAGTGTTTAGGAACTGGACCATCAGCTGGTATCTGCACAAACTGGACTTACTTTCAAGAATGTACAGTGGCTTCTACTTCAAAGTAAGGCAGCAATGTCACCTCTGGGGGTTGGGGATGTGCAGTGAGTCAACTGCCACCTGTGACACAGGCATCCCACATGAGCACTGGCTCTGAGTCCTGGGAGCTTTACTTCCCATCCAGCTCCCTGCTAATGCACCTGGGAAAGCAGCAGAAGATGGCCCAAGGGCTTAGGCCCCTGCCACCCAGGTGGGACATCCTGATGAAGTTCCAGGCTCCTGGCTTCATCTTGGCCCAGCCATGGCTGTTGGGGCCATCTGGGGAGTGAACCAATGGAGAGAAGCTCTCTCTATCCACTCTCTCTGTAACTCTGCCTTTCAAATAAATTAATAAATCTAAAGACAGAAATTTTTTTTTAAAAGGCAACGATCAACCAAAAGAAGGCTCAAATACAAAAACTCATTTAACAACAAAGAAAGATGCCAGGGAGAAAAAAGGCTTAAGAGCATGACTTTTATTTTTTTTTTTCTCAAAAATCCATAATAGGACTGCACTGTGTTAACAACATACAAAACCACTGGGAAACCTGTTCACTTGGCCTCAACCCTCAGATACATCACCCTCTTCTCCCTGTCCCTACCCAGAGTGCCTTCACCTGGGTGTCTCAGAGCTCAAGCAGGCAGGATGGACAGCCAGCCCCAGCAAGCCCACAGGCCCTTGCGTGTACCTGGCTCCCCATTCAGGAACCTCCAGGACGGAATCCCTCCAGGCAGCCGGCAGACGGGGAGTAGAGCTCCCAGGAGAAGAAATTCTTCCCGAATTTGCAGTCAGTTGCCTTGTGAGTCTGACTGTTGGTCCAGGGCTGCATCTGGCCCCTGGTGCCCCCTGGGGCTCCCTTTCCATCCTGGATTGGGACCACCCTGGAAGACAGCCAGCTCCTCCTCACCAACCCCTATGAGCCCAACAACAACAAGGGCTGCAGAACCACGCGCTCCCTCAGTAACAGGATGTGGCCGGCGTGGGGCTGTGCTCACACCAGGGATAGATGTGAACACAGTCAGTGCCAAGGCTGCCACCACGGCAACCCACCCTGGGGGCTGCCTGCCTGTCCTCCTCCCAGCAGGCCGAGGCTCCTCAGCAATTAACACCCATCCAGGCGGCCCCGTGATTAATTAATTCCCATCCACACAGCTAGGGCTGAATCACGATGGACGGATGGGAGCGAGATGGAAATGCCCTGACTGTGGGGATACGTCACTGTGATGAGACAGTACAGTCGATCTCATTATTCACAGATGCTGCACTTGTGACTTTCTCTACTCACTAACATTTATTTGTGAGCCCCGCGTCAACACTCGAGGCCTTCTTACAGTCTCTCACGGACACACACAGGTCAGCAAAAACTCCGTTCGCCCATGCACATGTCCCCTGCTGAGGTCGAACGAGGGCACAAGATGGCATGCACCCATTCATGAAAGCATCCGTGTTGTCTTGCAAGTAAACCTGTTGAGCCCCATCAAGTCTTATCTGCGTGTTTATTTGTAGCAGCCTCTGCTCTCGATGGGACATCAGAGAAGGCGCTGCATTCTTGATGGACACAGGACACCGCCATTAATTCCCGCCTCCTGGGTCGGTCTCAAACTTGGCTTCTAACACTGTCGCTGCTGGGCCTATCCAGGGTCCACGACCTACAAGCTTCCTCCCGGGGGAAATGGGTGCAGCTCACAAACCACAGGACTCCCAACAGCACACCACTTTCCCAGCTATGATTTTAAATACGTGTCCAGTTCCTTATGGGCAGGATATGATCACAAAGTGCCTGCATTAATGCTGGGAACAGATCTACTTTAAACATGACAGCCAATACGATCCATCCCTCCCCCTACCTCCTACATCTTTGCGATAAGCTTTCCGCTGAACACCAAATCGCTTTTCTTTTCCAGTTTAGATCATTTCAAAATGTTGGGCACAACTTTAATGCTGGTTTACAGGTGAGGTTAGTCTTTATGGAAGAGCTTAATGGAGGGTGGGAGAGAGCAGGGCCCTGAATTCCATGGCAACACTGCAGTCCCAGGTGACTGGGATTTTCAAGGATGGGTTAATATCGGATGATAACTCACACTCACACGGGGGTGGGGGGAGACCCCGAGGGTGTACACATGAGTGGGTAAGACAGGCATGCAAGCCTCCAGTGAGGGCAGGGGAGAGGGCATGGCCACTCTCGGGCCAGGGCCAGGCCAGGAGACCATCTGCAGCTACAGCTGTGTGTGTTCTGAGTGCCAGGCAGGAGCTGGGGAGGGCAGGGGTCTCTGAGCGGAGGACAGCACGGAGGGAGGTGTGAAAGAGCCTGTGTGGTGAGTTCCAGCAAAAAACAAAAGCGAAGTGGTCACAGAAGGCAGAGGAGAGCAGCCATGGACACAGGGCCCTGCCTACATGGAGACACGCCAGCTGCGATAACTGGGGAAAGTGGCAAGGCGGGGAGAGAGGGAGGGCTCTGAGCCTCAGTTTCCCCATCTGCGCAAGGGCGACAACTCAAGATAAGGTCGCTCGTGTGAGCACCCACGAAGTTCTCCAAGCACTTCCAGGAGAAGAACGGGCCAATATCTGTGCACTGCCTCCTTCTCGGCAAAGCTAAGAGGCCGGCACCTCAGCTGCTGGAATCAACACTGCTTCTCCTCGGCTCCTACCTACCCGCACGTTTGCCGTCTAAGCGTTAAGCCTCTGCGTTTCTCTTCCCGTTAGGACCCAACACAGCTGTTTCCACTCTGGACGGAGACATATTTGATTTTGTCCCCTTTGGTCCCCAAGGGGCCTGGTGGCTTTGATTAGGTGCCAAAGCTGTCACTGGTGGTCAGGCATAGGCAGGAGACTGCATTGATCAAAAACAGCACCGGAGCTGGCGCTGTGGTGCAGCGGGTTAACGCCCTGGCCTGAAGTGCTGGCATCCCATATGGGTGCTGGTTCAAGATCCGGCTGCTCCACTTCCAATCCAGCTCCCTGCTTTGGGAAAGCAATGGAAGATGACCAACTTCCTTGGGCCCCTGCACACATGTGGGAGACCTGGCAGAAGCTCCTGGCTCCTGGATTCGGATCGGTACAGCTCCGGCCATTTCAGCCAATTGGGGAGGGAACCAGTGGATGGAAGACCTCTCTCTCTCTGCCTCTCCTCTCTCTGTGTAACTCTTTCAAATAAATAAATAAATTTTTAAATTAAAAAAAAAAAAAAAACAGTCCGGCCGTATCTCCCATGCACGTGACCTTCTGCAGTGTAACCTTCCAATTCCCAGGTGGAGGTGGAGTACAATCCTTGCCCTGTTGTGAATCTGAGCAGTCCCCAGGGACTTGTGTGGCCAGCAGGAGGGAAGCAGAAGTGACTCTGGGCTTTCTGCCTGGGTTTTTCGGAAGCCCGTTCTTGGAATCCAACTTCCACACCGGGGAAAGCCCAAGGCTATGTGGAGAGAGCACGGGCAGGCGTTCCTGCCGACAGTGGACAGCAGCCCTGCAAAGCTGGCCGTGGGAGTGGAGCGATGTAGGCCTCACTATCAGACCTTCAGGCTGCAGCCAACACCTCGAGAAGTCTCCGTCATCCCCGTGGGGCTCATGCTCCCTGTGTGAACCAGGGAGGGATTTGCATGGCAGCGGGTTCCAGAAGCCAAAGCAGCTGTGCCTGGAGCAAGGTGTTCGGTGCATGCAGTGTGTGCACCCCTGTGCAGCTTCCTGCTCGTGTGCACCCTGGGAGGCAGCAGGTGATGGCTCAGATACTTGGGTCCCTGTCACCCATGTGGGAGACCTGGGTGGAGTTCCTGGCTCCTGGCTTGGGCCTGGCCCAGCTCTGGCTGTTGTGGCCATTTGGCACTCCCACCTGCCTGAACCCAGGTAGCCCACAGAGGCATGCAGGTGGAGAAATCCTCCACCACAAATTGCTACCCTCTGCTACCAAGCTGTGGGCTGCTTAGTTATGGAGCCATGGACGGGGCGGACAGCCACTAAAGAATTCTGGGTGGTGGGGGTAACAGATGGCCCAGGAGGCAGCAGGCCACACAGAGCGGAGAGGCCGGCAGGCAGCCCAGTCACAGGCTGGCCTCACAGGAGACCACAGGAGCGAGCATCCACACCAGCAGGCCCTGTCCTGGGCTCACGCAAGCAGCCTCCCATCCCACCAACAAGGGTGGTCTCGCTTTTCCCCATTCCTAATTCTTTAATATGGTGGCCATTCCCCACCTTTCATGCCAAGAGCTGAGTCACATACGACAAGACCCTGTCAGTCCATTTTCTGCTGCTACATGAGATCCCCGAGGCTAAGGACTTTATGGTTACCTTGGCTGAAAGATCAAGTGGTCCCAGCTGGTGGCCCTGGCAAGGCCCTGGCTGCATGGCAACGTGGCAGAGAAGGAGCAAGAAACCAGGGCTAGGCGGGCTCACTGCTTTCTAACAACCACTCTGGCCAGATCTGCCTGGACCCCCTTCACAACAGTGGCGCCTGATGACCGAATCTAATTATGATCTCTTAAGGATCCACTCGCTGTCAACACCGTCACACTAGGGACCAAGCTTCCAGCACATGGACCTGTGGGACAAACCACAGCAACTGCCACACCAGGAGCAAACACCACCAGCAACAAAACCCACCTCTGACCGCGACACTGCTGCAGGATTCTACCTGGCCAGAGCTGACCGTTGGACTCCAGCCCCACCCTTCCCGGGCTCCGGAGAGAAGCAGGTCCCCACCCTGGGAAACGTGTCAAAGCCAAACACCACACAAGAACCAGCTGCCAAATCTTCGCCTGGGCTGGTCCAGTGACCCCAGCCGTTTGTACCGTGCATATGAAAAGGAAGCCGACCTTCTCTCCTCTCCTCCCAGGGCGACCTCTCCCCCCACCCTTGACCCCACGAGCTGCTCGGATGTGAGCAGGCAAGTGACAACCTGGCCCTTCAGCTCCAAGTGGGACCCAACTCCCTTGGAACCCGTTCTCAGAGCAGCCCACACTTAGAACTGCTCTCTGTCTTTTAAGAACCTTCAAGAGTGCCGTTAACAAACTAGTTTTTGATCAGAAAAGCATAACTGGGGGCTGGCGCTGTGGCACAGTAGGTTAATCCTCTGCCTGCAGTGCTGGCGTCCCATACGGGCACTGGTTCAAGTCCCAGCTGCTCCACTTCTGATCCAGCTCTCTGCTGTGGCCTGGGAAAGCAGTAGAAGATGGCCCAAGTCCTTGGGCCCCTGCACCCATGTGGGAGACCCGGAAGAAGCTCCTGACTGCTGGCTCCTAGCTCCTGGCTCCTGGCTTAGGATCGGCACAGCTCCGGCTGTTGCGGCCATTTGGGGAGTGAACCAGCAGATGGAAGACCTTTCTCTCTGTTTCTCCCTCTCATTGTCTGTAACTCTACCTCTCAAATAAATAAATAAATTTTTTTAAAAAAGCAAAACTAGTGATTTTTTAAAAGTATCATTAAAAAGAAGAACCAACAACTCTCCAAAAACTGTTTTGAAATGCTACAAGGGCTCAGTAAAATGGCCCAGGATTTGGAGAAAGAGGGTTCCTCCCACCACGCACCAGCAGCTGAGAGCAGCCAGGGCAGCAACAGAGCAATGGGTACAGAGCAGCCCGTCACCCGGGGAACCGGAGCAACGCAGAGTCAGGAGTGAGATGCAGAAAGTCAAGGGCAGGTACAAAGGCCCAGGGGAGCTGGATGCCTCAAGGAAAGACACAGTACATCCTCAGGGGACACATCCTCCCTTGGGGACAGCAGCCTCCACAGCAACAGAGCCCACAGAAGACTGGGCAGGAGAAGGCAACCCGAGGTCACTCCCTAAGGCGTGAGACCGACTGCAGTCTGCCTGGGGGCCTGGGGCAGCTGAGCGGTGCTGGAGCTGGGAGGCGCTGCAATGGAATCAGAAGCCTTGGGGACTCTGTTCCATTCGCAGGTGGGGACAAACTGAGTCAGGTCGGGAGCTCCGCCTGCCTCCCTGTGGCTGTGGGACCAAGGGCGGCTTGGAGGCCACAGGCACATCCATGGTGGTCTCGGCCCTCACCCCAGCACTGTACTACGTGAGATTAGCAGGGAGTTCGGCTTCCCCTTTTTGGCAGCTGACTGTGTGGGACACTCTTGGTGGCAGCTGAGAGCGAGTGGTGCAGGCTTTGAGGACAGACGCCCGGAGGCAGCGTGCAGTGACTTGGTGGGCTGACCTGCGGATGAACTCGTGGGCCCTCTCATTGCCAGCTGTAGCTGAGAGAGCTAGCCCCTGGGGAAGAGGGTGGTGAGGCCGGGAAGGAGCCTGGGTCCCGAGAACCCCACAGAGCAGTGTCCTGTGTGGCCCGGCTCAGCGCTGGCCTTGCAGGAGCTTAGCGTTGCATCACCATCTCTCTGTTGTTTTTTGAAAGGCAGAAAGACACAGAGAGAAAAATAGACAGACAGCTCCCATTTGCTGGTTCACTCCCCAAATGCCCACAACAGCCAGAGCTGGGCCAGGCCCAAGCCAGGAGCCAGGAACTCCACCCAGGTCTCCCACATGGGTGACAGGGACCCAAGTATCTGAGCCATCACCTGCAGCCTCCCAGGGTGCACACGAGCAGGAAGCTGCACAGGGGTGCACACACTGCATGCACCGAACACCTTGCTCCAGGCACAGCTGCTTTGGCTTCTGGAACCCGCTGCCATGCAAATCCCTCCCTGGTTCACACAGGGAGCATGAGCCCCACGGGGATGAAGGAGATCTCTCAACGCAAGCACGAAGTGTCTCAACGATGACAGTGCGTAGAGCGAGTGGGTCCGTGCTCCAGCTGAGAGCTGGGAGGAGCTTCAGTGCCTAGTGCAGCACAGCTGCTGTTGGTTTGTTTTTGTCTTTAAAGCCAAAAGGGGGAGGAAGGAAGGGAGGGATGGAGGGATGGAGGGATGGAGGGAGGCAGAGAGGGAGGAAGGAAGGAAAGAAGTGAGTGAGTGAAGGGAAAGTATTGATACAATCAACATAGGGTCGCCAGTGGATCAGACAAATAAGTCTGCCAGGTACTTTCTTCTAATGCATAAGTCCCACATTGGAATCTCTGTTGATCTCCAAGTCCAGTTGATGAAGAATAACGTGTGCTGAATGAGAAATGCTGTCTCCTTGGGGTCGGCACTGTGGCAGAGCAGGTAAAGCCGCCACCTGCAGTGCTGGCAACCCCTATGGACGCCAGTTCGAGTCCCGGCTGCTCCACTTCCGATCCAGCTCTCTGCTATGGCCTGGGACAGCAGTGGAAGATGGCCCAAGTCTTGGGCCCCTGCACCTGCATGGGAGGTACAGGGGAAGCGCCTGCCTCTTGGCTTCGGATTGGCTCAGCTCTGGTCATTGTGGCCATTTGGGGAGTGAGCCAGTGAATGAAAGATCTCTCTCTCTGTAACTCTGCCTTCCAAATAAATAAATAAATCTTTGAAAAAGAAAGAAAGAGGCCGGCGCCGCAGTTCCATGGGCTAATCCTCCGCCTTGCGGCGCTGGCAGACCGGGTTCTAGTCCCGGTTGGGGTGCCGGATTCTGTCCCGGTTGCCCCTCTTCCAGGCCAGCTCTCTGCTGTGGCCCGGGAGTGCAGTGGAGGATGGCCCAAGTGCTTGGGCCCTGCACCCCATGGGAGACCAGGATAAGTACCTGGCTCCTGCCATCGGATCAGCCGGTCATTGGAGGGTGAACCAACAGCAAAGGAAGACCTTTTTCTCTGTCTCTCTCTCACTGTCCACTCTGCCTGAAGAAAGAAAGAGAGAGAGAAAGAGAGAAAGAGAGAGAGAGAAAGAGAGAAAGAGGGAGAGAGAGAAAGAGAGAGAGAGAGAGAGAGAGAGAAAGAAAGAAAGAAAAAAAGAAAGATGGAGGGAGGGAGGGAGGGAGGGAGGGAGGGAGGGAAAGAAAGAAAGAAAGAAAGAAAGAAAGAAAGAAAGAAAGAAAGAAAGAAAGAAAGAAAGAAAGAAAGAAAGAAAGAAAGAAAGAAAGAAAGAAAGAAAGAAAGAACGAACGGGTGTCTGTCACACCATCATGCTGGGCTCAGCTGCTTCATCTCCACGGAGGGAGATGGAGACTTCCGGCCCCAGGATGGCATTCCAGCCACATGGGCTCCTAGTGGTCCCGAGGGGGAGACTGAGAGAGCTCAGGTCCTTGCTTGACCACACTCACTTCACCACGACACGCCCTGCAGCCAATGTCGTTATTTGATCAGCCCGACTTTCCCATGCAATCCCCTTTCAACTCCTCAGCTGAAGTGAACTGGGCTCTAAGGTAGGATCTGATGTCAGCTCAGCAAGCTGCTCTCAGGGGAAGAAGTGGAGAAGGGCGGAGGAGGCTCGTATAACGTCATGGGGAGAGAAGACAAGACACACGAGGAGTCAGCCTGAAGCTTCTTATTCTGGGGCTGTGGCTGCAAGAAGAGAAAGTCAGACTTGGTCCAAGTGCTGAGATTCCAGACGGGGTCCGACCGGCTGAAGGGGAAGAGGAAGGAAAATGACAAGCAGAGTCCAGTCCCAGGGAAGACTCGGGGAGGTGAGGCCCTTGTTTGTCCACCCTCACGTCAGAGATAGTGTGAGCCATAGTAACACAAATACAATACCGAGGCCCCCAGATTAAAATGCAGCTCCCGGGCCAAACCGCAGCTTTTACATCCCGTAAAAGAGTCCCTGGGACTGAATCCCACCCCTGCTTCTGATCCCGCTTCCTGAGGGTGCACACCCTGGGAGGCAGGAAGTGATGGCTCAAGTACTTAGGCCCCCGGCTTCAGTCTGGCCCAGTCCTGGCTATTGCAGGTATATGAAGAGTGAAACAGCAGATGGAAGACCTCTCTCTCCCTCCCTTCCGATTAACTAACAGTAAATAAACTTTAAAGGAAACTACGGTGCACCTTACAAGATCTGCAGGATCATCCTGTCCAATACAGACTCTGCCCAGTTCTAGAGCACAAGAAGGACTGATCAAAGAAGTCGGAATGTTTTCAGCGCTCCCTTCTCAGTTTACGTGGACAGTGTTTGCTTGCACGGTTTCTGACAGGTTAGGGACCCCAGTCCACTCTGTCATCGGAATATTAGGAAGCACTAGCTCCACTTATCCTGAGAAGTCAGGTTTCTGTTGGACTTGGGTAACTTGGCAGACACTGACGTGCACCTGCCACATTGCAACTTTTGGTGCATTTCAGAGACGTTGCATGCGGTCAGGCTTCCTGGGAGCCTGGATCCAAAGGAGAACAGAGGCACTTCTTCAGGGGTTTTCTCCCTAGGGCCCGGCTTGCAAGGAGGCAGCGAGGGGGTGTCAGGACAGCAGCCAAGCCGGCAGGAACCCTTCTCACAGCGCTCTCGGCCAAGCCCTTTGGCACGCTGTCTATGGATCTGTCCCCTTGGCTCTGAATCAGGTGGGGACCCACTTCACAGAGGGAGACTAGGGGGAGGAGACCAAGGAAGGGGTCACCTCAGGCCAGGGGAGGAGAGGCTGCTGGCGGGGAAACGCGCTGCTGGAGTTACCTGAAGTGACAGTCACTCAGATAAAACCGAAAGATGAGACGTGAGGTAGACACCAGAGCTCTGGGAAAAGCCTGCGACTTCCCTGCACAGGAGCCTGCCAGGAGGGTGGACCTCACCGCGCCACCCGATCCCAGCAGGCGCGAGGCTTCTCGTGAGAGCCGGGGAAAGCCTGGACACTCAGCGACTGGGGTGGGGAAGGCGAGGGGGCCAGGACCCGGGTGCCGTTCCTTCTCCCAGGAAGTGAGGCCTTTGAAGAGTGTGGCGTTGTTAGAGTTGTCTTAGGTCAGACAAGGAAGCCAATTAAAATAATCCCGAAGAGGTGTGCAGCAGCAGGGATGGCCAATGCCAAGACCTTGGGGTGGGGAGCTGCTTCCTGAGAGCGTGGCAATTTGCGGGGGCCAGGGTCTCCAGGAGCTTTGTGCCATGGGAACCTCCTTGTCTGGCTGGTGCTCTGTATCCCCTGGACAGGAACAGCCCTGAAGCCTGCAGAGCCCAGCGTGTGCACAGCCTTGTAGCTTGGATAGAGAGGCCATGCCTACCTGGGGTCAGGTAGGACACTGGGGCCGGCAGGCTGCACTGGTTAAAGAACCCAAAGGAAAGGGCGGGGAAGGCCCCGGACTAGGAGACAATTTAACAGAGAAGTGGAAGACATGCAAATGAGCACACAGGAGCCACCCTAAGGCAGGCACACGGGAAGTCACCCACGTGCCATCACGGGTCACGTGTTCTGACTTCCCACCCCAGGCTGCAGAATTCTGGGGAGCTCTCGATCAACTCTGCGGCTGAAGGCAACTGGGGGTATGGGGCTTCTGTGCCAGAGCCGGGATTACTGAGAAAGATGCTGATTGGGCAGAAGGCATGAGGGGAGGGACCAGTGCAGTAAGGGGTGGTGCTTCCAGGCACAGGGACTGTCCATCTCTGAAGGATTGTACAGGAATCAGACTGTCTGCCAGGAATTACCAGATGGTGTATGTCAGCATCAATGTGCAGGTGGGACCGTGCATCGTTGCGCAGCTGCCTGCCAGCCTTAAACTGCTCGGTTTTATGGGCTGCGGAAATATGCACAGCTCCAGTAGAGCAGTCTGCTGGGTAGGATACATAGCATCAAGCGTGGTTGAAATCCCAGAACAATTTCCTCTGGATGACTTTTCTGAATCTCTGTCATCCTCACGATAGGCCCAGGCTAAAACTTAAATCCACATTGTCATCAGCTTCTCCAGCCTTTGTGGAAATAAAAAGAAAGGGATGAGGAACAGAACACTGAAGGGGCTTCTATGAGGGAGTGGGGGGGGGGGCAGGAAGCAACCAAGGCTCCGGTGTGATTCCAGCCGCAGCCTGGAATGTAAACTTCGTGCACCCCCACCTCCCCACTCCCAAGCTGGCTCTGGCTGCAGGGATCTGGAAAGAAGAGGATGACTGGGACACTCACACTGCACCCGTGATGCACACAGAGCAGCTACTGGACTCAGAACACTGGCTTTTTTTTTTTTTTCTCCTGTGTCTCTGCTATCCTCTACTTCCTTCCCAGCAACACTCAACAGCTCGGCGAAGCTCTCTTGTCCCCTGCCTTCCTTGGGACACTGACACAGAGCTCTCTGAACCAATGTCTGAGAACTGAGAGTCTGAAGACTCTAAAGAAAGTCCCAGAGACTTTTGCAGTTTCTGCGTGCTGATCGATCTGCAGCTATGTTTGGAAACATAATGCGTGCCTCTGCACTTTCAAGTTAACTTTTCAAAATAACAGAGTGTGCAGGAATACACAGTCAGGGAGTGGGGGGGGGGGGAGGAGAATGCAGGAGCCAATCACTCTCCCGTTCCACATCCGTGGGAATCCTGCTCCTTCGCGCCTTTCCTGAGCCTTGGCAATGGTTTCTTGAGAAATAAAACATAGATGAATGAGGCTTAGTTTACGGGCTGCTCTAGGACTCGACAGTAAAAGATGATTACGTTTCAGATGCTGCGTGCATTCACACAGCCATAATGTTAACATTTGCAACTGACTGAAGTGAACCCAAACAATCCTGTTAAGAAATGGGCAAAGGATATGAACAGGCATTTTTCAAAGGATAGAACACAAATGGCCAGAAAAATGTTCAGGATCACTAGCCATCAGGAAAATGCAAATCAAATCCACAATGAGGTTTTGCCTCATCCCAGTTAGAATGGCTCTCATCCAAAACTCAGGCAATAACAAATGCTGGTGAGAATGTGGAGGAAAAGCACCCTAATCCACTGTTGGTGGAAATGTAAACTATAACAACCAATATGAAAGACAGCATGGAGATTCCTCAGAAACCTAAAATAGATATGACCCACTATCCCACTTCTGGGAATATACACAAATGAAATGAAATCAGCATACGAAAGAGTTATTTGTACCCTCCATGTTTACTGCACCTCAATTCAAAATAGCATGGATATGGAATCAATCCAGATGTCCAGTGACTGATGACCAGATAAATACTGTATATAGACATGATGGAATACTACTCAGCCACAAAAAAGAATGAAATCCTGACTTTTGCAACAAATTAGATGCAACTGGAGATCATTACGCTTAGTGAAATAATCCAGACCCAAAAACACAACTATCACATGTTTTCTCTGATTCATGGTAGCTAATACATACAGTATAAAAAACTAATGTGTATGAGTGAAATTGACAACTTGGGATTTGATTGACATCTTGGGATTTGACTGACATCTTGGGATCGGCTACACATCTGCCAAAGAGTTGTCTTCCTACTTTTTATTTGTTGAGCTCTTTATCTAATGGAGCATTAAGCTTGTGACTGTAAACTAAATTAAAACTGTTATCGCGGGGCCAGTGCCATGGCTCACTTGGTTAATCCTCTGCCTGCGACACCAGCATCCCATATGGGCGCTGGTTCTAGTCCTGGTTGCTCTTCTTCCAGTCCAGCTCTCTGCTGTGGCCCTGGAGGGCAGTGGAGGATGGCCCAAGTGCTTGGGCCCTGCACCCGCATGGGAGACCAGGAGGAAGCGCCTGGCTCCTGGCTTCAGATCAGTGCAGTGCCGGCCGTAGTGGCCATTTGAGGAGTGAACCAATGGAAGGAAGACCTTTCTCTCTGTCTCTCTCTCTCTCACTGTCTAACTCTATCTGTCAAATAAAAAAACAAACAAAAAACTGTTATCGCAAAAATTAAAAAAAAATCATGAAAGGAGGGAAGTAGCATTATATTTAGAACTGTATCTATGAACTACATGACATCTGTTCTTCTATATTAATAAAAATATTTTTGAAATAATCATAAAATGATATCACAGCTGGGAATAAAACCTCTGCATCCAAAGACAGGCTTCAATCGTGTCTACTAGGAGATGGGGAGGGTCCTTTCCCAAAGATCTGCAAAGGTTTACGTAGCTACACAGATAAAATTACATTAGTCTTCTGTATGACACGATGACCTTAACTTTGGAAGCAGAGGGCCTGGTTTTGCATCCTGGCTTTGCTACTTACTAGCTGTGTGACCCTGAGCCAGTTCCTTAACCCCTCTGTGCCTCAGGTTCCAAACTGGACGTGATAACCACAACCAGCTTAAAGGCTGGCGTGCCGTATACTTGATATTATCGTTGTCATTACTACTACTGTGCACAGAAGCTTGTAAGCACCTGTATCTCTCGGGTACACGCAAGGCCTATGCACACGTCCTCTCAGAGAAAATAAGAGAAGGAAAAACCCGTGCACGCCACTCCCCAGCCTTTTCTGGAGCAGCCCTGAGACTCTCCCATGGAAGCTGCTGGCGTTGGCTTGCTCTGCTTGCCGGGGGCGCTGTCGCCCTTTGCGCTAAAACTGCTCAGACTTAACAAAACACCAGACTGTTCCGAGCGAAGAGGATGAAAGCGCAAGAACAGAAATGGCCAATTTCCACGTCTCAGGCCCTTGATGAAGATTATTCCGCTGTCTTTGCAGCCCAACAGTTCTGGGAGTGGATGCTTAAATCCTGCAGGCAACCTCACCCCGTGACAATTATAGGTTACGGCTCCATCTCTTGGCAAGCCACAGCGGAAAAGACTCTAATTGGGGCTGTTTGAGGCTATTTCTAACTTGAGCTTGCATGTGTTCAAAGAAGCCTCAAGTTTCCCGTGCTGATTCTGTGACTCTGATCATTCCAGACCGGTATTTATCATGTACAAGGAAAACACTGATTAGCATTCTCCTGAGAAATACTCCGTGTTACAAAACACAGTGTTAACAGGAAAATGTCAAAAGCTAAGGGAGGATGCTTCCCTTCCATTTTCATGACTGCAAGAGCAAAATGCTGTAGGCTACCTTGTATGACGGAAGACACAGCTGTCTTCCTGGCAGCCGGCTTTCACAACCACGCTCACCAGCCCAGTGACATTGCACTTGGACTAGGCAACCTTTGCTGCTATCACAACACACACCCTGCGCACCAAAGCCAGCCTAAGACATAAACACGTAAATCGCAGAAGCAGTGTGGTCGCTTCTCCTCCTCACCTCAGCAGACACTTGCTGAACAGGCGAAACAATCGATTTCCTGGGCCTCAGCTCTGAGAACTCCAAGTTCCTCTTGTTACTGTTTGGCTTATTAACTAAAAAGAAGGTGAAATGTTTTCCAGATAGACCCTTCGAATATATTTAAGAGATAGGTGAACAATCCTGGAAAATGTTACTTTAAGAATACTCTGAGCCGGCGCCGTGGCTCAACAGGCTAATCCTCCGCCTGCAGCACTGGCACACCAGGTTCTAGTCCCGGTCGGGGTGCCAGATTCTGTCCCGGTTGCCCCTCTTCCAGGCCAGCTCTCTGCTGTGGCCAGGGAGTGCAGTGGAGGATGGCCCAAGTGCTGCACCCCATGGGAGACCAGGATAAGTACCTGGCTCCTGCCATCAGATCAGCGCGGTGCGCCGGCCGCAGCGCGCCAGCCGTGGCGGCCATTGGAGGGTGAACCAACGGCAAAGGAAGACCTTTCTCTCTGTCTCTCTCTCTCACTGTCCACTCTGCCTGTCAAAAAATAAAAATAAATAAATAAAAAATAAATAAAAATAAATAAATGAATAAAAAAGAATAGTCTGAGCCGGCACCATGGCTCAATAGGCTAATCTTCCGCCTGCAGCACTGGCACACTGGGTTCTAGTCCCGGTCGGGGTGCCGGATTCTGTCCCGGTTTCCCCTCTTCCAGGCCAGCTATCTGCTTTGGCCCAGGAGTGCAGTGGAGGATGGCCCAGGTGCTTGGGCCCTGCACCCTCATGGAAGACCAGGAGAAGCACCTGGCTCCTGCCTTCGGATCAGCACGATGCGCCGGCCGCAGCGGCCATTGGAGGGTGAACCAGCAGCAAAAAGAAGATCTTTGTCTCTCTCTCTCGCTATCCACTCTGCCTGTCAAAAAAAAAAAAAAAAAAAAAAAAATACTCCAATCAAGTTTTAAAATGTTGGATTAAGTTTAAAAATGTTGCTGGGGCTGGAGCTGTGGCGTAGCAGGTAAAGCTGCCACCTGCAGTGCCTGCATCCCATATGAGCACTGGTTCAAGACCAGGCTGCTCCACTTCTGATCCAAGTGGACTTGATGACCCAAGTCCTTGAGCCCCTGCACCTGTGTGGGAGACCTGGAAGAAGCTCCTGGCTCCTGGCTTTTAAAGATCCGCTCAGCTTCGGCCATTGTGGCCATTTGGAGAGTGAACAAGCGGATGGAAAACCTCTTTCTCTCTCTCTCCCCATCTCTCTGCCTCTGCCTCTGTGTAATTCTGACTTTCAAATAAAATAAATAAATCTTTAAAAAAACAAACAAAAATATTGTTGCCCAACAGGTTCTGAAGAGTTAATGTCCATGTTGCAGGTAACAGAATTGATCTTTGTATGAATTCCATAATTCCAGGCTCCTAGAAACATGGGACTACTTTAAAAGAGTCCTGCATAAATTGAAATTAAAAGAAAAGGTTAGGGACAGGAGTTGTGGCATAGCAGACAAGCTGGCATCCCATATGGGTCCCTGCTGCTTCACTTCAGATCCAGCTCTCTGCTAACAGCCTGGAAAAGCAGCGGAAGATGGCTCGAGTGCTTGGGACCCTGTGGGAGACCTGGAAGAAGCTCCTGGCTCTGACCTGGCCCAGCACTGGCCCTTGTAGCCAATTAAAGAGTGAACCAACAGAGGCAAGATTTCTCTGTCTCTCTCCCTCTCTGTCTCTCTCTGATGTACAAATGAATAATTTTTTTTTCTAAAAGATATGTTTATTTTGGTGTAAAAAGTTCTGAAATCTACACAGTTTTTTTTAATAGTATGTGTTTACCATGAACTTTCGAAAACCCTTTATTGTACTCAAACAGAATAAAATTTCACTAATAAAACCTAAGAACAGGTATAACCTAAGTATGACATAAAGATTGATTCAATGTGTATTCACCCAACTAAGTGCTTGTAATAATAATAATAATCTGTTCAAAAGAAGTTTAATACTTTGCACAGGAGATAGGTTATAGCTATGTAATCTTTCTAATTAGGACACACATATACATTTAAGAGTTGGCCATAACACATGAATTAAAACAATGACTTCCTTCAGGACAGAGCCATCTATCAGAAATATAATGCAAGGCACAAATGCAAACCACAGGTGTAATTTAAAATTTTCTAACAGCCACATTAATAAAAGAAAAATGGAACGGGTGAAATTAACTTTAATAATATATTTTATGGATCCTGATATATCAAAATAATACACTTGAAACATGTAGTTAGTAATTAAATACGAATGAGATATTCTATCCTTTTTAAGAGATTTATTTTATTTGAAAAGCAAAGTGACAGAGAGGGGACAGATGAGAGGGTGAAACAGAGCTTCAATCCACTGCTTTACTCCCCAGATGGCCACAACATCCAGGTCTGAGCCAGATGGAAGCCAAGAACCCAGAATCCCATCCCGATCTTCATCCACGTGGGTGCCAAGGGCCCAAGGACTTGGACCCTCATCCACTGCCTTCCCAGGTGCACTGGCAGGGAGCTGGGCAGAAGCAGAGCAGCACTCTGGTACGAGATGCTGGCAGTGCAAGCAGCAGCTGAACTTGCTGCATCACCACGCAGGCCCCATTTTATACCCCCCCTTTTTTGTTTTTTGATTGGGGGAGCCCCAGCATCTTCTCACCCAGACCAGCCGCTCTACTTAAGTGTGTTCGCGTTCAATAGCTGCAAGTGGCTGCTGGCTGTTGTGTCACACGGCACAGCTTCAGGCTAATTTTATAGCTATCCTACAAAACTGGGACATAGCTTGATTATTTATAGAAGGCAAGTGGAAGAGATCCTTGTGAAGTCCTGGGATGTGAACCACAGCTCACTTAGCGCGTTCATCACTGGGAGAACAAAGATACGACTGCTCACCTTGTTAGAAGACTCACCAGAGACTAAAGTCCTCTCGCAAACCCAGACTACGTATTCTGGATCATTTTCTTAAAAATATGCGACTATGTTTTCAACTCTTGATTTATGATGCACTAAGAAGATGCTCTGCTCAAACAGCTCTGCTATTTGGAATGCAGGCATCAGAGGGACAGCCAACATGTTACATCCAGCACTGGTGTACTTGAGATACTAAGTCTCCGTTCAGCTTCCTCTAGCAAATTGTTCACAGTGTAACTGCTGGTTCCTGTAGACCAGCTTACAAGGGCAAACATCAAGACTGCTACAGTCTGAGCAGTGACTTCTTGGATGGGACCTTCAAACCACAGGCAATCAAAGCAAAAATATACAACTGGGATTACACCCACTTGAAAAGCTCCGCACAGGGGCCGCTGCTGTGGCTGTAGCAGCTAAAGCCACCACCTGCAATGTCGGCATCCCATGTGGGCGCCAGTTAGTGTCCCAGCAGTTCTATTTCTGATCCAGCTCTCTGCTGTGGCCTGGGAAAGCAGTAGAAGATGGCCCAAGTCCTTGGGCCCCTGCACCCGCGTGGGAGACCTGGGAGAAGCTCCTGGCTCCTGGCTTCAGATCGGCGCAGCTCTGGCCATTGTGGCCAACTGGGGAGTGAACCAGCAGATGGAAGACCTCCCTCTCTCTCTTTCTGCCTTTCCTTCTCTCTATATATAACTCTTTCAAATAAATAAGTAAATCTTTTAAAGAAAGTGAAGTGTTACATGTTAATCCAAAAATTTTAAGTATAAAATAGCAAATTTTAAATGGTTGTGTGGGTTATACCTGTATGCAAACACCACATCGTGTAGAAGGGGCTTGTACATCTTCAGATTTTGGTTTCTATGGGAATCTTGGAATGCATCCCCTGTGGATACCAAGGAGGGACTGTACATATAATTTTATCTGTCAATTAAAAAAAAAAAGATTTCCCTGCCATCTACTACACACATGGCCATAATAATGTATGTGAGCCCCATTTTCAACAAAAGCAGATACTATGACTCAGCTAATTTTCAAAGTTGGATCCTATGTGTTAAACGGACTTTCTCTATGATCTTAATGATTCCATAGTCACCCTTACCACCACCACCACCCCGTGGACTGAAGAAAGGAGAGCAGTGGCCGTGAAAAACCCCAGACCGGAAGCTTCCCAGTGTGACCAAGAGTCATGCAGTGGGAGAGGCAGCTGGCTCCGGGGGAGGCGGGCTGCCTAGAAAGGGTGGGGTTTCTGGTGATGGCCCTGGAGATGACAAGGCCAAGGAACCACAAAGGTGGGCATTGGTTACAGCACAGGCAAGGCGGTGAGAGCTGGGGACACACCATAGTAGGGGGGTCAAAGGGCAACTTGGTGAACCCAGATCTTCTCCACCCATGGAAATCTGCCTTGGCTATACATTGGATTTCTTAAAGAAGCAGTGAGCTCATTTCTTCTGTCTTTTTTTGTTTTTAAGATTTACTTATATATTTAAAAGGCAGAGTTAGAGAGAGAGGGAGAGACAGAGTTGGAGACAGAGAGATCTTCCATCTGCTGGCTCACTTTGCAAATAGCCTCATGGGACAGGACTGAGTCAAGCCGAAGCCAGGAGCCAGGAACTCCATCCTGGTCTGCCACGTGGGTAGCAGGGGCTCAAGGACTTGGGCCATCTTCTTCTGCTTTCCCAGGCCATAGCAGGGAGCTGGACTGGAAGCAGAGCAGCAGAGGCTCCACATGGCACTCCAATGTGGGATGCCAGCGACGCAAGCAGTGGCTGAAATCACTGTGCCACAGTGCTGCCCCCCAACCTCTTCACTTTCAAGAGATCACGGCCACGGATATCCATTGCTGCCCTGGCTTGGTGAAAGTCCATTAACAAACCTATCCCACAGGACTCAGTGACTTTGCTGTGGGCATTTGTGCAGACAGGGCATGGTGCCCCCACTGCCTAGAGACAAGTTCAAGTGTGTAGGGAACAATGAGGGTGTGAATTCCCAGTGCCTGCTACTTGCCGTCACTCATTCGGTGAGCACGCCCTGAACTTTTATCCCAGGTCAAAGTTATGATGGCGGAGGGTGTGGGAGTGCCCCCTAAGACGTCACGCAAACAGAGGAATGTCCAGGCTGAGACGTGCACACTCTTCAGAGCCGTCCTCCCTGTTTATGTCACCTCCATGCTCCTCTCCTTTCTTCTATGCGAGCAGAACACAGGGAAGCCAGCCTAATAGTGGCCAACTGGACCCACTGCTGACCCCCGGAAGGTTCCAGACACCGAGTGGCGGCCCCGTCTAGAGAGAAGGTGACGGGAGCCAGGGGCCTGATGCTCTTGTACTGCTGCCGTTCTGATCACCCAGTGTCCCAAGGTGCCTTGTGACACAGAGAGATGCAAGAGGAGTGGGGCCGGCTGGCACAGTGTGGTCTGGTTAGCCTCAACATGGCAGCCCCATCTGAAGTGGAGCGGCAGACTAGGCACACTCACCAGCCGCTCCTCATCACGCCTGAGGACTTGTCCGCAGAAGTGACAAGCGGTGAAAACCATCACCACCCTGGCTAGGCCCTAACAGCCCAGATGCTATAGCCTCCGAGACGCCAATGATTGCTGATTCCCTATGGACTCTGGATTCATTCCACGTCCAGCCGCACTTGAAATCATTCGGTGCAATCCGAAAAAGCTGCCAGCGGGGACTTGAGCCGCTCATTCGGTATCACGTGAACGAGCCCTCATTTCGGATCTCACTGGCAACGCCAGCTCACTAAGGGAGCAGCTGGAATGGCTGTGTCTGGTACAGGGCCACACCCCAGCAGAGCGGAAAATAAACCTTTGCTGAAAAATGCACTGGGACATTTTTAGTAGCAGAACTCTGAAGGGATTCTTGGAGTTATTTCTGTTTTTCAGAGAGGACCAGCACTGTTCAAATTCAGTTTTCAGTTGAGATTTCTGCATACCTTAAGTTCCAGAGTCTCAAAGTCAAGAGAAGGAGAGGGAATATGCATTTCAAAGTGCACTGACCTTGGGGCACAGGAGCTACTCCAGGTGAAGGGTGTAAGAATTGCTGGTTTGTTTCCTGGCGAAGGTTCAAGTTCCCAAGGCAGTCCAGCAGGGCGGGTTTTTAGGCTGGCGCTGTGTTGGAGGCTGTCCCACGAGCACGCTGCTTGACCCTGGCACAGTCTCTCTACCATGGGGCCAATGGGGACTTGGGGTAGGCAGGGCAAACTATCGCATGCCCCCGTAACACCCCAGCCCAGCCACAGCCACACCCCAACGTGGATTCCCAAGCTGGCGCCGGCTTTAAGACTCCAAACCACAGGCTCAGAGCCAGGGATGTCTATGACTAGTAATGGCAGCTGTATAATTTTAAATCCACTGTGACTCCAGGAAAACGTCAGAAGGAAAACAAAGGGACTGGCGCTGTGGTGCAGTGGGTTAAAGCCCTGGCCTGCAGTGCCGGCATCCCATATATGGGCACCGGTTCGAGTCCCGATATTCCACTTCTGATCCAGCTCTCTGCTGTGGCCTGGGAAAGCAGTGGAAGATGGCCCAAGTCCTTGGGCCCTGCACCCGTGTGGGAGACCTGGAAGAGACTCTTGGCTCCTGGTTTCAGATCAGCACAGCTCCGGCCGTTGCAGCCAATTGGAGAGTGAACCAGTGGATAAAAGACCTCTCTCTCTCTCTCTCTCTCTCTCTCTCTGTGTGTGTGTGTGTGTGTAACTCATTCAAATAAATAAATCTTTAAAAAAAAAAAAAAGAAGTAAAACTAAGTTTTGTTTTTTTTTTTTAACTTGGTTCCACAGCCAGGGGTAAGTGCTCGGCCAGTGCCTGCCTACAGGCAGCCTACAGCCCTGCCTACAGATGAACCGTATTTCCCTATTAATGGAAAATGCTCACCAGGATGAGCAAAGACGGTATCCCCCAGCCAGCAACTAACCATCGCTGGCCCCAGCTCCCCGCCACGGGAGGAAAAAAGTGAAACCAAAAGGACAGTAATGTGAAATTTGGGGAATATGACCAAAGTTTGTGGGAAAGTGGAACTAAAAGTGTTAAGTGTATTCTGGTGCAAAAACATGTTTAAATCCGTGCATCCTTTTTCGGTAATACACACGTCCATCAACTTTTTGAAGACTCCTTGTATGCATGGATTTCAAGACTTTCTGCACCAACCTGCACTGGGTGTGCCCCGCCCCTTGCGGAAGTGCTAGATGTCGGTAGGCTTGGTCCCAGCCCGGCCGGGAAGGCAGTCACATCGGCTGGGCACAGATGCAGAGCAACAGGTTGGATGGGTTAGCTGATGGTTATCTAAGTGGGTCAGGCACTCTCCCTGCTGACTTTGTCTGCCTCATTTACAGTGGACAGCAGGGTCAACAGCTGTGGCACCCAGGGCACACACATACTCGCATCCCATGTCCTCCTGCACTGTCAAATCCATACGCTGAGCATTGCTTCTCCTCACAACTGCAGAAAACCTCTTCAGGTAACCTGAGAAACCTGAACACAAGGGAGCTTTAAAAAGTCTGGGCTGTGGCGTGGCTGGCTAAGCCTCTGCCTGCAGCATTGGCATCCTACATGGGCGCCAGCTTGCGTCCCAGATGTTCCTCTTCTGATCCAGCTCCCTGCTAATGCGCCTGGGAAAGCAGTAGAAAATGACCCAAGTGCTCGGGCTCCTGCATCCGAGTTGGATACCTGGAAGAAACTCCTGACTCCTGGCTTCAGCCTGGCCCGGCCTCAGGCATTGTGGTCATCTGGGGAGTGAACCAGCAGATGGAAGACTTCTCCCTGTCTCCCCCTCTCTCTGTTAACTCTGCCTTTCAAATAAAGTAAATCTTTAAAAAACAAAACCTCTATCACAAACTGTTTGAAGCCCTCTCTTGTGTCCTTTCTTTGCAGGGCCAGTCTAAACATGTTAGGACACCACCCAGGGTCAATCGCATGGTATCTGAAAGCAGGTAAGAAGTCAGACAAGGCAGGAACAGAATCCATCTTTGTAGTCACTCTTACGCTAGGCTTGTTTATAGTAAGTGTTCAATAGTTCCCAATGAGCTAGATTCTGGAGCAAGAAATTCCTCCAAAGATAAAGGGATGGAGGATAGGATGCACTATGTATAGTCTGTTATGGAGATGGCATTTTCCAAACCGAAGCCAGGGCACATGGTCCAAAAGTAACTATCCGAGATTGTTTCTGCACGAGGAAGCCCCGGCCTTGTTACCTTCCTACTGGCATCTGTGCCAAGTCCTATGCGCTATACCAGGTAACTACTCACAGGTTCCATGACAAAACCCACACATCCCCAAAGCGAGCTAACACTAGCCACAGACCTGATTCTTTCATTTTAAAGTTAGGGGCAAACGGAATCATCTGGAAGGAGAGGCACACTGGGCAGTCCTGTGTCTGTAAGGGCCTCAGACCCCAGTGAGACGATTCGCCCTGCAGCAGGTGCTCAGCCTAGTGGCAGGATGCTCACATCCCTCCCAGCTCGGGTCCCCGCTTCCAGCTTCCTGCAGATGTGCATCCTGGAAGGCAGCAGCAGGTGCTTGGCTCTCTGCTCCCCAGCACGGGGGACCCAGATCAAACGCCTGGCTCCTGGCTTCCGCTGGCCATCGCAGGCATTTGGGAAGCAAACTGGAGCTCCCTCTCTCCTTCCCTCTCAAAAAACATTTTTTCAGACTGCCTCCTCAGCTGCTGCCTTTGAGCAGGTGAGGCCTAATACTTGGCTGATTCTTTGTGCGTTTTTCAAAAAAATCCACTTCAACATAAACACCATTTATACCAGCGAGTCCACCCTCGGGCCTCTGGAGACTTAACACACACTCCAGTGTTCTGTGAGTGCGTGACTGGCTGTGTCTCAGAAAACCTTGAACCCTGGTGGTTGCTGTCTACTAGTGGGCTGGGTAGTGCTACTTCATATATCTTCATTGGAAGGATGGAAAAGATGGATGGATGGATGGATGGATGGATGGACTGACAGACAGATGGATGGAGAGGTCATAACTCATCCAGGAGTCTTTGGGATAAAAGACCTTGCGTTCACCCTGGCAGCATTAGCTAGCTGATTTCCCCACAATGAAGAGAAGGAATACAGGAACCACTTTACAAACAGAAGAGGAAAGTGTCCACCTGTGGTCTTGACATCTGAGTAGGAGCTCAGCCCCTCTTCCTGTCTGCATCTCTCCTGCGCATCCCCACCTCCCCCAGGACATCAAGTTCTTGGAATGCACCAGCAGCTGAGCGCTGGACCACAGCTACCAAGCGAGGGCAGGCATTCCAGAAGGCAGGCCGGGGGCCCTGCACTTCCCAGAGCAGAGCAACAAGGTTGGGGAGGTGCCAGACGGGGCCTCAGGGGTCACAGCCGGTCTGCTCTTTCCCTTGCATCCCTACAGCAGGGGAGCTCTGTGCCTCGGGGGCCTAAACCCATTATGCAGACTGACCTGTGTGGCTTTGCCACTGTGACAGGCTGGCAAGGCTGCAAGGTACCCTAGGGAAGTAAAGCACACTTTGTCAGAGACCAAGTCTGCGAGTCACTCGGTGCGTGGGTGCAGCGTCATTTGTCAAGAAAGATCAAGAAGATGGATCGTCTGATTATCTCAGGGGTCGGAGAAGTCCGTGCATGCCAGTGTGTGTGTTGCTGGGCGTGACATCCACCCTGGCAATCTAATATTTGGATTGCTGTGCTAGGGTGTGTATTTTGTTGCAAAACCCCAGAGCCATGAGGCCAGTGCTGTGGCACAGCAGGCTAAGCTGCCGGTTGCAATGCCGGCATCGTATATGGGCGCCGGTTCATGTCCCGGCTGCTCCACTTCTGCTATCCAGCTCCCTGCTAATGCATCTGGGAAAGCAGAGGAAGATGGCCCTAGTGCCTGGGCCCCTGCTGCCACGTGGGAGACCCCGATGGATTCCAATCTGACTGCAGCAGCTGCAATGATGCAGACATGGGGTTTGGAAATCCATGGCCTTGTTCAGGGAGAGCTGCTGGAGGAGACAAGCACACAAACGCTTACCCAGCACATGACGAGGAAGGCGGGTCTGGTTTGCGTTCTTAGCAGGGCAGCGACTGGGATCTGTTTTTTAGAAGCACAACCAATGCCAGCAGCAGTGCAGGAATCGGCCCCCGCCCCTACAGTCAGAGTGGCTGCAGAGACGGCACAAGGCCCTGGCGTCTCTTTTCGTCCTACGCAACCAGAAGCTCAGCGCTTCCTCCTCCGGGAGTCCGTGCTATGGAATCAGCGGAAAAGCAACCCAAGACTGCTTTACCAGGCTATCGGAGCTCATCAGAGGAGAGAATGAGAGAGAATGGTAGTCACAGGTGGGAAGTGGCCAAGCTCACTAGGACACAGCCACGGGGTGAAATCTGATGTCAGCTTTGAAACGATAATTAAAATATCATGCAGAATTATACCAGAAGGTTAGGTTCAAAAAGAAAGATGGGGGCCGGCGCTGTGGCATCGCGGGTAAAGCTGCCACCTGCAGTGCTGGCATTCCGTATGGACACCGGTTCGAGTCCCGGCTGCTCCACTTCTGATCCAACTCCCTGTTAGAGCCTGGGAAAGCAGTGGAGGATGGCCCAAGTCCTCGGGCCCCTGCACCTGCATGGGAGACCCAGAATAAGCTCCTGGCCTCTACCTCTCAGATAAGTAAATCAATCTTTAAAAAAAAAAAAAAAAGGGCAAGATAGGCAGCCATGTTCATCAGTCTGAGTGAAGATTTGTGGAAGGGGTCTGGCTTTTAGTATTTTAAAATGTTCCCCAGGGAAGCTGAGTACCCAGCAAGGCCCGAGAACCAGGATGTGGAAACTAACATTAGCCTCTCAAACATTAGCACACATTCCAGTCACCGAGAGTCTGATTGAAACACCCATGTGGGGCGGTGCTAGGTACAGCGGCTAAGTCCCTGCTTGTGCCTGGTTGCAGTCTGATTCCTCCACTTCCAATCCAGCTTCTTGCTAATGCACCCTGGGAGGCAGCAGGTGATGGCTCAAATGCTTGGGCCCCTGAAACCCACCTGGGAGACCTGGATAGAGTTCCAGCTCCTGGATGGAGTTCTTGACTGCTGTGGGCATTTGGGAGAGTGGACCAGTGAAAGGAAGCTTACTCCCTTTCTCTCTCTGCCTGTCACATAACTAAAAGGAACTAAACAAATACCTAAAGTACAGATCGCTGGGCCCCACCTCCAGGGTTTTCAATTCCATGAGTCTAAGCTGGGGCCTGGAAATGAGCATTTATTTTTCAATTTTTTTTTTAACTGACACCTCCCAAAAAAATGGTACATACTGATGCTTCTACAAATATACACACTGCATAATGGCCAATGGGGGTAAACACAGCTATTTCTTCAAACCTTTGGTGTTGCCATTGTTTTGGGAAATTTTCTTGGGTTTCCACACAGGTCAGGGGACCACACTTTGAGAACCTATATCCTGAATACGCAGCCCTCAGCTCTGCCTTGTAGGCTTCTGAGTTGCACACCAGATTTGCATACCCACTGGAGTGACAAACAGATGATCATGTCTGGCAGGGTTTTGATCCAAAGAGGGAAAGTCAAGACAGAAGAAGGAAATGCCACTGATGGCTGGCTCCTTCCCACATGCCCTCTGGGGCTTGTCCGAAAGCCGACCTCGAAGCAGGGTGTGGCCATTTCTACTGTGGGAAAACGAGAACCCAGGAGCAGGCAGCTCATCATACGCAGCCGAAGTCGTCAACACCCAAGTCCCAGCTGCTCTGCCTCCAAGCACACACACACACACACTGGACGATTCACAGCCCTCCCCAGAGGCAAGGACACCGCCGGTGAAGGCACAGCTGAGATGTCGGGAAAGCGAGTGTGGGAGCAGAGTCCCGAGTTCACCATGGCTCGAAGTCTTTCCCCTTGTTCTCAAAGTGATGCACCTTTACAGATGAAGAAGTGAGACGTTCATTGCATGGCAGCATTTGCTGAGTCAGCATTCGGCACTTACTCAGACCTATGCTCCTGGACTCTGGCTGTTGTGTGTGATGTGCGCCTGTGCGAAGAACGTGCCTGGCAAAAGTCATCCAAGTTTAGAAGAAAATGTATGCTGGGACGGGCACTGCATGGGGCAGCAGGCTGAGCTGGGATGCCTGCAGACCCATATTGGAAGGCTGGATCAAGTCCTGGTTCCCTACTCACATGCTTAGGAAGCAGCAGGTGATGGCTCAAGTACTCGGGTGCCTATGACCCAAGTGGGAGACCCAGATGGAGCTCCAGGCTCCTGGCTTTGACTTGGCCCAGCCACAGCTGTGGCAGCCAAAGGGGGGAGTGAACCAACGATGGAAGATCATTCTGTCACTCTGCCTTTCAAATTAATAAATCTCTTTTGCAAGAAAAGAATACAGGGGCCAGCCTTGTGGCGCGCTGTGTTAACTCGCCGCCTGCAACTCCAGCACAGCTATGGGTACCAGTTTGAGTCCTGGCTGCTTCATTTCCAATTCAGCTTCCTGCTAATGGCCTGGGAAAGCAGTAGAAGATGGCCCAAGAGCTTGGGCCTCTGTGCCCATGTGGGAGACCCAGATGGAGTTCCTGGCTCCTGGCTTCTGCCTGGCCCAGTCCCAGCAGGCCATTGCAGGCATTTGGGGAGTGAACCAGTGGAAGTTAGATCAGTCTCTGTCTCTGTCTCTGTAACTCTGCCCTTCTTAAAAATATATATTTATTTATTTGAAGATTGGAGTTACACAGAGAAGGTGAGGCAGAGAGAGAGGTCTTCCATCCGCAGGTTCACTCCCCAGTTGGCTGCAATGGCCAGAGCTGTGCCGATCCAAAGCCAGGAGCCAGAAACTTCTTCCCAGTCTCCCACAGAGGTGCAGGGGCCCAAGGACTTGGGCCATCTCCTACTGCTTTCCCAGGCCATGGCAGAGAGCTGGATGGAAAATGGAGCAGCCGGGACTGGAACTGGCGCCCGTATGGGATGCCGGCACTGCAGGCGGCAGTTTTACCCACTATGCCACAGTGCCGGTCCCTCTGCCTTTCAAATAAATGAATGAATTTTTTTTTAAAAAAAGGAAAAAATACAATGGATGCTAATATTAGAGATGGCCACGGTTACCAATAACCTCAGCAGGCTGGAAAAGCACGAGAGAATCATGGGAGGCATCGGTGACACAGGTGAGACTGGGCTCCTTTGGTTCCAGGACCGCAGGTGTTTTCAGAGCCTCCCTCCCGGGGGCGGGGCTGGGTCTGCGGAGGCCCCAGGCAGATGAATTCTATCCACACCTTCTGCTCTGCCCCAGATTTCTCTTGTCAGGAGAGCTCCTTAGGGCCTGAGATCTGAAGGCTGTTTTGTTCAAGTTTGGGAAGATCAGGTCGAAGAAAATTATTCTCCTGTCTCTCCGGGTACGTTTTCTTCCACAGAGAAACTGCACTTGCTGTGAGCAGAAGTTCGAGTGGGAGGGTATGGAGTGATAACCTCAGGGAGCCATCACCTGTATGCAAATTGATCCTAGGGAGATTTTAAGCACTGGCTGAAACATACTGGGGTCACCCCCTCAGCCTCACCCTGTCTTCAGATTCGACACGACAGAGGCGGAGACTGAATGTTTCAGGAGCTCTGTGAGCTGGCAGCACTGGCCTCACCTGCGTGTGCCCTGGGCTGCACAACCTTAGCCCCCACGAGACCCACCGAGCGTGAGCAAGATCTCCAGGTGGTTCCTGAGCTTCGTGAGGTTTGAGAGATGCTAGCTTCCGGCGTGACTTCCGGGAGAGCACACCACCCTTAGTGACTGCCGTGGGACCCTACATGAATCCTGGCTTTTCCTCTAGCACCAAACACCGCTGACAGTGAGGGCTCCGAGGGACAATGCAGAAAGACCACGGCAGCGTACATGCAACAGGTCCATCAAAGCCAGCTCCATTTTTGCTGCCACTATGATTATTAGCTGCTGCTACGTTCATTGCTTTCACAGGGGTGAGGGATGTCTGGCCCCGCCAAGGCAACTACAGGCAGGACCCAGAATTCAACACCTCTACAATTCAGGCTGACTTTGTAGTGGTTCATTTTGGGGGGTGCCCACAAGTGATGTGATAAACATCAAATGGTCCTGGCAGAAATTAAAAAAAAAAAAAAGGGGGCTCCCAGACCTGGTTTAGATTGATCAAAATGGGAATAGCAGTTGCCAAAGTCTGCGGCTGACTACTCCCAACCCACATTCTCCCCCGTGAACACTCAGAACCTTGGCCTTGACCCGTAGTCCACAGGCAAAAAGAGAGCCACATGGCTGGCAAGAAGCTCCAGGTGACCATTAAGGAAATCAGCCACAGTGACTTCACATTCATGGACCCGAGTCGGTGAGTATCCACCTCCGTTGCCATAGGCCTCCAAATTCTCAGGTTGGAACGCACACACCGCCTGCAGGTAAGTGGTAGTCAAGTGCACGAATGCTTTGTAAATGGCTTTAACCCAAGCTGAACTGCCAGCAAGCAGACGGGCAGCTGCAAGAGAAAACCATCGCCTCGTGTCACTGGGCTTTTGCAAATGGGCAGCTCAGAAGGAAGAACCAAATCCTTGTCTCCCCTCCAGCTTGGCCGCTGGTCTGTGTGAGGGGAGGGGTGGCCGGGGCCTGGACTCCAGATCTCTTCTGAGCATGCTGGGGCCTCATGTGGCTGTATGCCTCTCATTTTCTGTTTAAGATTGATTGATTGATTGATTTGAAAGACAGAGTTATGGGGCGGTGAGGGGGTGGAAGGGGGCAGTGGGTCTTCCACCCACTGGTTCACTCCCCAAATGGCTCCAACTAGCCAGGTCTGGGCCAGGCCAAAGCCAGGAGCCTAAAACTCCATCTGGTCCCCCAGTGTGGATGGCAGCGGTCCAAGTACTTGGGCCAGGTTCTGCTGCTTTCCTAGGCGCATTGGCAGGAAGCTGGATTGGAAGTGGAGCAGCCAAGACTGGAATTGGTGCTCAGATGGGCTGTTGCAGTGCACATGTAAGCTTAACCCAGTGCGCTACATCACCAGCCCCCGCATTCCTCTCGTTTTTGAGCTCCCAGAAGAAGCACCCCTTGGGTCACAACCTTATATGCGGACGCTGACTCTGCAGAGGAAAATGAGAGGCGGAGCCCGGGGTCCCCCATCTCAGGTGGCAGCCTTGCTTCCCAGGCTACAATGAAGTCACTGTTGGCTCTGTGTGTGTGTGTGTGTGTGTGTGTGTGTACCAAATACACAATGCCTTCTGTTCTCGGGGCCAAAAGAAAACAGGTGTTGGCATGAGGCCGTCCACATTTCCCTTAATGAACCGAACAGCCCAACCTGAAATTCAAGCGCTACACTTTCAACAGCAAACAAAAAGGTTCGTGTTCCAGTCTGGTTCACTGAAACCCAGTGACTTTGCTATCAGCCTTGAGCCTGGGAGTGCTGGCTTACTCATTCCAGCACGTGTAGGGGTCAGTTCCACATGTGAGCAGGGCCAACACATCGGCCATGTGACACTTCGAGTGCAGAAAAGTGACTGCTGCAACTCCCGCTCTGCCCCCTGTGTGTTCCTGAATGGCTTCTCTCTCCCTCTCTCCCGTCCCTGAAATCCGGGGAATTCTGCAGCTGAACAGGCCATTCAGCCTTCAGAAGCCAATCTCCTAATTGACTTCTGTGAAAGATGGCCCCCTCCCATCAGGAATTACGTGACAGGAAGTGAAGGTTTGGCCTCGAATTTAAGATGCCCTCAGCCCATGTCAGAATGTCTGGGTTCCCTAATCCAGGTGCCAACTATTTTCTTGCTAACCCCCACCCTGGGAGGCAGCAGCAGATGGCTAAAGTCATTGGGTCTCTGCCTATCTGCCCACTTAAGAGGGGACTGAGGTCTTGGCATCTGACTTCAGCCATCATGGGGTTCTCGGGAGTGAACTAGTTGATGGTATCTCTCTCTCTCCCTCTCTCTCATTCTGTCTCTGTCGTTCTGCCTTTCTTTTTTATTTTTTTTAAATATTTATTTATTTACTTGAAAGTCAGAGTTACACAAAGAGAGGAGAGACAGAGAGAGAGGGGGGTTTCCATCCACTGGTTCACTCTCCAATTGGCTGCAACGGCCAGAGCTGGGTCGATCCGAAGCCAGGAGCCAGGAGCTTCTTCCAGGTCTCCTATGCAGGTACAAGCAGCCAAGGACTTGGGCCATCTTCTACTGCTTTCCCAGGCCATAGCAGAGAGCTGGATGGGAAGTGGAGCAGCCAGGACTTGAACCGGCGCCCATATGGGATGCCAGCACTGCAGGCAGTGGCTTTACCCGCTATGCCATAGCACCAGCCACTATTCTGCATTTCAAATAATAAAACAATAAATACAAGAAAATAATCACGTGAGAACTGGAGATCCACGTGAAACACGAGTTCACTCCCCAGCCACAGTTCTTTGCTTGTGGGTGTCATCTAAATGGGGGCTCTGCATCAGGACACCTGTACTATTGCTGCCTGGTACAACTGGCTAAGCATCTGCATAACAAAATGATGAGAAGAACAGAAAAAGAGCGCCAGGGCCAGCCCAACTGCAGGATGATGTTCTCAGAGTTAGAGCTGAGTGTCCGACCCTGTAACAAGGCAGACAGCAAAGCCTCTTTAAGACGCAGCACAAACCGTTCCCAAACATACGCCTTCTCCCTCGTGTTCAATGACAACGTGTGGTACCTCCCCACGGTAACGCTACACAAGGTGGGAATCACGGTGAACTTTCTGTTAGCCGGAACGGGAGGAGGGGTCTCTGCAGACACCCTACAGGCTGCGGCGATATCCAATCAGCAGTGTTTGTGCCTTCTCTCTCCTGGACTGCACCTTGCAGAAATGCTTCCCTTACTGCAAAATTATATAGACACACACACACACACGAGCAATGGCTTGATTATGCAAAGACTACTACTACAAATGTGATGCAAACTTCAAGAGCAGGGGTGTTAGCATTGGTGCTGGAGAGAAACAAAGTACTGCATCTCACACTTCTGAACCCACCAAGAGCCAGAAGCACACACATTCTACTCCCAGAAACAACACCATGATGTTTAAATGTGTCCAAGTAGGATGATACGGTGGTGTTGTTGTTTTTTTCTCAATCCAAAGACAATTCCAAAAACTGAATTTCCAGTTGTTTTTCTGGAGTCTTCAAAACAGAAACCAGGCAAAGGGACAAATAATTCTCAGCCTTACATTCCTAGCTGCTTGCCACTACTTCTAGAAACCTCCAGTCCAGACAAGAAGAAGCAATGACATGAGACCAGTGAGCTGGCAGATCTCTCACAGGCAAGCTGGGGTTTAACCGGAGAGCCTGATAACACGCCCAGACCCAGCTGTACTGGCTGTACTGAGACTGACGGCGTCCGGTCCCGTGCTCACCCCTCCCACAGACAGAGGCCTGTGCGACCCAGTGCTGCAGCTACAAGGGCTCAGTAGTCACTGGCTTTGAGCCTTAACCCCCATCAGTCTCCAGAAATCAGCTTCTTCCTCGTGCTTGTCAAAATTGGTGCATGAAGGTATTTAGATTCATTTATATTAATTGCAAATAAAATCTCTGTGTGTGTAGGCATACGCAGGTACACGCACTGGGGCAGGGCAGCCATCCACGTCCCACCCTGGGTCTGGCTGCAGGTGGGGGTCCAAGGCCCTCTAGGTTCTGATTTAGTTCCTGGAGCAGAACCCCAGTGTCTGCATTTTAAGAAGCTCCCCCAGGCTCTCCTGCTGCCCAGTGACGTGGGGAACACACATCCAGAGTAGTGGCTCTCAGTCACAACCACTGGCAGAAACAGCTGTAAATCTAGAATCCCCCACCGGACCCCAGGCCAATAAAATCCTAATCTCCGCGGGCTGCGCCTGGGGTGTGGTGGGTCCTGGAGTTCACAGATGCCCCCAGCGAGCCGAGACAGAGAACCACGGAGGATAGTGCAGGTGCTTAAGTAAATCACCTCCTCTCACAAGAGAGACCGCTCCGCCAGGCTAACCCCTCTGCTGCTCCGGACCCCCTCCTCTGCTTGCTACATCACAGCACTGCGTCCCTGGGGACCAGACCTGGGCTCTCTGCTCTGCAGAGTTCCCCATCACACTCTGAGAACTGATGACCCATGACTGCCACTTAAGACCTGCTGGGGCCAGTGCTGTGGTGTAGTGGGTGAAGCTGCCACCTGCAGTGCTGGCATCCCCTAAGGGTGCCGGTTCGAGTCCTGGCTGCTCCACTTCTGATCCAGCTCTCTGCTATGGCCTGGGAAAGCAGTAGAAGATGACCCAATTGCTTCAGCCCCTGCACCCACATGGGAGACCTGGAAGAAGCTCCTGGCTCCTGGCTTTGGATCAGCGCAACTCTGGCTATTGTGGCCAACTGGGGAGTGAACCAGCGGATGGAAGACCTCTCTCTGTCTCTCCTTCTCTCTGTGTGTAACTCTGACTTTCAAATAAATAAATAAATCTTTAAAAAAAAATTATAAAGTGGACCTGCTTTGCAACAACCCCCAAGCTACCTGGCTCCGACAGTCTGCAAGGATATTCAGTTCGTGAAGTTTTCATGACGTCAGTGCATCACAGGAGTGCACTTGTACAGCCTTCCCGTCGACATCCTGGAAGGAGGCCATTGTGAGGGGCTCAGACAGGGAGGATGGGGGCGGGGAGTGGCTAAGCTGCAAGGTGACGCCACCGAAGCCACACTCCATCTTTCTGCTCTTTAGGCAAACCTTCTTGAAGCTGGTGGGACCCAGAGAGGCTACTGTTCAGGATGGAGAAAAAAAAACAACACAGGGCCCCCAGAGATTGCGTGAATCAGAAACTAAACTGCTTCAGCAAAGGTGTTTAAAATGCAAGCTCCCTCAAAGGAAGCTGAGCCTCGCTCACCAGGGGTGCTACAACCACTGATCTGCACTGGAGGGTTGAGGGACATTTGTCAGAGCCGGGGTTTTTGAAAAGAACTCAATACACTGTCAGTATTTTATTTTTATTTATTTATTTTTTGGACAAGCAGAGTTAGACAGTGAGAGAGACAGACAGACAGAAAGGTCTTGCTTCCATTGGTTCACCCCCCAAATGGCTGCTACGGCCGGCGTGCTGCGCCGATCTGAAGCCAGGAGCCAGGTGCTTCCTCCTGGTCTCCTATGCGTGCAATTGGGTCATTCTTCACTGCCTTCCTGGGCCACAGCAGAGAGCTGGACTGGAAGAGGAACAACCGGAACAGAATCTGGCGCCCCAACCGGGACTAGAACCCGGAGTGCCGGCGCCGCAGGCGGAGGATTAGCCTAATGAGCCGCGGCGCCAGCCATTGTCAGTATTTTAAAAATTCTTCTTTCCTAGCACCGCCTGAAGACTTGGAAGAACCAGCAGCCCTGGCCCATGTCCCGCACAGGCAACAAGTGTCCAGGAGCTCCGGGTGCCCCTTGGAGGTGGCTCTGGACTCTCCAGCTGCCCTGTGCCTGGTGAGCTTCCCTGGGCTCTCACTGCTACCTGCAGAACAGGCTTTTCTTAACCAAGGACTCACCCTAAAGGAGCAGAGATGGCGAGAGGATCTGTAATCACACCCTTTGGTCTTCTACTCATGGGCCAATTACTGTCTCCTCAGAGCCCTATTTTCCTTGGCATTGCTGTTCTGATGGAATGATGACAGCCTCATGGGGTGGCTGTGAGTATCAAAAGGGAGGAGAGAGTCCGTATGTGACAGAGCACCACACACATGCAAATGTTCCCTGTCCCAGCGGTTCAGAACTGTCACTCACAAAACCTGACTCACGCATGGGAGGGAGGCCAGCACCGAGGCGGGTCCTGGGGGAGACAAAGTGGGACCGGTGCTCTCTGCACCTGCAGGAGCTCCATTCTGACAAAGGGCTCCTCCCTGGCAAGCCGGCCCGTGGTGGCCAAGAGGCTACCAGACCTTGAATCCTAAGGAAGAGGTGGCAAAGCGCATGCTCACGGCTGAGCCTGATTCCCTCGCTACTTTCAGGCTAACTGCTCTCTTCCATCCAGATCTGTGGGTCTCCTGATCCACGGCTGGTTTCTCTAACAGGGAGAGAAGAGGAAGGAAAGGCACAGAGCGGGTAAACAGTCTCTTATTCCTTCTCCACCCGCATGTTCCCTGAAGACCTCCATCTCGTCTCTCTCCCCATAGTACCAGCTTAGCACGATGTGCATGTTGGCAGGATTTCCCTCTTCCAGGGCCTGTCAGCTGGGTCTGGAGGAGCCGGCAGATGGCCTACAACACAGCTAATTTGAGTTCATATTCAAGACAACAACCAGCCTCAAAGTGACTTGGCCCTGGCCGCCGTGGGAGGGGAGCAAGCGGCTCTGCCATCCGCCACGCCCTGCCCGCACTTGCTGTGCCAACACAAAGAGGACATTTCTATCTCACCCAGAGCTGTTCCGGAGGAGCTGCAGGGGAGGAGCTGCAGGTTTCCCAACCAGCCCGTCTCTGGTGAACTCTCAGCATGAACTCTGGGGCGCTTCTGTTTGCATTGCTAACCCTTTCGTGAGTCAGCTCTCTTGCTGTTCTCCTAACCCACCAGGCACCTCAGTGGATAACGTCCAGGTCACGCTCGGTCCATCCTGGGCACGGGATCTGCCCCCCAGGAGAGGCACTGTCTTTAGCACTCTGCTAAAGCCCTCTGCAGCCCATGGCGACATTGCTACGTATCCTCAGTCCAGCGATGGCTTCAGATCACCAAGAACAGCTGGATGGCGGCAGCTCCCTAGGGATCACTGCCTTCCCTCCATGCTTCTGGGAGCCCAAGCGCTGTGTCCTGCTCGGCCTTGGATGGCGGAAAAGCTACTTAGCTCTGCTTTGGTATTTCGTGTCTCTCATACTCAGGGACAGCCTGCACCAGTGCCACAGTCGGCAAAACACACTGTCACCAAGGCCCCAGTCAATCCCTCTGATGCAGGGCCCAATCTCCCCCAGTCTCCCAACCTCCCTCCCTCAGCTGAAAGGTTCCTTGCAAATCAACCTCTTAGTAAAATTAAGTCACTGAGAGTGGTACAGCTGGCCCCACCGGGTCCCCCATCACAGGACTTCTGAGGTCATTCATCTCTAGAGAAAACATCTTGATGTGGGATTTTGCAAGGAGCACGAGACCCTAAGCAGGAAGTAAATATCACTTGACCGACAGAAGCCCTCTCTGCCATCATCGAAACTCCCAAAAGAATGCGGTATCACTAACAAATCAAAGGAGGCCACAGGTACTCAGGTACTGCGGATCAGCCAGGGATCTGCACGTGAGCCGAACGCGCGCCTCTCCACCCCAGCTTCAATCTGTAAGAACACTTGCCCCAAGGCCAGCAGTGTGGTGCAGCAGGTTTGGCCACCCACTGGGAGGCCGGCCTCTCTGTCACAGCGCCAGTTTGAGTCCTGACTGTTCTGCTTCCCACGGCAGCTTCCTTCCAAGGCATCTAGGAAGGCAGGGGAGAATATTCCACGGACGTGAAGCCCCTGCTCCCCTCGTGGGGGACCCAGATGGCTTTAGCCAAGCCCAGAACTGGTTATTGCGGCCATCTGGGGAGTGAACCAGCAAATGAAAGATCTCTCTCTCTCCCTCTTTCTTTCAAATACAAAAATAAACCAATTTTAAGGGGGAAAAGGCTTCACCCCTCATCCCTTGAGAAGCCTAAGAACTAACTGATGGCTGTCCTGCCCCTTACTCTGCACCACTGGACCCTGCTTTCTTCCATCACTTTGCCATCAGTGACTGGTTTGGTGCACATGGGACAAGGGGACCATGGTTTGGGGGCTTCTGTAACAATAGAATGACTCTCCCCACCGGACACGGAAGTACTGTGAGGGAAATAATGTTAAAGGTCTTATTTAGGAAAAAAATTAAAATTCATAATTAGGCCTTTTTGGTGAACTTCTTAAAGTCCCGTGATACGCATGGATTTCAACATTTTCTGCACCAGAGTGGGAATGCAGCACAGTGGTGAAGATGCCGTTGGGGACGCCCTCATCCCACCTCAGAGGGCACAGGTTCAAGTCTCACTGTTGGCTGCTCTGCTTCTGGCCCAGCTTCCTGCTAATGCACACGCCAGGAGGCAGCAGGCAATGTCTCAAGTAAGCACCTGGATCCCTGCCACCCACACGGGAGACCTGCATGGAGTTCCAGGCTCCTGGCTTCAGCCCGGCCCAGCCCTGGCTACTGCAGGCATTTGGAGAGCAAACTAGCTGATAGAAAAGCTCACTGTCTCACAGATGGAAAACCAATCTCTTTCTTTCTTTCTTTCTTTCTTTCTTTCTTTCTTTCTTTCTTTCTTTCTTTCTTTCTTTCTATCTATCTATCTATCTTCTCTTTCTCTCTCTGTGAACAATTTCTGCAGCAAAATAAACTGATCTTTTCTTTCCACTGTCCACAAAATGAATGAACAACTTTGTATTTGACAGATGTTTCAAAACTCTTATTCGGGGCTGGTGCTGTAGTGTAGCAGGTAAAGTCACTGCCTGCAGTGCCGGCACCCCATATGGTTGCCGGTTCAAGTCCCGGCTTCTCCACATCCGATCCAGCTCTCTGGTATGGCCTGGGAAAGCAGCAGAAGATGGCCCAAGTGCTTGGACCCTTGCAACCGTGTTGGAGATCTGGAAAAAGCTTCTGGCTCCTGGCTTCAGATCAGCCAGGCTCGGGCTGTTGTGGCTATCTGGGGAGTGAACCAGCAGACAGAAGACCGCTCTCTTGCTCTGTCTCTGCCTCTCTGTAACTCTGCCTTTCAAATAAATAAATCTTAAAAAAAAACAAACAAACAAAAACAAAAAAACAAAAAAAAAACACCCTCATTCATTTAGAGCATTTCTTTGAGTGGAACATTTTCACATTCTTCAACAGTCTCAATTTTCAGAGCCTCCACCTTGTTAAGCCACATCATCTTGGAGAGAGAGACAGACAGAAAGGTCTTCCTTCCGTTGGTTCACCCCCCAAATGGCTGCTACGGCCAGTGCGCTGCGCAGATCTGAAGCCAGGCGCCAGGTGCTTCCTCATGGTCTCCCATGCAGGTGCAGGGCCCAAGCACCTGGGCCATCCTCCACTGCCTTCCTGGGCCACAGCAGAGAGCTGGACTGGAAGAGGAGCAACCGGGACAGAACCAGCGCCCCAACCAGGACTAGAACCCGGGGTGCCGGCGCCGCAGGTGGAGGATTAGCCTAGTGAGCCGCAGTGCCACCCCAGGAAGATCTGCTTTGTCATATTATCAGCCACTGTTGCAACCATGGTGTTAGGTCAGGGAGCCACTGCCCACAATGCTGCCTCTGCTCTGGAGACTGGAAACCATCAGCAATGCAAAAGGCACCTTTGCCTTGGGTAGAATGCAATTCTGTACAGATCCTTGAGGTTCCCCACAAGCAAGTCTCTCCTCTGTTGACAAGACAGTTTTCTCAAACAGGAAAGTGGAGCCGATTCCTTATTGCAGCTGAGCGATATGTCGTGTTCCCATCAAAACACGCGGTTGAGCACACACAACTTGAAATGACCAGACCCCCTAAATCAGGCATAGTTTGCACTCTGTGGCCACGGGCACCCTTGTCAAGGCTCTACTTACTCAAACCCAGTTGCTAAGGTATGGGATGGATGAAGGGCCCCTGGGTGTACTGACAGCTACAGTCCACTGATCCTCTCTGCTGGTCTCATGGTTATCATCTGTGGCCTTGCTTTTGAACTGTGGACTGGGGGAGGTCATCGCCCATGCAGGATCTCAGAGTGGACGTTTGATGCAAGGGTAAAAGTGCTGTATGGGACGCCAGCATTCCCTAGGACAGTGCTTGGGTTCCAGTCCCGACTCCATTTCCAATCCCAGCTTCCTGCTAAGGCACGATCCCTGCCACTCCCATGGGAGAGCTGGGCTTCCTGGCTTTGGCCTGGCCCAGCCCTGACTGCTGCAGGCACTTGGGAAGTCAACTAGGAGTTGGACGCTTGCTCTCTCTCGCTCTCTCTACCTTTTAAGTAAATAAAAAAATAAAAAGTGTTTTAAAAAGAAGTGCAGAGCTCATGACAAGAGCCTCGGGTGATCACTGATGTCATAAATAAGAGTGTCAATTATTAAATAAACAACGGGAGTCACTGTGCACTTACTCCCCATGTAGGACCTCTGTTCTTAATGAGTTGTATTAAAAGAATTAATGGTAAAACTTGTCTTTAAGGCCGGCACCGCGGCTCACTAGGCTAATCCTCCGCCTAGCGGTGCCGGCACACCGGGTTCTAGTCCCGGTCGGGGCGCCGGATTCTGTCCCGGTTGCCCCTCTTCCAGGCCAGCCCTCTGCTGTGGCCCGGGAGTGCAGTGGAGGATGGCCCAGGTGCTTGGGCCCTGCGCCCCATGGGAGACCAGGAAAAGCACCTGGCTCCTGGCTCCTGCCATCGGATCAGCGCGGTGCGCCGGCCGCGGCGGCCATTGGAGGGTGAACCAACGGCAAAAGGAAGACCTTTCTCTCTGTCTCTCACTCTCACTGTCCACTCTGCCTGTCAAAAAAAAAAAAAAAAAAAAAAAACTTGTCTTTAAACAGTACTTTATACTTTGCTGTGTCTGTATGGGTGCAAACTGTTGAAATCTTTACTTAGTATACACTAAGTTGATCTTCTGTATATAAAGATAATTAAAAATGAATCTTCATGAAGAACAGGATGGGAGAGGGAGTAGGAGGTGGGATGGTTTGGGGGTGGGAGGGTGTCACTCCCCCTCTTCATGGAGGAACGACACTAAACCCTGCCTAGGCTTCATATCCGAGTCACGGCACCATTATGTCGCTCCCCCTCTTCGTGGAGGAACGACACAGGACCCTGCGCTGTTCTTTCGTCTGCTCGGCCCTCCCCGGGTTTGCTGCTAGTTCTTCCCGGGTTGGCTACCGACCCTTCCACCTCCGTGGAAGGGCGGTTCCCCCTGCCACTTTCCCCACTTCCGCGGGGGAGCGGCACACCGCCGGCCAGCTCTCTCGGGGGCTGCTCAGATGTTCCTTCAGATAGATGTTCCTGGTGCATGGTGTCTCTCTCCTCCTTTATAGTCCTCTTCCACCAATCCCAACTCTGCTACCCACACGCCGAGTACGCTGCTCTCCTCCAATCAGGAGCAAGATCAGCTCCTGCAGCTCAATCAAATTGGCGAGAGGCAGCTGTGTAGAAGCTGTTTCCTCCTCTCCCAGCGCCATATTGTGGGAGAGCAGATGCATAGAATAAGTCTTAATTCCAGTAACAGTCTAGTCCGAGTTGCTCCCCACAGGAGGGCAGGTATGGGGGGGAAGAATCAGTATAATCCAAAAGTTGTACCTATGAAATTTGTATTTATTAAATAAAAGCTTTCTATTAAAAAAAAAAAAAGTGCAGAACCTCAGCCCCACCCCCTACGTGCTGAGGCGGAACGTACATTTCACAGGATGCCATGTCCAGGTATTCAAACGCATCCCAGCGTTTGGCAGGTACAACTGTCAGTATGCCAGGTGCCCTTCATCTCTCCGTATCCACTGCTGACTCTAGCTTCCTTTGATGTGCACCCCGGGGGGCAGCCAGTGATGACTCAAATCCTCGATCCCTGCCACCCACACGGGACACTCGGACTGAGTTCAGGTTGGCCCTGTCCCAACTACGACAGGCATTTGGGGAATGAACCAGCAGACAGAAGGTCTCTAGTGTGTGTGTGTGTGTGTGTGTGTGTGTGAATAAAATAAAAGGGGAGCTCTGGGGTCAAACCCTGACTTCAGTAGATTTCACAATGCCAACCACCGCTCAAATTCAGTTCCTCTTAGAACGCCAATTTATTCCTCTGCTGCTCAGAGACAGCATCGTGAACTCTGCTTCCCTTGGAGGCCTGCACGCTCAAGAGCTGTGTCCGCTTCAGTCTGGCCAAGCCCTGGGGCCATCTGGGAAATGAACTAGTGGATGGGATATCTCTCTCTGTCTAACTCTGCTTTTCAAATAAATAAATGTATCTTCTAAAAAAAGTGCACTTTGGCTCTGTACGGGGGTGAAGACTTTTCCTCCAATCTCATATTTGACATCCCATTCAGGGAGAAGGATTCTGATGCAGACCCAGCCAGAGGGAGGCATCCTGGCAAGCAGCCCTACTGCCCCCACTTCTTTCTTCCCATGGTTTCTCCAGATGCACAGAGACACTGAGACCAGGCAGACAACAGAACCATCTGGAACCCACAAACATATGGCTAAGCTGGGTACTCCGGCTGGCTGCAGAAGGGATCCGGGGCAGACCGTGTGATAGGAGTGTGCTCCACCACCTGAACGCCAAGACAGTAGCCACTGAAGGTGAACAGAGCGACAGGGGGGCTGCCCCATATCCACAGCCTCCCAACCTCCCATCAGAATTCCCTCTGCCTTCAAGACAGCAGTATGCCTGGGCTCCCACACTCTGGGGCAGGGGTGAGGGTGCCTTGTGACCCAGAATGGCGGCAAGGAAGTGAACCGAGATGCCCATGGGACTTCAGGAGGCCAGGGAAGCAGGAAATGGGCCCCTCCTTTGCCCTTTAAGGATTCTTTGATTCTTGTCTGAGCAAAGAGCAATGGGGAGGGAGCCCAGGGGAAGCCTGGGTCTCCAATGACACCAAAGAATCACATCAGCACTGTTCCCTAATTCTGCATGAGAGAAATTGATGGCTTAAACTACTGTCCGAGGGGGTTTCTGTTTTGAGCCCCAGATCAATGCCTGTCCAACTACCATCAGAACAAAGCCACCGCCTAAGGATTCAGAGAAATTAAAAATCAATGGGAGAAGGGGAAGGCATTTGATGCAGCAGTTTTGATGCCAGGTGGGGCGCCAGCATCTCGTATCAGAGTGCCATGGTTCAAGTCCAGACTCTGCTACTGATGTCAGCTCCCTGCTAATGCACATCCTGGGATGTGGCAGGTGGCTCAAATATTTTGGATCCCTGCAACCACATAGTTCCAGGCACCCGATCTTGGACTGTGAACCTCCAAAACCACGAGCCAAATTAAACCCTTTCTCTTTCAAAAGCAGCTTCTCTCATGTATTTGATACAGTGGCAAAAGGAAGACAAATACACAGACATTCTACTGCCTGCTGGTTTCAGTACAGAAAGAACCTCCTGTGAGCAGGGCTTCTGACTACCTCTATACCAGCCGAACTACCAGCACCCAGGAGGGGCAATGAGTAGCACCAATCAAGCCAAAAGACACTAATGGCCAATGGCCTCCGACCCTGCAGGAGCTCAGATGGGCAAGTCTATGCAAAGGGAACCTGCGCATAGTAACCACCAGCCACAGTGCTACTGCAATTTACTTTCGCCTTAATAACTAAAATGAACATATGCTAATAAGTCACTTCTTCAGAAATGCCAGCCACATTTCAGATGCGACACCTGGTCACCACAGTGGATAGCACAGAACACTCCCATAGTATCAGAAGGCGCTGCTGTACAACACCAGCAGAGACACTGCCCTGTCTTGTTCCATCCTGTCCTGTCCTACCCCACCCTTTCCTGGTCTAGTCTACCTTATCCCATCCTGTCTTGTGACGAAGAGAAGTCGAGCTGGGGCATGTGAAACTGGAGTACTAGGGATGACAGCCGACCTTTCTCTGTCCCAGTAACTCAGTGCCCCGGCTTAACGATGGTCGGACTGAACAATCTTTCAACTTTAAGATGGCACAGAAGCGGCAGGCGTTTGGTAGAAAATGCACTTTTGATTTTGAACACTGATCTTTTCCTGGAGTAACTGTAAACAAGAGGATTTCCTCTCCCAAACACAGCAGCTCCCGGTTGGCCCCACAGTCTCCACGGGGACCACCAAGAGCCTACAGTGCACCACGTTGTTAAGCTAGGATACTTGACAGGTTTCAGGTTACACCTATTACATGCAGTTTCAACTGACACTATTTTCAGTTTACAAAGTGGCACCCCATCATGAATCAGGGAGCATTCATATTAGTAATGCGTTAGCAATCTGCAGTGTTAAGTGGACTGAATTAGATAACACAGGTAAAGCACAAAATGCCTGGCTCACAGCCAGGTCTCTGTGCAGGCTGGTTGCTCCTTAGTTGGGGAGAAGAGGACAGTTGGTGTCTGCATGTGTACAGACACACTCGTATCTGTGACCCCTCGCAGAGAGAGACCACATATTAGCAGCCCTCCCCCACAGTGTGAAAGATTCTCACCCAACAACGAACAGACACATGGGAGCTCTCAGTAGCCCCGCTGGGTAGAGGCACCAGGACCAGCATCCAGGTAGTGTGGTTTCCCCTTTGCTCATCAGAAGTATGCCCGCAGGGAGCACTCTGGGTATGTGGGAGCCCCAATGCGTGGATGCAGCCCCCAGAGCAGTGTCCACGTGAACCTCTGTGGGGCTCCAAACGGCTCCTCAAGGAGGCAACGTAGGGACCCACAAAGGTGAACTGTTTCAACAGAAACACCTCTGTCACAGCCCCTTCCTGGCCAGGACCTGACGCCATCAAGGGCAGAGAGCAAGGGGCAGGCCAGCTCCTACCCATGGCTCACTTCAGCCTAAGGGAGGTGCACAGGCAGCACCCTCCCTACACGTGCACGTCTGGATGTGGCAGCTCAGGGTGTGGATTGGTGTGTGTGGAAGTGTGCCTATGTGTCAACTATACAAGTATAGTAAGCACAGTACACTGGGGGAGGCACTGTGGCACAGCGGATAAAGCCGCCACCTGCAGTGCCGGCATCCCATATAGATGCCAGTTAGAATCCAGGCTGCTCCACTTCCAATCCAGCTCTCTGCTGTGGCCTGGGAAAGCAGTGGAAGATGGCCCAAGTCCTTGGGCCCCTGCACCTGCATGGGATACCTGGAAGAAACTCCTGGCTCCTGGCTTCAGATTGGCACAGCTCTGGCTGTTGTGGCCAATTGGGGAGTGAACCAGCAGATGGAAGACCTCTCGCTCGCTCGCTCTCTCTCTCTCTCTCTCTCCCTTTCCTTCTCTCTCTGTGTAACTCTGACTTTCAAATAAATAATAAATAAATATTAAAAAAAAAAAAAAAAGAAGTACAGCACACTAGCAGGCACTTCTGAGATCCCTGTTCATTCGGGGCTCCCAGCTAAAAATCTCATTAGAAATATATCCAGAATTTCTTTTTTAAGCTTGCTTCAAACGTTGTCTCCCTAAACTTGGTATGCAGGTTGATCCTCGGGTTTGGGTAACATCTAACCAGTTGGTTTCTCATGTCGAGGGTTTGATCCACTTTGGTATATTCTTGGGACGCTTTGTGCAGAGGTGCTGACTGGTCAGACCCATGCTCTCTCTGCAGGCAAGGTCTGCAGGCTCCTGCCCATCGTGGCCATATGTTTCTGCTCTCTGTCCCTTACCAAGAGCAAGGAGGAGGAACAGCCATCCCACCACCCTGGGAGAGACAAAGGTGAGGACGTTCTCCCTGCTGAGGGGCCGGCTGCAGGCTTCCCCGCCGCGCCCCCTGAGCAGAGAGCAAGGCTCCCTCTGAGGAGTGGTCATGCAGGCTCCTTCACGGGGGGCTGCAGCCCCCTGCACCCACCTAACACTAGCACTATGTTGCCGGACCGTCTCGTCCACTGCTGTGTTCAGAACACAAGCAGTGCAGGCTTCCCATGGATAGACGGCAAGTGAATCAGTGAGGCACACAGACAAACCGTGGACAGCCCGCAAGGCGGCTGGCTCGCACGGCGGCCACGAGCATAATGGCAGGTGGGCACCTCCCCCAGTGTAGCCGCCTCTGTCTCGGCAGAAGACCCAGACAAAGTACTGCACCTCCGAGTGCCACGGTTTCCTCGCCCATGATGTCAACCTGGACTGATGGACCTCCCGGGGGGTCCCGGGGGTGCCGTGAGGACTAAACGAGATAATTCATGGATAAAGCACACGGAACAATGTCCACCTCAGTGCCCACTGGTGCAATGCCCACTCCAAATCGCCGCCTTCTGTTCTTGGTCCGTCCTCACGATGAGTCCTGGTGATGGAGATTACACCTGCTGCTGAGCTATGACCACGATGGCCGCGTTCACGCTTGCTTCTCCCCTCGTAACACCTAATTTTCTCAGCTGTCTTTGTAAAACAGTATCCGGGAGTGATGCAAACCACGGACTGCCACATCTTTTAAATAATAATTTTCCTGTGCGTTGCTGAAATATGTCAACATGGCAGCTGGCCAATGAGTTTTTTAAATAGTGTGCTCTTGCCTGATTGCCTGTTTTTTTTTTAATTCTTATTTATTTATTTTAATTTTATTTGAAAGGCAGAGAGACAAAAAGAGATCTTCCACCTGCTGGTTTACTCCCCAAATGCCCACAACAGCCAAGGCTGGACCAGGCCAAAGGACAGCTGAGAATTCCATTCAGGTCTCCCAGGATGGTGGCAGGGGCTCTGGAACTTGGACCATCACCTGCTGCCGCCCAGGGTGTGCATTAGCAGGAAGGTGGACAGGAAGTGGAGGAGCTGGGACTTGAACTTGCAACTAGCAACACAAACACCGTGCCAAACACCCACCCCATCTATTTATGCTTCCAGAGCTTTGTGAGTTTTTAAAAGTTGGAGGTTTATATGTTTTAACATTTGCAGGGGGAGGGAGGCTTGTTGGGTTACTGTGTTTATATCAAATGGCCTAAACATAGGTAAGGAAGACAGTCAGGGATCAGAAAAAGAGTTGGAGGCACCGTATCCCCACTCCCTCCCGGCTCTGGTCACCCCTTACACTCTGTGCACGGCTGGCAACACAAAATCGCTTCCGTGCAAGCCACCACCCCAGCCGGCACCAGGAGGAAACGTCCCACAGGCCTGCCATGACCCACAGCTGGCTGTACTATCATTACAAGAAAACTACCAGCATGACGCTCCCTTCACCCACCTGAGACACTGCTGAGACTTCCAAAAAAGGCCAAAATACAGGCAGTCAACCGACCTCTGGAAATCTCTACCCAAAGCACCACCCCGGGCCTCCAGACGACAGAAAGGGAAGATCTCCAGCTTCGGCTGGGCACAGCTCACTCTGCCTTGTGTTCTTTTATTTTATTTTTTTTTTATTTTTGACAGGCAGAGTGGACAGTGAGAGAGAGAGACAGAGAGAAAGGTCTTCCTTTTGCCGTTGGTTCACCCTCCAATGGCTGCCGCGGCCGGGTGGCTGGCGCATTGCGCTGATCCGAAGGCAGGAGCCAGGTGCTTCTCCTGGTCTCCCATGGGGTGCAGGGCCCAAGCACTTGGGCCATCCTCCACTGCACTCCCGGGCCACAGCAGAGAGCTGGCCTGGAAGAGGGGCAACCGGGACAGAATCCGGCGCCCCGACCAGGACTAGAACCCAGTGTGCCAGCGCCGCAGGGTGGAGGATTAGCCTATTGAGCCACGGCGCTGGCCTGCCCTGTGTTCTTTCACCCTGCACGTGAAGGAGTTGCACTCCTCTGCTCACCTGTACCTACATCTCGGGCACAAACTCTTGCATCAGTGACACGAACCTGGACCCAGCCAACCCCCAACAGCCCTGGGGTATACTCCCACCCTCTCCTGTCTGTGAGAGAGAAGGCAAAGAGAGAGGGCCCACAGTAGGGCAGACACATGGCTTTAAAAGGTTAAGAGCAAGCGCCGGGGTTTGGTGCAGCAAACACACCACTTGGGACACCTGCATCAGTGTGCTTGGATTTCAGCCTGAGTCCAGGTTCCTGCTAATGTGTACCCTGGGAGGCAACGGGTGATGGCTCCCTTGCTTGGGTTCATGTCACCCGGTAGGAGCCCCAGATGGAGTTCCAGATTCCAGACTTCAGGTTAGCCCATAGTTGGCAGGTGTTTAGGGACTAAATCATTGGATGGGAGATATGTTGCTCTCTCGCTCTCTCTCTGCCTTTCAAATACATGAAATTAATTAGCTCATTAATTAAAAGCTTAAGAGCAGGCTTAGTTCTGACTGCACTGCTTCTGCCTTGGCACCTGTTCATTTCGGAAACGTGCTTAACTGTGCTCATTAGAGAGATGCCCTAACAGGACAGCTGGGTTGGGAGCAGGTCCAACGGGACAGGGAAGTTCACAAATAAAGAACTTCCTCTGCTGACAAAAAGGGATGGTTTGTCAGCCCCCAAGTCTTGCAATAGCCACCACCACGGTGAGGCTTGTGCTGGGGTACACTGGGGGACAAGGCCTCAGCGTGCACCAGCACAGCTGTGCCCAGTGCCTCCCGGGGACCAAGAGGCCCCTGCACAGCTCCTGCTTGGTTCTAGCAACTGTCTGGGGTCCAAGAAGATCAAGGGGCTCCTTCAAGCGATGCTATCATGAGCCTCTCATTGCAGGCTGTGGCAGAGAGGTCACCACCAGCAGGGACTCACGTTCAAGATCTGGAGCAACTGCTGAGCTCTGGGGCGTCTAGGGAGGAAGGAGACAGCACGGGCTCCCACCACCCTCCCCCTCCGGCAGTCAGCAAGGCCCCAGCCAAAGGAAGGAGCCTTCATCTTTGTGTCTAGGTTGCCATGGAGACTGGCATCTCCCTGATGCCTCCTGGCTGAGGGATGCCAGAGAGTGCCTCTGACTCCCACAGCAGTGCGGGGGCGGGGGGGGGGGAGGGGACTTTGCGGAGGGCTGGGCCCCTCCATCGTCATCCACTTGATCCAGGGGAAGCGAACCAGCTTCATTGCTGCCAGTTCCAGAGGCAAGAATTCTTTTAACTGAAGTTTCCAGACGAAGCAAAGTTGACTTTTTCAGGTAGTACGTTTTATTTTTACTGCTTCTTCTAGTCTTTCATGAGTCGTAAATCAATGATCGCTACTGAGCTTAACACACTGCCCTGAGGCACTGCAGAAGATGGGAATAATCATAATTTTTAAAACCGCAGTCAGCAACTTGAACTCTCAAAAGCATCAGCGTAAAAGCATTCCAGAAATAACCTTTGGCTGTCTTGAAGTTGAAGAGCTACTGACGGCCCAATCAAGTTCAAGGTTTCAGTGATTCAACAGCTCCGTGTGAACTAAGCTGCTCAGATGAAAATAAACTGTGGTCTGTGATTCCTGCCTCAGAACAGGATCGGTATCGTGGTACTCTGGGAGTCTGCTGGGCGTTGGGGTCTGAGAGCGTCTTTCCAAGAAAGGGGTACCCAGCTCCCAACTGTTCTCAAAGGGGATCCCCCAGACGTGAAGCTGAGCGTATTTAAGGCACAGCCGGTTCCCAATCTGGCTTCCCGTTATTTACTCCACTGAAGAGCTCGGAACTGGGTGAAAGGCATTGGGGGCAGGAGAGAGGTTCTCCCTCCATCCTCTCTCTGCCCCCAGCCACAGGCCTCACCCTTTCTCTTCTTCTCCCTCTCCACTATAGAATCTTAAAAAAAAAAATACACCCCAAGGACAATCACAGGGTCCACGATCTTAAGGGGTTCACAGTTAAACAAAAGTGGGAAAAGACCTGTGGCAAAGCAGGTAAATACAACACTTGTCACATTGTATCCCATATGGGTCCCGGTTGGAGTCCCGGCTGCTCCACTTTTGATCCATCTCTCTCTCTATGGCCTGGGAAAGCAGAGGAAGATGGTCCAAGTGCTTGGGCTCCTGCAACCATGTGAGAGACCTGGAAGAAGCTCCTGGCTTCTGACTGGCTCAGCTCCAGCAGTTGCAGCCATTTGGGGATTGAATCAGCAGATGGAAAACCTCTCTGTCTGTAACTCTTTCAAATAAATAAAACAAATCTTAAAAAAAAAAAAAAAAAGATTGCCCAAGTGCTTGGGCCCCTGCCATCCATGTGGGAGACCTGGAAGAAGCTCCTGGTTCCTGACTTGGACCTGTCCTAGATGGCTACTTTGAGCATCTGGGGAATGAACCAGCAGATGGAAGATCTCTCTCTCTCTCTCTCTCTCTCTCTAACTCTGACTTTCAAATAAACAAACAAACCTTAGAAAAACAAAAAGATTATCCCAAGGATGAATCATTAAAATGCACACACACAGAATGTGGGGGCAGGAGGCAGGAGGTGGCAGTGTGAACATTAAATGATCCCAATCACCCACTCCCAACCTATGTGACAGACAAAAGACCAGGAAGAAAACGCTCAGAGAATCGGATGGACGGGGCGTTGCCTGCTTCCTTGCCTAGCTGGCCAGCTGGAACTTAGATCAGCACCACTGTCAGCGATAAGAAACAGCTGTCGTCCTGAAAGCACTTTCAAACTCAGACAGGAAGTAGAGGGGTGTGGCCGGGGGCTAGGGGCCAAGGAGGACAGGGAGTCAGTTGAGTGCAGAGAGGGTACAGAGGTTCAATTTGGAAAGATGCTAAGTTTCTGGGAAGGGTGGTGCTGATGCTGATGCGACAATGCACAAGGACTTAACGCCACTGCACTGCCCACTTTAAAATGGCTTAAATGGTACACTTGGTGACATGCACGTTTTACCACCACAGGAATTCTTTTTAAAATTAGACTTGATTTTTCTGTCTGTTCTTGGCCAAAAGATGTTGTCTTCGTTGCTGCTAGGGTACTACAGAAAACGGGTCTCCAAGTTTCACACACCCAAGTGGATGTTGGGTTCCTGTATATTTTTCCAAAACCAGTGCCTGTGCTTGTTGAGGCTGACCCTCCCCTCACCTGCCCTGCCCTCTCCTCTTTCCCCATGTCCCTCCTGGCTGAGGCTGACCCTCCCCTCCCCTCCCCTCCCCTCTCCTCTTTCCCCATGTCCCTCCTGGCTGAGGCTGACCCTCCCCTCCCCTCCCCTCCCCTCTCCTCTGCTCTTTCCCCATGTCCCTCCTGGCTGAGGCTGACCCTCCCCTCCCCTCCCCTACCCTGCCCTCTCCTCTTTCCCATGTCCCTCCTGGCTGAGGCTGACCCTCCCCTCCCCTCTCCTCTTTCCCCATGTTCCTCCAGGCTCCTCTCTGGGACATTCAGTGGGGGACACGCAGAGATTCCTGGCCTACAACCAACGTCCCCAATCCCAAAATGGTGCAGAGGAGTAGCCTCTGGCCTCGCCTGCCTCCAGACTGGCCCACCCAGGCCTGGAGAGAGTGTGGGACCCCCGGCGCGGCCCAGGCTGGGAGGCGCAGTATCAGCTTTCCCAGACGAGCGGCCTGAAAGGTGAGCCAGCTCTGAGAGGCCTCTGGCTGTCTTAGAACTTGATCTTGGTGATCACAGGGCCTCCTCGCCCACGAAGGCCCTCTGGCTTACTGGCAGCCGAGATTATTCCAAGTGCAGTCATTCATCTAGATTCCGGCTGCCGACGGCTCCCCCCAGCAGAGGCACCTGACACTCGCACCTGCTGTGGGCTAGACTTTCGAGTGTCTATCAGCAGTGTCTCCAGCAGATGAGGGCACCTGGTGATGCTTATCGTCAGGGCTCCTCAGGGCTCCGCGGAGACACTGGTTTGGTTACAGTTTCTCCATGTCACTGAAGTAGGCCCTGAACTGCCCTTAAAGAGGTCATTTTGTACCTTGCTTTCCCCTGTTGGAATGTAGGGGGCGCTCTACTCGTGCAGCCCCCAGGCCCGCTGTGGGTCCACCATGGCTCCCAGGACTCCCAATCCTATCCTCCCAGCAGTTCTGGGGGGATTTCGCCCACGGTCACCACTGTCCTGGGAAAGAGGCCCACCTCCCCAGCTCCCCACTTCCTCGCTGTCCCATCTCAAGGACTTCTTCTCTAATCTCACAGGAAAACCAAGAGATTGGCTTAAAAGTGCAATCAGCAAACAGGATCATGTGTCCTTGGCCCTTGTCTGTTGCTATGACAGAATCTCTGACACTGGTCATTTGTGAAGAGATGCCATGTAGGGGCCGGTGCTGTGACATAGTGGGTTGGGCCTCTACCTGTGGCACCGGCATCCCATGTGGGTGCTAGTTCAAGTCCTAGCTGCTCCACATCTGATCCATCTCCCTGTTGATGGCCTGGGAAAGCAGTGGAAGATGGCCAAAGTGCTTGGGCCCCTGCAGCCATTTGGAAGACCCAGAAGAAGCTCCTGGGTCCTGGCTTTGGATCGGTGCAGCTCTGGCCATGGTGGTCACGTGGGGAGTGAACCAGTGGATGGAAGACCTCTCTCTCTGTCTCTCCCTCTGTCTGTAACTCTGACTCTCAAATAAGTAAATAAATCTTTTTTTTTTTTTTTGACAGGCAGAGTGGACAGTGAGAAAGGTCTTCCTTTGCCGTTGGTTCACCCTCCAATGGCCGCCACGGCCGGCGCACCGCGCTGATCCAATGGCAGGAGCCAGGTACTTATCCTGGTCTCCCATGGGATGCAGGGCCCAAGCACTTGGGCCATCCTCCACTGCACTCCCGGGCCACAGCAGAGAGCTGGCCTGGAACAGGGGCAACCGGGACAGAATCCGGCGCCCCAACCAGGACTAGAACCCGGTGTGCCGGCGCCACAAGGCGGAGGATTAGCCTAGTGAGCCGCGGTGCCGGCCAAATAAATCTTTAAAAGAGAGAGAAAGAGAGGCTACTTAGTGCAGCTCAAGGTCCCAGGGACTGGGAAGGGGCCAGCATCGCGTGGACTTGTGGGGACAGCACGTGTTGCCCCCCACCAGGCAGACAAGCACAAGGGTAAGTAACACAAGCACGAGAGAGGAAGAGGGGGCTGACTTCCCGCCTCGGCTCCCAAATCCCCAGGAGAGGAGCACTGATCCACTCACAGCCCAGCACCTCTCAAAGGTGCCAATCCCAGCACCAGTACCTGCGGAATCAAATGTCAGCAGGAGTCTCCGTGCGGACAGACCACGTCAAGCCACAGCGTGGTTATCACCTGGTTTTCGGTAGCAGGGTCTGGGCTGTGTCGGCACTGCCTCCAGGCTGACCAGGGTACTGCCCAAGGCAGTTGGCAGGGAGGGAGAGGGCAACCAAAGGAACCCCTTCAACTTCTATCCCCTCCTCATCCCTGGTCCTGGGCCAGGGCACACATCCAAGAGAAACAAAAGGCCCTGTCCACAAAAAGACTTGTCCAAAAATGTTCCGAGTAGGTTTACGCACAAATGCCAAAACCCACATCCTTCAACAACGACGGCCAAGCCACCCACAGTCGATTTTCACAGGCGATACACGGAACCACCTCCGGGGACGTACGATGCACACGCTCAAGTCCTAACTACCCCCCCCCCAAGGACCTCCCCAGGGGGCCTTCCTGGGAAAGTACTTAAGGTGAGATTGTAGTGCAGTAGGGTAGGCTCCTAAACCAATGACAGTGTCCTCAGGAGAACAGGATGACACGGAGAAATGGATTGCCAGGTGACAACTGGAGGGATACTGCCGGAAGCTGGCAGAAAGTTCTGGAACAGCACCGGCTAAGGCAGCAGGGCCCCGATGACACTTTCGTCTTCCACTTCCAGCTTCCAGAACTGAGCCAGCCCAGGTCTGCTGCTGGAGCAGCCTGGTCTGTAACACTTTGTGACAACAGCCCTAACAAACCAATGCAGTCGGCAATGGAAATTTCACACAGAATCATACACATAGTCACAATTTCATCTACACTAAGCTCTGGAGAAGGTTCAACTCATCTCCGCAGAAATCATCAGAGCAGGGTTTGCTTTGGTGGGAGTGCTGAGAAGGGCCACGTGGGAGCTTGGTGGGGTGATGATAATGTTCTATGATTTGATTATGCAGAAAAGCACAGGGCAAAGCATTTAGGGGACAGGTAGGTGTTCTGCACAGCTGTTAAGATGCTGCTTGGGAGGCCCACACTTTGGTGTAGTGGGTAAGACTGTTGCCTAGAATCTGGGCATCCCTTATGGCACCAGTTCGAGTCCCAGCTGCTCCACTTCTGATCCAGTTCTCTGCTATGGCCTGGGAAAGCAGTAGAAGATGGCCCAAAGGCTTGGGCCCCTGAACCTACGTGGGAGACCTGGAAGAAGCTTTTGGCTCCTGGCTTTGGATCAGTCCAGCTCTGGCTGTTGTGGCCATCTGGGGAGTGAATCAGTGGATGGAAGACCTTTCTCTCTCCTCTCTCTCTCTCTGACTCTGTAACTCTGCCTTTCAAATAAATAAATAAATCTTTAAAAGAAAAAAAAAAAGATGTTGCTTGGGATGGGATACCTACATGTTGGCAGGCCCTGGGTTCAAGTCCTGGCTCCATTCTCAATGCCAGCTTCCTGCTAGCAAGCACCCTGAGAGGAAGTAAGTGACGGTTCAAGCACCCGGGTCCCTGCCACCTGCTTGGAAGAACTACATTGAGTTCCTGGCCCCTGACTTCTACCTAACCCCACTCCTGGGCTGCTGCAGGCGTTTCAGGAGTGAACCAACAGTTGCAGGAACACACTCTCTCTCTCTCTCTCTCTCGCTCTCTTTCTCTGCCATTCAAACAAATAAAAGTTTTAAAGGGGCATGTAGGATTGGCGCATTTCGCAATTAACTTTATCGCATGAAGAATCACAAATACTGAACTCTAAAATCATGCATGCGATGGAGTCTCCGGAGTGAGGCACGTGGGTCTGTGCAATTTGACTTTGAATGGATACAACATGAAGTCTGTTTGATAGAGGGAGGGATACAAAATGTTGAGTTGTGGGTCTATGGAGTAGGTATACGGGTCCTCGGCATACTTCTGAAAATGTTTGCAGGCTTGAAACCTTTCCCAGTGCGACTTGGCAAGCTATCAGCACGCTGATCGCCTCGGAGTCTACTACCCTTCTTACAGCCCGGCTAGCCTACTCAGACTCTGAAACATCAGGCAGCAAAGGGTGTTCCAACGGAAAACCTACCCGGGGTGGGGGGGAGGGGGAAGAATGGTACTTTACATAGAAATATGTACGGTCTGTACCAAGAAACCTGATCCCACTCTGAACTACCTGCTAGACTCCTTTAAATTGTGTCAAATGACTAGGCAAATCTGAATGGAGTATAGGTGGCAGTACTGAGAACCTTTTTTCTCATTCCAGACATACCTATTCTGAGAGCAGCCCCAAGCCAACCAACCACCTAGGCATGAGATCCACGCCGGCTGGTGAGCTCCTATGGGGTGCACACCTCATGACGAGCCCCGGAGGCTCAGCTCCCGGAGCGTAGAGACGGAGCCCGAAACCACGGGCAGACTCCAGCTGAGAAACCTGGCGCCTGGAATGTGGAATGGGGAATATGGGCCGGCTGAGAAGAAGCAGACACCAAGAGGAGGCACGGGAGGCTTCCCCGGGAGCGGAGGAGGGGACACTGGGTACAGACAGCAACCCTAGTGCGCAGGCCTTAGTGCAGAGGAAACTGGGTAATCAACGCAGCTCTTCAGGAACCAAGCACATTTTATTCATTTATTTTTTTATTTTTTTTATTTTTTGACAGGCAGAGTGGACAGTGAGAGAGAGAGACAGAGAGAAAGGTCTTCCTTTGCCATTGGTTCACCCTCCAATGGCCGCCGCGGGCCGGCGCACCACGCTGATCCGATGGCAGGAGCCAGGTGCTTCTCCTGGTCTCCCATGGGATGCAGGGCCCAAGCACTTGGGCCATCCTCCACTGCACTCCCTGGCCACAGCAGAGAGCTGGCCTGGAAGAGGGGCAACCGGGACAGAATCCGGCGCCCTGACCGGGACTAGAACCCGGTGTGCTGGCGCCACAAGGCGGAGGAGTAGCCTATTGAGCCGCGGCGCCGGCCACACTTTTTCAAAAACTCACATACATACACACACTACACACTACATTCACACATACATACATACACACACTACACACTACATTCACACATACATACATACATACACACACTTGCACATACTCCCACACATACATACACACACTATATACACTCACTTTTATACACACCCACACATACATACATATACACACACAGTCCCACACATACACACACCACACACATTCATAGACACATACATACACACACACATTCACACAACACACTACACAACACACAAGTCCCTCTAAGGGTTCTGGCACATCTCCTACATATAGATACATACACATACACACCCTTGCATGTAGTCATACACATGCATTCATACACATATGTGTACACATGCATATACACACACTCACATGCGTTCATACACACACTCCCACACATACACACACACACGCAGCCTTCATCCGCTTTTTGCAGTTGATAACACCGAGGTTCAGAAAGGTTCAGTCCCCCAAACCACATGGAAGGGCAGAACCCAGTGGGTTCTCAGCCGGGCCCTCTGGCTTTGCTCCCCATAATAACTGCTTTCCTCCACCACATCCAGGCTCCCCATGGGACCACGCTGGGTTTTTTTTACCTGCAAATCAACTTCCCAGTCACAGAGCTGGAGTGCTTGAGGGGACATCAAAAAGTCCACGGAACGTGGAGTTCAAAGGTAAGTTTGTTTTGACGCAAACAACTGTGAAATGCAGGCACTGTGTTTTCCTAACACACACTCTCCATGAACTCGCAAGGGCCCCTTGTACTCTTCTACTCTTTGTGCTACCAGAAGTTCTGAGAATGTATCAACCCTGCGCAAAGACCAAACACAAATTTTCTTTTACGCTTTTTGGGGATGCAACAGAACGGTCCTCTCCCACAGGGCCTTGCAGCCTCACTCAGCAGCTGTGAGGCCACCAGAATGCGCAGGCTTGTTTCACAGCCGAACGTCTCGCAAAGACAAAGCTAATCTCCGACGGACATACTTCCCAGTCTCTTCTGCATTCACCTAAAATTGAGAGGGACCAGGCAGTGACCTGGAGTTCTTGCCTGTGATCCTCTAATCCTCCAGGACCGTGTCCGTCTCAATGAATGCAACTACCGAAGTCTCTCCATGCCAGGCAACAGCCAGAGTGGCGATTGTCAACACCCATTCAGCAGTGCTTCCAGAACCGTCGGCCCGGCTGCTGAGTGCTTCCTGGGCCCACACAGGGAGCCTGATCTGGGAGGAGGAGGAGGTGTTCTGCCCCTGGTCTAAAGCAAGTGCTGCACCTGCTGTGAGTGCTGGGGTAGCTGGCAGTGCCTTCCACACAGGAAGGCAAACTTGAAAGGAAACCCATCCAACAGCAGAAGTAGTCTCCAGCATGTGGGGCAACGACAGATCTTGTACTCTATGTCAAGAGTGGTCTGCACCGCCCCATGCTCAGGACTGGGCTGCAAACGTGCGTGGTATTTGCTTGCTGCCAGTCAGCAGAGCTGAAGAACTGCACTTCCCTCTGGGAGTACTGAACCAAAACAACACCCTCCAGTTTCCAGTTGCGTCCCCTTGCAAAAAAATGCCTTTCATTTTACAGGCTGGACACTGGTGAGAAAGTCAGCTTTAAGCCCTTCTTAAGCATCTACATAAAAATTACCATTATCAAATTCTCCCCCTTTGTCACTGTAACAAAATGCCCAAGGCAGGCTAACCTTATGAAGAAAAGAGGTTTACTTAGCTCCCCATTCTTTTTCTTTAAGGATTTATGCACAAGGATTTAAGGATTCCAACTTCCAAGTCTTAGACACACAATCCATCTTGACAGTGAGTGCCTGGGACAATGCACAATCCACAGTGACCATCCAAAACTTGCTATGAAAAATAAAATGTCATGGTGGGGGCTGGTGTTGTGATGCAGCAGACTAAGCCACTGCTTAAGATACTGACACCAGCACCCCACATTGGAGTGGCCGTCAGACTTCCAGCTGCTCCACTTCCAATCCAGATTCCTGCTAATGTGCCTAGGAAGGCACTGGAGGATGGCCCACGTGCTTGGGCCCCTGCCTTTCAAATAAATAAATAAATATTTTTAAAAAAAGAAAAAAGAGATGAAGTATCATGACAGAGGTCTTAGTGGGTTAACAGGGTTACGGGTGATTTTTGTCATGACTTTCTAAAACTTGGATAATGAATTATGCTGCCTGTATAATTTTTTTAAGTTAAGCTAACATATTTATACACTTAGTCACCTACATTCCTCTTCGGAAACTTTATCTGAAATTAAAAATGAATCTTAATGAAAAATGGGATGGGAGAGGGAGTAGGGGTGGGAGGAGGGTGGGCAGGGGGGAAGAACTGCTATATTCCAAAATTTTTTTTATTAAATAAAAGCTTTCTAAAAAATTAATATTTATTAAATAAAAGCTTTCAAAAAAAAAGAAACTTTATCTGAAATAATTTCATGAACAGAATCCCTCCCTTCCTGGGGATTATATACTTACAACTTCTACCTTTCTCTAAAGCCAGCTTGTTTTTAAATACTTCAGACTCCTAATTAAAGCCTCATGAAATTTTCCAAGTCCTCAATCCTTAAATCAACAGTACTATATTGTAATACACAAAATTCAGACACACCAAATGAAAGCACTTAATCTGGATATTTCAAAAAATGCATCTTCGACATGTTTCCAACATTTTTAATCACTTTATGCAATGCACAAACTGCACCGTCAAACAATGCAATGCTTAATACCAGAACCTCAGATGCAGACCAATGATGGGGGTACAGAAAGCTCCAGAAAATGGGAAGATAATCCTCCTAGCTATTTTCGGCTGAGTGTGTTGCTTCACTAAGGACATCAGAATCCACCTGGCAACCTTCAGAAAACATTTATTGTAACAATGGACATGGTCATGAACTTGGCCAACGGTTAACCAGGAAGCAAGGGGAAACTGTCTGTAAGAAAAGTGATTACTTGTGAGTGATGAACACTGAAAGAGATCGCGACGCACACCCTTTACCGAGGCCACTGTAACTGGGGTTTGGTGAGGGGCTGCCCCTGCCCTCTCTGTCCCCTCGCCTGCGAGAAGAGTCTGTCTCATCAGACTCCTAAGCAGAACAAACACATTCACAACCATGGGCTATGGTGAGGTCATTGCATGAAAAAACGAAAATGGAGAACAACGTTGAAATCCACACACCGTCTTTTTCATATCTGCATTCCGCCAGGGATGTGTTGAAGCCCTTTCCTATAGTTTTTTGTGAAACCTTGAGTAGTACTTTTAAATGCTCTTTTGGAAAATCCTATATATTTGTTTATTTGAGAGGCTGGGAGACACACAGAATGAGAGAGAGCTCCCATCTGCTAGTTCACTCCCTAAATGCCACCACCAACAGCCAGAGCTGAGACAGCAATCCGAATGTTCTGTGTGAGTGGCAGGGACCGGATCACTAGAGACAGTGATCTTCCAGGGTCTGCATTAGCAGGGGGCTGGAGCGAGGAGCTGCAGGTGAGCTCCAAAGCCAGGTACGATGCACTGTGGGCCACCGGCATCCTAACCACCAAGGCCACCCATAAATGCTCTTCTAGGTTAACATTCCTCCAACTTTTTCTGTACAACAGGTGCCATATTTTAAATACTTCATTACTAAAATGAGTTTTTATGAAACATCTACACACTCCCTTGTTGGTGCAATAGCATTTCAATTTGTAATGTCGCCCATACAGTCCTGAGATATTTTATCACGCAAAGACAGGCTAACAGTAAGACATGTTCTTGCAATGTCTATTCACAAGCATATTTCCAGGAAGTCCACCAGGTGAGGGTGAGTGTGATGGAGACCCTGTGGAGGAATTTCGAGAGGAACAGGAAGCCAGACACACAGGGCAATTGCAAGGACATTCGTCTCAAGGTCTGATGGACTGGGGTGGCACTTCTCACTGGTAACCTGTCTTTAGGTAACTTGGTCAGTGACTGCACCCTTAAAATGATTTCTGCTATCTCACGGCCTCCAAAACGACTCTGGATGTAAGGCAACCAGTACCACGGGTAGTTGATGAAAACTGAGTTCTCTCATAAAGCAGAGACAGAGGGCCGGCGCTGTGATGTAGTGGGTAAAGCCACTGCCTGCAGTGCTGGCATCCCATAAGGGCGCCGGTTCGAGTCCCAGCTGCTCCACTTCTGATCCAGCTCTCTGCTGTGGCCTGGGAAAGCAGTGGAAGATGGTCCAAGTCCTTGGGCCCCTGCACCCACGTGGGAGACCTGGAGGAAGCTCCTGGCTCCTGGCTTTGGATGGACGCAGCTCCAGCCATTGCCGCCAACGGGGGAGTAAACCAGTGGATGGAAGACTTCTCTCTCTCTCTCTCTGCCTCTCTTCTCTCTGTGTAGCTCTGACTTTCAAATAAGTCTTTAAAAATAAAAAGCAGAGAGAAAACAGAGGAAAGACAAGTGGGAATACCTACCGCGGGGGTGTCTCTCGGAAGGTAAAGGATATGCTCTGTGCCTGCAACTTCACAGGGAATGTTGACAAAGTCAACACCAGTGGGTGCAGCTCCGGGTCAAAGACCAGGATGCCAGGCCTGCCTGACGTCACTCCCCTCTCTGTGACCGTGGGCCAATCCCTGTACCTCACCACACCTCAGTTCTCTGTCTACAAGGTGGGCGTAATAGCATCCACCTCCTGGGGCTGTTGTGATGTTTGTGGGATAATCCATAGAAAACAGTGCCCAACACCAACCCTGTCTGACCAGTGTCGGGAACTCAGGAAACGTTACCTATGATTAACAAGCAATTTGCCACCTTTGAAAACACAGTATTAATCTTGCACAGTGAACGTGGGATGAAATTAAACTAAGCCATTATGAAGTGCCGTAACCACAAATTAGAATAAAACTGTGCTGACCCCCAGAAAAACCCTACAAGGAAAATTACAAGACATTAATGAAAGAAACAGAAGAAGGCACCAAAGAAATGGAGAACTGTTCATACATGCTCATACATTGCAAGAATTAATGCTATCAAAATATGCATACTACCCAAAGCAATTTATAGATTCAATGCAATCTCCATTAAAATGTTAACATTCTTCACAGAACTAGAAAAAAATAGCCCTAAGATCATATGGAAAGATCCCAAATAGCCAAAGCAATTTTAAGCAATAAAAACAATGCCAGAGGCATCACAGTATCAGATTTCAGGACGTGTTACAGAGCTATTATAACCCAAACAGCCTGGTATGGGCATAACAATAGACATGCAGACCAATGGAGTAGAACAGAAACCCACAAAGAAATCCAGGCATCTACAACTGAACCATCTGTCTTAATAAACTGATTTAATAACCAAGAAAAGATGATACTTGGCATTTCACAAACACATAATAGCCTACGCATCATTTTTAAAAGATTTTATTTATTTATTTGAGAGGTTGAGTTACAGACAGGGACAGAGAGAGGTCTTCCATCCACTGGTTCACTCCCCCATGGCCACAATGACTGGATCTGGGCCAATCTGAAACCAGGAGCCAGGAGCTTCTTCCAGGTCTCCCACACGGGTGCAGGGACCCAAGGACTTAAGCCATCTTCCGCTGCTCTGCCAGGTCATAGCAAAGAGCTGGATCAGAAGTGGAGCAGCAGGGACACGAACCAGCACCCACATGGGATGCCAGTGCAGAAGGCAGAGGCTTAGCCTACTATGCCACAGTGCTGGCATCTATACATCTTAAACTATGTATCTTATAAATCTAGAAACAGCCACATCTTGTAATCTAGTAACTTTTAATATGCTATAATTCTCATCACTTTTAGAGGACTTAAGCTAACATACAGGGTTGGTGGTTTTTTTTTTCTTCCAAATCTTCATTTACTTACTTTGTTTATTTGAGAGGCAGGGAACAGTCAGATCTCCCACCTTCTGGTTCACTTCCTCAATGCCTGCAACAGCCAGGACTGGGCCAGACGGAAGCAAGACAGGAACCGGGAATTCAACTCAGGCCTCCCATGTGGGTGGCAGAGACCCAATCACTTAAGCCATCACCTGCTTTCTCCTGGTGTGTGCATCAGCAGGAGCTGGAATTGGGAGTGAAGCCAGGATTCCAAGACAGGCACACAGACACGGGATGCAGGTATCCCAAGAGTTTTTATAACAGTCTACTGGGGGGTGTGTGTGTGTGTGTCTGTAGTTTCCAGCAGGGCTAGGTAGGCCATTTCTTACATATCCAAACATTCACTGTTTAACAAGAACAAAGATGCATCGACTAAGGACTCAACAAGACTTAATTTTAAAAACTGACTCAATTTAAAAAATAAAATCAATGCGCAGTATATAAAGCAACAATCATTCATTGTTTTGTAATTTAAAGTTTTTTTTAAAAGATGTATTTTATTTATTTGAGAGGTAGAGAGAGAGGGGGAGAGACAGAGGGGTCTGCTATGCACTGGTTTATTCTTCAGAGGGTCGCAACAGCCAGGGCTGGGCCAGGACAAAGCCAGGAGCCAGGATCTTCTTCCGGGTCTCCCATGTGGGTGCAGGGGCCCAGGCACTTGGGCCATCTTCTACTGCTTTCTCAAGCACTAACAGGGAGCTGGATTGGAAGAGGAGCAGCCAGGACCAAACATGTACCCATATGAGATGCCAGCGTTGTGGGAGGCGGCTTAACCCACTACCCCAACGCTGATCTATGTAATTTACATTTTTAAAACTTTGGGTAACATTTAATGTTTCATTAACCAGAAAGCAGTTTTTCACTTCTGGTTTTTTTTTTTAGTCTCTCACAATTTTCCTTTTAGTATTTGGGCAATTCCTATAGAATCAGCCAGCAAGAAAACAGCTGGGCACACAAAGTTACTCTCAGAATTAGTGGATCTCGCTTACTTCAGAATGTTAACAGGATTCTCTTCAAATTTTTCTCCTAACACATTGGAAAGACAAGCAAACCGTGGTACTGAGGATTTCACAGCAGCCTGGAGACAGAGTGAGAAAATGCCGGAACCGGGAAGCGAAAGGGGAGATGTAGCCTTCACATGCACAGAGCTGGGAGCACAGAGCTGCCCAGCAAAGCAGCGCCGGCCAATGCACCTGCAGGCAAGGGCGCCCGTGACCCGTCCGTCACTGAACATGGCCCATCCCATGGCCATTACTACTCATAGAATGAACAGTGGGAAATCTTTCTTTAAAAAAAAAAAATGATCGGCCGGCACCACGGCTCAATAGGCTAATCCTCCGCCTGCAGCGCCAGCACCCCAGGTTCTAGAACTGCTTGGGGTGCCAGATTCTGTCCCGGTCGCTCCTCTTCCAGGCCAGCTCTCTGCTATGGCCCGGGAGTGCAGTGGAGGATGGCCCAAGTGCTTGGGCCCTGCACCTGCATGGGAGACCAGGAGGAATCACCTGGCTCCTGGCCATTGGAGGGTGAACCAACGGCAAAGGAAGACCTTTCTCTCTGTCTCTCTCTCTCTCTCATTGTTCACTCTGCCTGTCAAAAAAATAAAAATAAAAAAAAAGATCTTCAGGGAGCATAACCCTAAGTCATGCCCAATTTGGCTCAATGAGACGGCAGTGCTACGGGAAACTCACATTGCCAATCCCTGAAGAGACATTCCACAGCTACCCTCTCCCTGAATTCACTTAAACGGTGCCACTGGGACCATGGCTGAGGCTTTCAGGGGAACCGTTCTGACCTGAACTTGGGAAGGCAGAGGAGTCCTGCAGGTCATCTGCTGAGTCACCCCATGTCCAGTAAAGCAGGTGGATTCCTCGGGGGCTGGGGGTGGTGGTGGGGACGCTGATGGCCACTGCTTCGGTGAGCACAGTACGGCGAAGCCCCTCTGCGGGGGCACTAGCCTCGGGCTACGCGAGCCCTGTCCACAGCTTTCCTGAGGACGCACTTTCCTTGGCCTCTGCACCCATCTGGTTCTCACCATGACTTCCAACTTCGCAGCTGCACACTGCACACCATCTGCTGCTTCCAGAAATCCCTCTTCTCCATGAACAACAGGGCAGGTGACACACAACCCTTACGGCGTGCTCTGCTGCTCCTTCCGAGAACACCCAAGCACACACGTGCACACAGCACACATGTATAGTCACTCTTAGCATGCACGTCACATGCATGCACACCACGTTCCATACATATGCACACAACATAAATATCACATACTCCACACACACCCCATACACACAAACTACACACACACACACACAATTTCTAAATACATCACATTCACCTCACATAAGCAAGGTCTTCAAAAAGTTCACAGAAAATGCACATTATAAAAAAACTGTATGGATTTAAAAAATGTTGCACCAAAATAAACATTCTTAAGTTCTATTTTTCCATGAATATTACATACCCCACACACAAACACCATTCCACATAACCCATGCATCCATAAATAGATCACGTATTCCACACATACCATATATTTCACATGTTATGAACACCATACATACAATGGCACCTTAAAACATTCATGGGAAAATTGAATTTTTTTTTTCACAGGCAGAATGGACAGTGAAAGAGAGAGACAGAGAGAAAGGTCTTCCTTTGCCGTTGGTTCACCCTCCAATGGCCGCCGCGGCTGGCGCACCACGCTGATCCGAAGTCAGGAGCCAGGTGCTTCCTCCTGGTCTCCCATGGGATGCAGGGCCCAAGCACTTGGGCCATCCTCCACTGCACTCCCTGGCCACAGCAGAGAGCTGCCCTGGAAGAGGGGCAAGCGGGACAGAATCCGGCACCCCGACCGGGACTAGAACCCGGTGTGCCGGTGCTGCAAGGCGGAGGATTAGCCTAATGAGCTGCGGCAACAGCAGCAGGAAAATGGAATTTTAAAATACATTTATTGTGGTGCAAAAGAATTTCAAGACCCATGAATTGTTTTCCATAATACACATGTCCACAAACTTTTTGAACAACTTCCTCTTTGGACACACATATCACACACTACAATACACATACACACACATCCCATGCATGCAAAATGCACACAAACACAGCACATTCACAACACACGCATCCCCCATACATATCCCATGTACCCCCCACTGCCCCGGGAACATACCCAGAACATGCAGCCCGTCACACGGACCAAGCTGCACCACTCTTTAACAGTAGACTCTCAAGCACTAAGGATGGCCTCCAAACAATTAAAAACCTCGCTTCCTCAGGATCAACTTCTCCAAAGTAAAATCTAGTTCAAAACAACCCCAATGACCAAAATCAACACCGCTGTTCCTTTAGAAGAACATATAATGATCAAGCTAATGAAAATTCCTTCCTATCCTTGACTTCCAAATCAGAGTGTTACTGCTGTGCCTATTCAAGATAGCAAAGAATTTAAATCAGAATAAAATATTCTCAAAGAGGATACCCTCTGCCCTAAAAGCAGACACCACAGGAAGGAGCTATGAGAGCAATGATTTGTCCAAGACACTGGATATGCATAATACGGGCTTTCCTTAAGGCTGTATAGGGGAGACAGGGGAGGGGAGAGTGAAGTATTGATTTAAATGCTTTATTTATCATTGCATTATTTATAAAGTTAAAACCATTATCTCCGAAACATTTTCACAATTCCCATGTGATTTGTGGACTTGTTTTGCTATTTTTTTTAACTAGTCCCAGTGTCAGAATCTTGGGCTTTTGGTTTTTAAAATTGAGTATGGGGGGGTGGGCGCTATGGCGCAGCGGATTAACGCCCTGGCCTGAAGCACCGGCATCCACTATGGGTGCCGGTTCTAGTCCCAGCTGCTCCTCTTCTGATCCAGCTCTCTGCTATGGCCTGGGAAAGCAGTAGAAGATGGCCCAAGTCCTTGGGCCCCTGCACCCATGTGGGAGACCTAGAAGAAGCTCCTGGCTGCTGGCTTTGGATCGGCGCAGCTCCGGCCGTTGCGGCCATCTGGGGAGTGAACCATCGGATGGAAGACCTCTCTCTCTCTCTCTGTCTCTCCTCTCTCTGTGTAACTCTGACTTTCAAATAAATAAATAAATAAATTGTTTTAAAAAGTGAGTATAGGGGCCAGCACTGTGGCATAGCGGGTTTTCTAAATAAAAGTTAAAAAAAAAAAAAAAAAGACTAACAGTGAAAAAAGAAAAAAGAAAAAAAAGCCACTGCCTGCAGTTCCAGCACCCCATATGGGTGCCAGTTAGAATCCAGGCTGCTCCACTTCCGATGCAGCTCTCTGCTATGGCCTGGGAAAACAGTAGAAGATGGCCCAACTCCTTGGGCCCCTGCACTCACGTGGGAGACCCAAAGGAAGCTCCTGGATCCTGGCTTCGGATCGACACAGCCCTGGCCACTGTGGCCAACTGGAGAGTGAACCAGTGGATGGAAGATCTTTCTCTCTCTCTCTCTTTTTTAATTTATTTGACAGATAGAGTTAGACAGTGAGAGAGAGAGAGACAGAGAGTAAGGTCTTCCTTCCGTTGGTTCACCCTCCAAATGGCCACTATGGCCGATGCACTGCGGCAATCCGAAGCCAGGAGCCAGGTGCTTCTCCTGGTCTCCCATGGGGTGCAGGGCCCAAGAACTTGGGCCATTCTCCACTGCACTCCCGGGCCACAGCAGAGAGCTGCACTGGAAGAGGAGCAACTGGGACAGGACCGGCACCCCAAGCAGGACTAGAACCCGGCGTGCCGGCACCGCAGGCGAAGGATTAGCCTAGTGAGCCACGGCGCCAGCCTATCTATCTCTATATTTTCTTCTTCTCTCTCTCTGCCTCTCTGCAACTCTGCCTTTCAAATAAATAAATAAATCTTTAAAGAGTGAATGCAGACAGATGAAAGCTTGAATTAGTTAGCACTTTCCTGGAGCAGAGAGTCTGTGACACACAGCACCTGCGGGCTACACGCTCAGCAACACACTGTGACTGCAAGCAGGTGCTGCGACCTACACCTACCGCCCTCACTCATCCCTGGAACCTGAGCTGCCAGCTCCAAACACAAACACCCACAGTGACTTCAAGGCTCACGCACTGGCCTCCCTGTTACTGGTCCTTAATCCAGAAAGGGCAGCTTTGGGGGCACCAAACTGTCATTCCTCCTAACCTCCACGGGCACCCTAGGAGTAGATAGGAGGAATACGCTAACCTGGATAGAATGAACAACATAAATCCAGGGCTAGCATTCAGCACCGCAGTTAAGTTGCCGTTTGTGATACTCGCCTCTCACACTGGGGGTGCCGGGCTCCTCCACTTCTGATCCAGCTTCCTGCTCATGTGCCTAGGCGGCAGCCGAGGATGGCTTGTGGGGAGCAGCTCGGACTAGACTGTTACTCGAATTAAGACTTATTCTATGCATCTGCTCTCCCACAATATGGCGCTGGGAGAGGAGGAAACAGCTTCTACACAGCTGCCTCCAGTTCAACCAATAAACAGCAGGACCTGCTCCTGATTGGAGGAGAGCAGCGTACTCGGCGTGTGGGTAGCAGAGCTGGGATTGGTGGAAGAGGACTATAAAGGAGGAGAGAGACAACATGCACCAGGAACATCTAAGGGGAACATCTAAGGGGAACACCTGTGCAGCCCCCGAGAGAGCTGGCCGGCGGTGTGCCGCTCCCCCGCGGAAGTGGGGAAAGTGGCAGGGGGAACCGCCCTTCCACGGAGGTGGAAGGGTTGGTAGCCAACCCGGGAAGAACCAGCAGCAAACCCGGGGAGGGCCGAACAGACGAAAGAACAGCGCAGGGTCCTGTGTCGTTCCTCCACGAAGAGGGGGAGCGACAATGGCTCACATATCTCAGTCCCTGCCTCCTGTGTGGGAGACCTGGATTGGGTTCTGAATCCTGGCTTCAGCCTGGTCCTGGCTATTTTGGGCATTTGGGGAGTGAACCAGCAGATGGAAGATCGATCTCTCTCTCTCTTCTTCTCTGGTTCTCTTTCTCTCGGCGTGTATGTCTACCTTTTCATATAGAATAAATTAATAAAAATGTGTGAAAAGAACATTAAAAATTAAGGGGCATGCCAGACCCTCCTCACTTAGGAGGAGAGACTGGAGAAGGAATGAATGACCTGCTTGAAGACCCAAGTGAGCATCATTTTGAATCTTACTACACAGGGAGACTGTGTCCTGTGAACACAACTGAGGATACGCTGGGGAAATAAAGATCACCTAGATGAGTCCTTTGCCTAAACATGACCACCAGGGGCTCCCTGGGTCCCAACTAATGCACACAGAAACACAGGGCATCCCTTGCTGTGTCCGCAGAGGAAGGACACTTGCTGTACTTGTATCACCACTGCTTCGATTTAAAACACGAGATATTTCATCGAAGAATTCTGCACAGAATTGGTGACGAGTACTTACAGAACTGGAACGACTCTAGAAGCCCCTGGATTATGTGCCCAAGGGCAAGAAAACTCTGAAGGATCATACAGCTAAACTAACTAGGGCAGGGACTAGAAGCTTTCTCGGAGAAAAGAGAATCCTATTTATAGACAGTCTTACATTAAAAGAACACCATGTGTGTGACACCCGAGGAGATCTCCACAAAGGAGAACTCCAAGTTAAGACCAATTGAATCGTGTAAGTCGCTCTGAACCTCTGTCATTTGCGATATAAACTGCAGATCTCAGAGCGAACATGTTTCCAATTCTCTAAATGACACTCACAACATATAGTAGGACTTATACAATTCACGCTCGGAAAAGCTAGAACCCAGCACTCAGTTAAGGTAAAGACACCAGGGAGATGCACCTGCTGCCCAGGTGCTGGGGAGAGGTTCATGGGCAGGCAGCTCTCTCAAGTCAGCAGCTGGGCCACTACCTCAGGCCCAGCGTGGCAGGACTGGCCTGCGGCTAGCACACTCAGAACACATGCACAAAAATGGACAGTCTCCGGGTTATCTGTGGATCCATTTACTGTACACAGCGTGGCTTCAAGAGGCTAAGGACTGTTGCACAGGATTTACTTTTTAAATAAAGGATACATTTTACTTATTTGAAAGAGTAACAGAGAACAGGAGAGATGCACAGTGTGTGAGAGAGAGAAAGGTCTTCCAACCACTGGTTCACTCCCCAAATGGCCACAACAGCTGGGGCTGGGCCAGGTTGAAGCCAGGAGCGTGGAGCTCCATCTGGGTCTCCCACATGGGTGGTAGGGACCCTAGCACTTAGGCTATCTTCTGCTGCTCTCCCCTACACAGATTAGCAGAGAGCTGGATCAGAAGTGGAGCAGCCAGGACTTGAACCAGTGCCCATAGGGGATGCCAGTTTTGCAGGCGGTGGCTCTAACCTGCTCCACATGACACTGACCCCTGAAGGTTTATTCTTTAAACTTCTGTATAACACAATTTTTGAAGAGTATTCTTTCTATAGATAAATACATTTGCATGCATTCATCCATTATAGAAAACAAATGAAAGAAAAATACCGCACAATCTCTAAATGAGGCTACCTAACAGGAAAGGCACTGAAACCAAAGTCTTTTCACTCTCGAGAGAACCCACCGATAAGGACGCTGAATGTGCTTGAAGCTGCTGATCAAACATGAAAGCAAAGCTAAGGCACCCTACCAGCAACTCCAAATAAACCCGGTGGGAAGCAAACACCTGCCTGGTGCCGGGGGCCTTCATGGAGCCAGTGAAACACCCACTAGGATACCCTTGCCTTGAGAGCAAGGATTGGGAGAGCAGATACTGTCCACTCAAAACTTCCCAAGCAGGGCTGGCGCTGTGGTGCAGCAGGTTAACGCCCTGGCCTGAAGCGCCGGCATCCCAAATGGGCTCTAGTCCCAGCTGCTCCACTTCCGATCCAGCTCTCTGCTATGGTCTGAGAAAGCAGTAGAAGATGGCCCAGGTCCTTGGGACCCTGCACCCACTTGGGAGACCTGGAAGAAGCTCCTGGCTCCTGGCTTCAGATTGGCGCAGCTCTGGCCATTGTGGCCATTTGGGGAGTGAACTAGTGGATGGAAGACCTCTCTCTCTTTCTCTCTCTCTCGCTCTCTTTGTCTCTCCTCTCTCTGTGTAACTCTTTCAAATAAATGAATAAATCTTAAAAAAAAAAAAAGCTTCCCAAGCCAAACCAGCTGCAACAGCAGTGGAAAACAAGGTCCCTGTATTACGGCCACAGGTGCAACACACAGGTACCTAGGCTGAAAAGTCTTATGTTCATGAAACCGCGTTCCCCAGGAATTCAGTCACTGGCAACATTTTTACAAAGTCTCCTAACAAACTGAGATCCTGGGTGCCAGCACAAGGTGCAGCCGATAGAGCTGCATATGGGTACCGGTTCGAGTCCCAGCTGCTCCACTTCCAATCCAGCTCCCTGCTCACGCGCAGCTGAGCAGGAGTACTCTGCCTTTCAAATAGATAAATAAACATTTAAAGAAGAGGGAGAGAAAGAGATTGAGATCCTAACTCCCAGAGGATCAGGATGGGGACTAATAGTACTCAAGAAAAATGTTCCACCAATTGCAAAATGTTATGCAAATGTGTATTTAAACAGTGTCAAGGACAGGGACCAGAAAAGGCTATAGGAAAATGAATGAACACACTGGATTAAAGATTAACTGTAACTGTATGACAGCCTTGGTTGTCACTGGGTGCTGCAGGCGGCAGGCTGCCTAGTGCCTTTCTAGCATTTCCCAGAAGCCTCTCTCTTGCTCTCCTACCTGCAGCCAGTGCTCCACAGGTGTGTCCTGCCTGGTTTGCTCTGTGCTCTGGCACCTCCCGACCTTACCTGGCAGGTGCTGCCCATGCCACTTCTGCCTCTGGGCGCTCCCCGGGACCAAGGCCAAACACAGGAAACTTTGAAATGTTCAGGAGGAGATGCAACTAGATAGAAAGTGTGCTTCTCTTGGGAAACAAAATGATGGAAACGTGGGGCGGGCTTGGCCTGGTGGCTGGGACACCATGTAGGACCCAGGCATCACCTACTGCAGTGTCTGGGTTTCAAGAGCTGGGTCACCTCCTGGTTCTGGCATCCTGCTAATGCACACCTCAGGGGCAGCAGGTGGCACGAGCAGTCGGGTCTCTGCCACCCTCGTGAGAGACTCAAGATTGAGTTCCTGGCTCTCAACTGGCCCAGGTCTGCCTAGCTGATGCAGACACGTGGGGAGTTAAAAAGCAGACGGGAGCTATTTCTCTGTCTCTGTCTCTTTCTCTTTCTCGCTGCCTTTCCAACAAAATAAATATTTTTAAAGTACTAAAGTCCATGCAGAGTTTTTTCATAATAGGTGTTTTTCATTAGCTTCTCCAAGACCCCTCACTTGCAAGGATTTCAATTTTCTTTAACTTAGAGAGAAAGAGAGATAGAGACAGAGCTCCCATTCACTGGCTCGCTCTCCAGAGGACTGCACTGGCTGACACTGGGCCAGAGCGGAAGTCGGGAACCAGGAACTCAATCCTGAAGTCCCACAGGGGTGGCAGAAACTGGAGGACTTGAGCCATCCCAGCTGTCTCGCAGAATCTACATTAGCAGGAGGCTAGGGCCAGGGGGCAGGAGGCAGGTATCGGATGCAGGCACTCCAATGCAGAGCGGAGCATCTTAACGGCTAGGCTAAGCGTACAGACCGCCAGTAAGGAAGGTGCCACAGTATCTGTCACAACTTCTCACCTCCACCAGCCCGCTGTGGAAGCGGCCACAGACCAACAGCAAGGGCGAGCTGTGCCTTCACACAGGTTTATTGATAGAATCTCACCTAATTTTCACATGCCACAAAATGTCACCTTCTCTGGACTTTCCCCAAGCACTGGGAGATGGAACAACCATCCCTAGCATACAAGCTGTCCAAAAAAACAAATAGCAATAAAAACTAACAGGCTTGGCCCTGGAGCCACAGGCTGTGCCTGGCACCAGTTACACAGGGCACGGTGCGCTCACCAATAGGGGGAGGCCGGAGGGTGTCAGGAGCCTGAGTTTGGCCAGCAAGAGAGAGGCCAAGCTCAACACTGAAGCCTGCTCAGGGACATGCAGGGGCACAGCCCAGGAAGCTCCCAGGGCTGCTCTAATGCCACGTGAAAAACTAACCCACCCGGGGGGCACACAGAAAACACAGAAGAAAAAAAAAAAACCACTACACAACCCAGGGGCCCTGGGGACTTCCCCAGACTGATCCCCTCTCTGGGACCCCCATCTCTCCCGCATGTGAACATTCTCCAATGTTCTATGAGCTTCGCTTGATCCTCAAAGCCAACAGGTCAGTCTAGCTCCCAGGCACTGGCCTTAGAAACTCAGTAGAATACAGAGGGTAAAATCCTAAGGCACAACTGCTGTCACAGGAGTTGTTTTTGCTTTTTGAGATGTATGTACGTTTTTTACTTGAAAGGCAGAATGACAGAGAGAGACACAGAAAGATCTTTCATCCACTGGGTTGCTCCCCACATGGCTGCAAATGGGATGAAGTTAGGAGCCTGGAATTCCAACCAGGTGTCCCAAGCAGGTGGCAGGGGCCCAAGGACCTGGGCCATCCTCCAGGGCATTCCCACGCACATTAGCAGGGAGCTGGGTTGGAAGCACAGTAGTCACTGGATCCACTGGCCTGCTGTGCCACAATACGGGGCCGCAGGGTGTTCCCAGCAGACTAAAGTGGCTGCTCCAGGGTGCCCCCTGCAGTCTGTGTGGTGAATGCCCTCACCCTCACCCCTGCCTTTCCCTCCACCACTCGCAAAGCCTCCGGCCATCTTGGCTCACAACCATTCCTTATTCCATTGATTCTATCTTACCTTAATTTGTTTTTAAGATTTATTTGAGAGGTGGAGTTAAAGAACGTGAGAGAAAGATAGAGAGCTCTTCCATCTGCTGGTTCACTTCCCTGTAAATGGCCGCCAAGGGCCAGGGCTGAGCTAGTCCTTAGCCAGGAGCCAGGTGCTTCTTCCAGGTCTCCCACACAGGCGCAGGGACTTGGGCCATCTTCTGCTGCTTTCCCAAGCACATTAGCAGCGAGCTAGATCAGAAGTGGAGCAGCCAGGATGCCTATATGGGATGCCAGCATCGTACATGGTGGCTTAACTCTCTATGCCACAGTGCCGACCCTAGTTGCCATTAATCTTAAATCCATACATACTCAGTGAAGCAAAAACAGGCCAGTCCAAAGGGGTTAAAAAAAAAATCAGGCCAGTTTTCAAATACTGCTTCTTCTCTAAACGATCAGGCAGCAGCAGTAATGACTCGGGCCAGCCACTGGCAATGGGCACAGGGCACCGGTAGAAGGCTGGCCCCTCACTGCGGGCTGGGGGCGGGAGTGCAAAGCCCACTGCAAGTATCAGTGTGCGTAGCACTCTGACAAAGACCCCTCCCTGCCTCTTCTCCCCTCCCCCACTCAAGCAGAGGGTTAGAGGCTCTAAAATACACCCCTGCCTCCACTTTGACACGCACAGCGTAAGCATGTCTAAAACTCATCAGTCTCTGTTCGGAAAGGGCCTGATGCTAATGTTTAGCTCACAGCTGCTCCAGCCCCCTGGGAAGGCACTGACTTAACAACCTCCTCCAAAGGGGGACCCATGGGCACCCGAGAGGTCACTGCTCTGGCCCCTGTGACTACCTTTGTTTCCCAGAGGCTGACCTTCCAAGGGGCCCCGTGGGCTCCCAGCTCCATCGTGCACCACCACATGACAGCACTTGGACACAAAGGGGACACTCGGTCAGCCTGGCCTCAAATGTCAAGATCCACAGGAATGTAGGGGCTTAAAAGAGAAGTGCAGCCTTTATCTTCTTAAAGGGCCAACTTTGCATTCTTCAAACAGAGGAGAATCATTCTGGAATTTCTGAACAGATACAGCGGATAAAAGACCTTGGCACCTGTGATTCAAACTAAAAGGGAGCGCATGGGGCTCTGGGTTAGCTCTCTCTGCCAGTTTCAAAATCGGTCAAGAAAAAATGGACATGGTGTTTGGCCCCCAGAGAGACTGAAATAATTCATGGGCTTTATATAAATCACCCAGGCAAAACAAAACTTGAAATCAACTTGCATATTTCAATCAAGCTACCCTACCAAGGGCCATGTGCAGGTAGCTTCCTTACAGTCAGTATCAAAAGCCACAAGCGCTCTCAGCTGTCTCTGGTGACTTCCCACAGCCACACAGAAGCGATAGGGTCAAAGGTCAGCCTACTTCTCCCTTTCTGGGAAAGACTCAGTTGCTGAAAATATAATATTGTAGGGGTGAGCGCTGTGTAAGCCATGACGTGGATGGGCTGTATCCCATGAAGGGGGGGAGGAGAGGAGAGGGAGGGAGGGGTCTGAGCCTGCTTCCAGTCCCAGCTCCTCTGCTTCCAATCTCGCGTCCTGTTGGGCACCTGGAAGGCAGCGGATGACGGTTCAAGCGCTTGAGCCCCTGACACCCACGCAGAAGAGCCACAAGGAGTTCCTGACTGCTGGCTATCTCCAGCCCTTGTGGCCATCTGAGGAGTGAACAAGCAAAAGGAAAGTCTAGCTCTCTCCGTGTCTCTCCTCTGTCACCCCGTCAAATAAGTAGTTAATGATGATCGTAATAGTAACAGGACTGTAGCAGCAATAAAGGCACAATCCTGCATTTAGCCTGCACGCATCTCTAAGGGGGTGCTTTTTGCAGATGGGGAAGCCGAGCTCAGGAAAGTTAGGGAAGCAGGAGATCCTCTGGACACCAAACATCCTCAGAAAACTCCGACTTCACAGGGCCAGAGGCAGTGAGGAGAAGAGACAGGCATCCCAAGACAACAGCCAGGCACACCCGTGAGATGCACGGGGGACAGGTGAGGAATTCGCCTCCTGGGCCCTCTCCCAGGCCAGCCCGAGCCCCGGGACCTGTGTGACTTCTGGGCTCCAGACAGCCTCAAAATCCAAAGAGCCACAAAGGCCACGGCACTCCTACCTGCTGATTCACTCCCCAAATACTTGCAAAGGGCTGAGGACCAGATAAGCCGAAGCCTGGATTTGGAAACACAATCCAAGTCTCTGTTGGGCAGCAGGAATCCAACTACTTACTTGAGCCACCACCACTGCATCCCAGCATCTACATCAGCAGAGAGCTGGGCTCTGGAGCCAGAGCTGAGAACAGAACACAGAACTCATGCACATCCAGGAGTCTTAACTGCCAGGCTCCACACCCACTCTCCCAAGCTAGGTGGTCAAATCTGGCTTCATGAAGAAAGTGGCATCCAGGGCTGGCACTGTGGCATGGCGGGTTAAAGCCCTCCCCAGCCTGCAGTGCGGCATCCCATAAGGGTACCAGTTTGAGTCCCAGCTGCTTCACTTCCCATACAGCTCTCTGCTGTGGCCTGGGAAAGCAGTAGAAGATGGCCCAAGTCCTTGGGCCCCTGCACCTGCGTGGGGGACCTGGAAGAAGCTCTTGGCTCCGGGCTTTGGATCGGCCCAGCTCTGGCCACTGCGGCCATCTGGGGAGTGAACCAGCGGATGGAAGACCTCTCTCTCTCTCCCTCTCTCTGGCTCTACCTCTCTGTGTAACTCTTTCAAATAGGTCTTTAAAAAAAAGAATGTGACATCTGAGCAAAGACCAAAGGAGGTTAAGGGTTGACCGTGAGGCTCTCGGGGGGAGTGGGGGGAGCTTTCCAGGAAGGAGGAGACAAGGCCCTGGAACAGCAAGCTTCCGCGTGGAGAAAGTTGTCCGTGCACTTGGTCATGCAGGGGTTGACAGCACAGAGTCCACCTGTCTCACACTGTGCATTACGATGAGAGCCTGGATAGCAAAATGCATGGAATTCAAACCAGCCGTACACACGGGTGGATGAAATACTACAAAATGCAGGGGTACAGCAGAAAGCTTTCTGAAATGTAGTTTTCCATTTCAAATTCAGGGACGACAGCAGCAAAGAAGGATTAAGGCTGTCTACATGCAGGGCAGCAAAGGCTCACAACTTGCAAACAAAGCCTCAGCCCTAAGATCACTTCCCCCCGGCCCCTGGCGTTGTCTCCCACCCCCACCCCCCACGGCTTAACATGCGTGTTTCAAAGCAGAAGCGCTTTAAATGCCACTCGCAGGGAGAAGAGGATGTGGAATAGCCACGGGGGGAAGTCCCAACAATTCATCCAGAAACAAACGGCTCAACAAGGTGCTCGGTGCCTGGAAACCATCCAGAGAAAACACGAAGTGTGTGACGTGGTCCCTTTGCATTGCACGCACATCCATAGAAGCATCTTTTCAGGGCTCTGGGGATCGTTCCCCAGATCGCCCTCCTGAGAGACCTGGATTCAGAAAGCATCTCATTCCAGTTCATGTTAGCAGACACAAGCTCTGTTTTCTGCTCTGCTGGTGCCAGCTTGGCCGACTGGGGTTTTGCCTATGCAAAACAGCCACCCGTGTGTGTCTCGTGAGTGTCCCTGGGGCACAGAGTCGTCGTTTCTCGATCTGCAGACCCTGCAGCTAGCAAAGGCCGCTGTGTGTGTTGGGGTTGTGAGAAGGTAAAACCAGCCTCGGGGACCCAAGAGGCCCATGCACCTCCCAGGCCCGTGTCCTAGTCCGTTTTTGGTTGCTGTAACAAAATACCTGGATACTTAGGTAGAAAGAGGTTTATGGAGCGCACAGTTCTGGAGGCCGAATGCCCAGGAGCACAGGCCTCACCTGTTTGGGTGTCTGGTGAGGGTCTTCTGATTACGTCACCACGAGGCGGATGGCATCGTGGCGGGAGTGTGTGTGAGAGTCACAGGCCACAAGGCAAGACACAGGAAGCCAGAGACCAGGGAGGTACATGGCTTCCGGCTCTTGCAGGAGTGACTCCATATCCCCACTCAGTCCACCCTCTTACAGATCCCACGCTGCCTCAACACCACCCCACTGGGCCTTGAGTTTGCAGCTTGTGAACCTTGAGGGGACAGACCCTATCCAAACCATGGTACCCCCCATCCTGGCCAAGAGGACCTGGAAGAGAGTAGCCTGGACAGCCAAGGATCCTCAATGTCCCCCTCTAGGTTTTCTGCAGTCACTGGGAGAGCAGCACCTCCCGAGGCAGAGTCGGCCCCAAGCACGCCACCTGAGAATCAAGTGTGCAGACACCAGCGCCTGCTCACCCAGCCTGTCCACGACCAACAGGACCCACGTACCCACCTGGTTCTCTCCCTCCACTCCCCCTGTTCTGACAGGAAGGGACCCAACTGGCCTCCAACTATGTTTGAAGTCACAAACAGCGTATGCAGAAGGTTTAGTTTGGGTTCTGAGTTTTCAGAGAAATCCTCTTCCGGCATTTCTAATTGGCCCCAGCATCAAACACGGCCTGCCACTCATAGGCGAGAGGAGCAGGTGCGGCGTCAGCCAGACTTGGGTGAGTGACATCCACTACTACCGCCACCATGGCAAAGGACCAAGTGGGACGCAGGGACACTGCACAAAGGACTCTGCCCTCAGAGCAGACACCAGACATACCTGGTTAGGACTGTGGGGCTCCAGAGAGCTTCCCACCCACGAGCGGATGGATACAGAATACAGCAGTCCCCCTTATCTGCAGGGAACAAGGCAGAGACCCCCAGCGGAGGCCTGACCCTGTGGACAGTACTGAATGCTACAGTACACTTTCTTTAAGAAGGCAGTGGAGGATGGCCCAGGTCCTTGGGCCCTGCACCTGCACTGGCTCCTGGCTTTGGATCGGCCCAGCACGCCGGCCGTGGTGGCCATCTGGGGGGTGAACCAACGGGAGGAAGACCTTTCTCTCTCTCTCTCTCTCACTAACTCTGCCTGTAAAAAAAAAAAAAAAAAAAAAAAAAAAAAAACATTTATTTATTTATTTGAAAGGCAGAATCACAGAGACAGAGAGAGAGGTCTTCCGGCTGCTGGTTCACTCCCCAAATGGTTGCAATGGCTGGAGCTGCACCAATCCGAAGCCAGGAGCCAGGAGCTTCTTCTGGGCCTCCCAGGTAGGTGCAGGGGCCCAAGGACTTAGGCCATAAAACACTGCTTTCCCAGGCCATAGCAGAGAGCTGGATGGGAAGTGGAGCAGCTGGGACTCGAACTGGTGCTCTGATATGGGATGCCAGCACTACAGGTGGTGGCATTACCACTACGCCACAGCGTTGGCTCCTACAGTACACTTTTGTTGTTTACCATATATACACACACCTGTGATAAAATTTAACTTATAAAGTAGTCCCAGTAAGAGACCAACAACAATAGCAGAATAATGAAAATAATGAGAACATCGTCTCTCTCTCTCTCTCTCTCTCTCTTCCTCTCTCCAAACACTGACCAACATTTACCAAAGACCGCCAGCAAGCAAAACCACAGATAAGGGGGAATTACTACACAATACACTGGAAAACTCCAAATTTCTTTCAGTTCATGAATGGCTAACCCATGGCATACTCTTAGAACAGAACACAACTCAGCAAAATTGCAACTGCTTTGTACTAGCCAGACTCCAAGGGTACTGTATATGCCAGGATTTATTTCTATGTCTTTCTCAAAAAGTAGAGACTCAAGGGACAGAAAACCAACCAATGTTGCCAGGTGCAGGAGCTTCGAGGGTGGGGTTCGGTAAGCCACAGGTGCATATGGGAATCTGGGGCACTGAGGACCTTCTGTGTGTGACATGACAAAATGCAATCAGAACGGTACAGCAGAAGGGTGACTGTCACTGTATAAACACTTCACCTTTTAAAAAAATGTCAAGAGGCAGACATTTGGCACAGTGGTTAAGACACCGCCCGGACAGAACACTTGAGTTCAAATCCCGGCTCTGATCCTGAGTCCGACCTCCGGCCGATGGGCGCTCTGGGAGGCAACAGTGGTTGCTCAAGCAGTTGGGTCTTTTCCCTGAATATGAGGGACATGGACTGAGCTTCCTGTTCCTGAATTCATCCCAGCCTCTGCGGGCATTTGGGGATTTCAGCATTTTGGAACTCTGTGTCTCTCTGCCTTCCAAACAAAATCAAACAAATAAACAGGCTCTCTTGGAGCCTGCTGTGGCCCAACTGACTATTCAACCTGGGCCACGTGCTTCAAACAACTGACTCACGGAGCAAGCAGCAAGGACAGGTAAGCAAGCTCCTCCAATGTCCCGGGCAACCATTACAGGGGAAATGGCACCACCCAGGCCATGGGGTATTCATGGGGTACTCATAGATAAGAAAACGCAAGAAGAGGGTGGGACCAGGGGCTCCAACCCAGATGTGGCTGCTCTGGCCAAAAAGGAACTATCTCAGGCGATGCTGGGAACCTGAGAGTCTGTCATGCATTTATTCAACTCACTGTGTTGAAAAACAGATGCACACTTGGAAACAGATGCACCACTTCAATGGTGTGCCTGGGTCACCCACAAGCTCCCAGGGGATACCAAGCTGGGGTGTGCGGATGTGAATGCCCCCTGCCTGGTGTCCCCTGGATCCCGCGAGTAGGAGGTTCTGCAACAGAGCACCCGGCTTAGTTTCCAGTTGTGAGAGAAATGGAAGTCCAAGCTCTCACGTCCGGACCTCCCACACTTTTCTACTTTACTCAAGCAAAGCACAGAAGTGATGTGTAAGCCACCTGCAGCCTGCAGTGGCCAACCTGGGGGCGGGACACCCAAGACCCTGCCCAGCTGCCCCAAGGGGATCTGAGGCCCAGCACACACATAACAGCTGGAAGGGGAAGAGAGACGCCCTGTGGTATCTGCTCACTAGTGGTCCCCCAGGCTTGAGAGCCAGTCTGATGTCACAGCACCTCCTACCCAGGCAGGGCCCCCGGGGGCCGATCAGAGCAGCTGGGACTGCAGCCCCTCTGTGGAGAGCCCTTGTCAAGGCACAGTCGCTCATCCCTGGGCGTCCCTTCATCCAAGACACAACCAATCCTGTCTGATGCGCTGTCCCTTCCCGGATTTAACCCAGTTCTCAGGCAACGTCCTGACCAGCGCCTTTGTGAGCCCCCGGAGGACAGTGGAGCTCACGTCTCCCCAGGCAGGGCCGGCACCAGTCCAGTGCACGCTTAACTTCTGAAGCCCTGTCACTCACAAGGACTCCAGGAGAGGACAGCTTGGCTAATTCCCTGCGGCCACCAGCAGAGTCAGGAACCTCCCAGGGACCCTATCCAGCCCTCAAACCAGGTTTTGATCTCTAAATGGCAACTCAGGGCTCTAGAAAACACACACACACACACACACACACACACACACACACACACTTGGAGTCCTGCATCATACTGGGCACCAAAATTAACTCCAGGCAGGTTGTCTGGCACAGCAGCTAAGACACCCCCACATCTCTTATCAGATTGCCTAAGTCTGAGTCCCAAATCCAGCTTCCTGCTAATCTACCTTGAGAGACAGCAGGTGATGGCTCAAGTCATTGGCTCCCTGCCACCCCTGTGGGAGACCCAGATTGACCTCCAGGCTCCCGGCTTTGATGTGGCCCAGCCCTGACCAAGGCAGGCATCTGGGGCATCGGGGGAGTGCACCAGCTCATGGAAGCTCACTCACTCTCGCTCTCAGAAGTCTTTCAAACACACAAAATATACTCTATTTAACAACAATCCACCATTCTTTCAGAAATCAAAGCAATAAACTGTAGAAGTTCTAGAAGAAACCACGAGAGGATATCTTTCAATAAACTCCGAACGGCTTTTCCAACAACACAGCACCGAAGGTGGAAAGGATTTAATGACAGTGAGCACCTTTAAAAGGGCCCATTTGGGATGATGGGAAGGCTCTCAAGATGCTAACTCGAAAGCACACAAGGCCACAGAACCACGCCCTTAAGGTGGGTGATACGAAAAACTGTGTGTTCTGTCTACTTCCTGCAATGCAAAAAAAAAAAAAAAAAAAGGCAACCCTGGGAGAAAAAGCTGCAGAAATGATGTCCAAAGACAAATGACAACCTACAGTAAAGAGGTGCCGATCACATCATAGACATAAAACTGTTTTTAGTAGGCAAAGAACTCCCACAAACCCACAGAAACCCCCCAGACAGGAACATGGCAAATAGTGGGAACAGAAACTTCACAATAATGACATGCATTTGAAAAAAAAAAAAATGCTTGACCCTCTCATTAAAAAGGAATAAAACTACACACAGCAGAGCAGCAAGAAGCAAACAGCTGTGGGAGGGGACGGTGAAGCCAGTTGTGCTGTTTGTGGTCGGACTGGAAGGCAACACATCTTCCAGGAAGAGCAGTTCAGAGGCAGCCAGCAAAGCAACCTGGCAAGACCCGTAAGAACAACAAAAGCACCAGCTCTCTGACCCAGCGCTTCCGCTTCTAGGAATTCAGCCTACAGACAGTTCCAACATTTCACACAAAGGAACTCACTGCAGAAGTCAGCACAGCAGAGGAATGAGAAAAGGACCCTGGAAGTCCACAGACTTGGAAGAGGTTAAATAAATCACAGGGAACCCACAGAATGGGGAAAAAGGTATTTCTTTTTGTACGGTAATGTGGTGATGGTCAATGCGGCGATGGTCAAGGTATGTTGCAGGTTGGAAACAGAAAAAAGGGCAGAACAGTATATATAAAATGATGCCATTTCAGGAAATACATGAATGTATCTATTAGTTCCTTGACTTAAAGGGTTGCATAGAATGTATCTGGAGAATCCCACCGAGGAGCATGAGCTGGGGTCGGCCTCTGGGGGCAGAAGCAATTCTCTTTGGCTTTTGAACGGGATCAACACAGGAGTGTTACCTATTTACTTCCAGCAGACATGGGGGAACCTGTCTGAGACTGGGTGTGTAACTTCCTCATTCCATAACTGGACAGTCCAGCTGGCCTGATGACTCAAGGCTAGGTCACCACACTGCTACACTAGAAGGCCTTCCCTTCCTGGGGAGACAGAACTAAATAAATCGGGAAGAAAGCCACACTGCAGGAGACGCGGTCTCCCACTGGCAGAATGCCACCATCCCATGTGACAGGAGACAGTCTAACTCTCCCCAGGATTGCTGAACACCCACCAAGAACTCTGTCCTCCTGGGGTGCCAACTGTGGAGTCCCATGGATCGGCTCTCGGCCCCTGCTTTGAAACCGCACTCACCCATCCCATGCATACTTTATGAATCTCTCACCACACAATCAGCATGCCTTGAGGTTAGCCAAAGAGACAAGCACCTGCCTTTTGCAGACTGGGATGGAGGTGGTGGCTACTGATATGCTAGGACCTGCTAGGGCATCCATGCTGGCTCACGAGAGCCCACATTTCATTTTTCAGGAATGTTCTTGGTTGGATGCTACCCAGGGCCACTGTTAGATGACACGTCCCAATGCCTGCAATGACATTGGCCTCTAATGGTGCTGCAGAAGATAAACCAGGGCTCAGGGGTATGGGATGATACATAGTGCAACAGTCATACATCACACGCTGTTTTTAATGACAAACCCATTAGGAAAAGAGCAGTGTGAGATGCAGCTTTATGGGCTGGCCAGAGCGAAAGTCAATGAAAACACTAGGCGAGAAGCAATGAGCTGAGTGGAATGCATAAGACAGAACCAGCGTAGTTCGTTATTATTTATAAATTGTGTGTGCTACATCCATGATATCCATAAAATCTGCAACACGTGTGTGGACGTGCACAGCTATGTGGGTATGCTTACTCCATGTATGTATGTGTGTATCCCATCACGAGCTGCACACCAAGGTTCCCACCCATCACTGACCACCTACCACGGCGGTCCCGTAAGACGACTCTGCCTCGATGAACACACTCTGTGCTGTTCTCACAACACCGGAAGCACCTAACAATGCGCTGGTGAATGCCTCCCTGTTGCAAAGAGACGTGTGCCTGTATAAAGCGCACACACACCCGAGCACATGCTCACATGGGCATTTCAATTCACCACGGACTTGAACTCTGCCGCCTCGGAATTAACCTCCTGGACTCCGGCTTCCGGATCTGTTCAAGAAGCATACAAACCACATTGCCACCTGCCCTCAGGGGTCAAAAAGAACCTGTGTGAGCTAGGAGCTGGCTGCCAGTTTCCCCGCTCCTCCCTCCCGCCCAGAAATGGCTGACTTTGCAACACCTGCCCCCCAGCAACTTTCCTCTTGTCTTTCCGCCTTCACACGACTTCATCCGCTGTATCGTGGCAAGAGGAAGTACAATGTTCCATTGCCTACGGTCCCTGTCCGTCTCAGGGAGGAATGTGGGGAGTGACAGGGGGAGAGGTGTAAGCGCTCCCCAGATCATTTCACAGGTCCCCCACATCCCACTGACCGCTAAGGGAAGCTAATTCGCACCTTGGATTGCGGGCATGGCACAACTTAATTCTCTCATCTCCGCTGCCAACAGAATTCTGCTGGATCCGCCATTTCTTCAGCCTGGGTACAACTCCTAGAGAACTCATTTTAAACCACTGTTAAATCCTACCCCTTAAGAACACAGACTGTACCTTTCTGGGTGTACTGCAATCAACTAGAACATACCAGGGAAGAAAGTCAACCCTGTATTAAGACTTCCTTCTTCTTTTCGAAGCACCTATGCCCAAGCCTCGGTTAAAAAAAAAAAAAAAAAAAAAAAAACGGTAATGAGACTGCTGTCCGCAGAGTCAACGCCGGCTCTCGAGTTTTCACTTCTCAGCTGTCAGGCAGCCAGATACAAGCGCTACTGGGAAAGGGTTCAGAGCCCAGGGGCCAATGCGTGAGCTACCTGCTCGCAGAGCCATGCCCACACCGACCCGCATCCCTGCACCTGTTACCGCTGGTGCCTGTTTCCCCCAACAGAAATGGAGTCAACCACGTTTTGTTCCTGGCAGACTTGCCTAGACCTTAAGCTTTGAAAGGTAAAAGTACACAGAGTGGGCAGGCTCCATGGCTTAGCAGGTTAAGCCTCCGCCCCCAACGCCGGAATCCTGTATGGGCGCTGGTTCAAGTCCTGGCTGCTCCACTTCTGATCCAGCATCCCTGCTGAAGTGCCTGGGAAAGCAGTGGAGGATGGTCCAAGTGCTTGGGTCCCTGCACCCACGTTGGAGACCTGGAGGAAGCTCCTGGCTCTGGACTCCAAGTTGGCTCAGCCCTGGCCATTGTGGCCATCTGGGGAGTGAACCAGCAGATGGAAGACCTCACTCTCCATCTCTCTGTAACTCTGCCTTTCAAGTAAATAAATAAATGGAGGAGGAGGAGGGGGAGGGGAGGAGGCAAGAAGGGGGAGGGAAAGTGAGAAGGAAGAAAAGAGAAGTAAGCTGTAAAAGCAGTTCTTTAAAAAAAAAAAAAAAGGTACATAGGACCAGAACAACTGGCAATAAAGTAAAAAATACCAAGGGCTTTTGGGGTAATCAGCAGAAAGTTACAGGACACAGCTGTTTTGTCTGAATCCGATTGTGCCAGCTAACAGAGAGTGATATGGGGACCCTCGCTGTACCCCTTAAGGGTACAGGTGCACAACACACCGTGTACCTAAGGGACTTCCCAGTGACCACAGCAGGTCTTCCACAGCCCCCAGATGCAATCAACCCGTTCCGTGTGCTGTGTAGTTAGCCCTATGATAACTGCTTCTGTACTGAACGTTCGCAGACTCCTCCCCCTCGCCGTTATTCCCCAAATACTGCAGTTCAACAGTCACGCACAAAGCATTCGCACTTCGCTAGGTCTCCTAACTTCCAGAGATGAGTCAGGGTACATGGGAGGGGTAGGCATGCCCATTGGAGGACCCAGGTTCGATGGGTGGCTCCACTTTCTGCTAAGGCAGCTCCCAGGAAGCAGAGGTCCAAGTAGCTGGGTCCTCCCACACGGAGAACCTGGATCGAGTTTTCCATTCCAGTCTAGCCCTTGCTGCTGGGGGGCATTTGGGAGAGTGTATCAGCAGATGTCTGATTCTCTTTCTCGCCAGTAAATAAGGAGTATAAAAAAATTAAGAAAAACAAAGTATAGGGAGGACCTGAGTAGGTAACAGGCAAATACGACAGCATTTTTATAAGGGATTTGGGCACCTACAGGTTGGGTGTGGGGTGAGAGGTCCTGGAACCAACTCCCCATCGGTACCAATAGACAGCTGTACGATGATGTGTCCTATTTTCTCTACCCATCCGCTGATAGACGCATAGGTGGATGCGAGTGTTCTGAGCACACTGATTTCATCCCCTCTGGATACAAAGCCTGAAGCAGGGTTGTCTGTAGAGGGACAACTGTCACACTGTCCTCCTTCAAAACTCACAGCAACGGTGGCGAGTCCTTTGTTTTCAGAACTGTGGGACTGTGACTCATTAATGGAGCTGATCACCAAAAAACAGACATTTCTGAAGGGCCCTCTTGTGGAAGATGCTGGGGACACACAGATTGTGACCCCTAAAGGGGCCCACAATGTGGGGAAGGCACACATGTGCATGCATGCGTGTGCACACACACATACACACACAGAGGAATCTTAGTGCTGGATGAACGAAACACCCCCAGACAGGCAGACGGAGGCCCTGCACGTCAGTACTACAGATACCACAGGCGGCAGATATGGGCCACCTGCATCAGCGGAGGGAAGCAGTGACATGGCCAGCCTTTATCACCCTACCGTCGGCACCAGCAGGCACCTGTCCTGGTTAGTCTCCAGCTGTCTGCCTCCCCCGCCCCCCATCTATACTTCCTCTTTCCAGGGCAGCGCACCAGAGTTCCTGAAGGGTGTGGCCAACAGGAGGGGAAGCAGGAGGTGTGGGGGTGGGGTGAGCACACAGGAGGCAGGGACAGGAGGGGAGGGGCAGTGAGGCTTCTCCCCCAAGTGGCAGCCCTAGTGGCCCTGCTCTGTGGCTCCAGCACAACTCTTGGCACCTACTGAGTCCCCTCTGCTGCCGGACACTGCCTGCATGCCCATCCCATAACCTGGAGCTGGACCCCCGGGGAAGGGATCCAGTCTCCTGCCGCTCCTTCCTCAGCCACAGGGCGCTCCTTCCTCAGCCACAGGGCGTATCAGCTGGCTGGCCCACCCCACCAACATTGACACTCCACTGCCTTAGAAATGCTCTTCTGTGAAAATGCCCCAACCCCAGGGGGCTGGCCGACTCAGCAGAATGTAGCCTCACACCTCCAGCCAGAGCCCTCCCTACCCAACCCCGACCTGAACTGGACCTGTAACTGCCCACCTCCAGACGTGGCCACTTGGGATGCCTTCACTCCACGTCAGAGTGCCTGGGTTCGAGTCCCGGCTCCACTCCGGTTACAGCTTCCTGCTAATGTGCACCATGCGAGGCAACGGATGGTGGCTCAAGCATGTGGGTCCCTGCCACCCAAGTGGGAGACCTGGACTGAGTTCCAAGCTCCCAGCTTCAGACACTGCGGGAGTGAACTAACTATTTCAAATCAATCAGTAGGGGCCTCTTGTCCAGGAGGAAGGGATATTTGGGGGAACAGTGACGCTGGGAGTTACCTCATAGCCTGCTACACCACCTGACTTGCAGGAAGCAGCGAGCAGGGGCCTAAGAGAATAAAAAAGCAAACAGTCGTATAGTTTTGAATAAACATCAGCCATCAGCCTGAAAAACAAAAACCGGCTATTAAACAGACTATGTCAGAATCGTGAAAAAGGGAACAGGAAGGCCCCGCCCTGGGCAGAAAGAGAGTGCACCCAAGTGTGAGGCGACAAAGGGAAGTCGGCCCCGAGCCTGGCCGTGACTCACGCAGCCTGCTCAGCAGAGGGTGAGGCGGAACCTTGCCATTTGCCACGGCTGGCCTGGTGCCTGGGGCCGACCTCACACAGTATCTGCAGGAAGCCAAGGACGTGGCCCAGACCACGGCTATGGCCTAGCCGAGTGTACACCACAGAGCTGCCAACACTCGGGAGGATCTGGCCAGACCCAGCGTCGAGCTGGAATCCAGGAGAGACGCAGGAGAGAAAGATAGTCGCTACGGACCGAGTACTTGCTTCCACGACAAGGACAAAGGCGGGAGCTGGGAAGCAAGCCTGGCCCGAGTGTGACTGTCTCGCTAGCTCCCGGCAGCAAGCGGCCGCTGCCTGGGACACACTGGCAAGAGCAGGACTGTGCTCGGTTCTCTCTGGGTCTCCCTGGGGACCCAGCTCAGTATGGGTTGAGTGCTCGCAGCAAGGGAAAGGGGACCCGGCCACTTGCTGACCCCTGCAGCAGGGTGCTAAGCTAGGTTGGCAGGTCCTACCCAGTGGGAACAGACAGGAGAGGTAAACAGGTGCTGGCCTACCAGCTCCTGTGCAGGGCAATTAGGCTCTAATGGGAACTGTCAGCTCCGTGGCGCCTCTACTGGCGATATCCTCAAGGGCTGTCAGCTCAGGGGCTGGAGCTGTGGCAGAGCGAGTTGTGGTGTTGAAAAGCAAGTTAAGGCCAGCACCGCGGCTCACTAGGCTAATCCTCCGCCTTGCGGTGCCAGCACACCGGGTTCTAGTCCCGGTCGGGGCGCCGGATTCTGTCCCAGTTGCCCCTCTTCCAGGCCAGCTCTCTGCTGTGGCCAGCGAGTGCAGTGGAGGATGGCCCAAGTGCTTGGGCCCTGCACCCTATGGGAGACCAGGAGAAGCACCTGGCTCCTGCCATCAGATCAGCGCGGTGCGCTGGCCGCAGCGCACTGGCCGCAGCGGCCATTGGAGGGTGAACCAACGGCAAAGGAAGACCTTTCTCTCTATCTCTCTCTCTCACTGCCCACTCTGCCTGTCAAAAAAAAAAAAAAAAAAAAAAAAAAAAAAAGGCAAGTTAAGCCACCACCTGAAATGCCGGCATCCCACACCAGAGCACCAGTTCGAGTCCCGGCTGCTCCACTTCTGATCCAGCTCCTTGCTATAATACGCGTGAGAAAGCAGCAGAGGGTGGCCCAAGGGCTTGGGCCCCTGCACCCACATGGGAGACCTGGATGGAGTTCTGTGGGCTCTTGGCTTTGGCCTGGCCCAGCCCGGAAGCAGTCATCTGGGGGGTGAACCAATGGATGGAAGAACTCTTCTCTCTTTCACTCTCACTCTGCCTTTCAAATAAAAAAAAAAGTTTATTGGCTCAGCTTGCTCCCTGAACTCACCCACACATACTCTGTGGCTAGACAAGTTCAAGTTCTTTGTATTCACCAAACTCTGTCTCCCTATTGCTCCTACCATAGGCCCCCGATTTGGCATCCTGTAGTCGGGTATGTAGATGGGCTGCCGCTGCCCTCCAGCTCCACCTGCAGAGCTAACCTAAACTCACCTTAACCCTAACCCTAACCCCAACCCTAACCCTAACCCTAACCCTAACCCAGGGCTCCAGAAGTTTGCAGCACTGACTGCCTGCACAGAGAAGGTCAGCTGAGACCTGAGGTCGAGGGCTCCCCATGAGAGGCCAGGCAAAGAACTAAAGGCAGTTACCCTGGCAGGATGTGCATCTGGTGCCTAACTTCAGAGTCAGGTAAAATAACGGAGAATTCTAGCAAGTTCATGGAAAAATAGGATTTTAAAAATAAGCTTATATTTTGGTGCAAGTAAAGTTTGAAATCCACACGCCGTGTTTGCAGCATATGCACTTCCCATGTTGTTTCGGAGGCCCCTTGTCCACGAGACGATAGCGTTCTCTGAATTTTGCCTTCTTTTTCTCCCCCAGAAGAGAATGAAGCCATGCCTCAGCCGTACAGCGACCTCAGAGAAAACACAACGTCCAGAACCCGCCACACGCCGATGTGGTCGGAAGCCGTATTTTCTAATTTTTTTTATTTATTATTTATCTGAAAGAATTACAGAGGCGGGGGAGAGACAGAGAGAGAAAAAAAGATCTTCCATCCGCTGGTTTACTCCCCAGATGGCTGCAACAACCAGGGCAGGCTGACACCAAGAGCCAAGAGCTTCATCTGGGTCTCCTACGTAGGTGTCAGGGGCCCAAGCACTTGGGTTGTGCTCTGCTGCTTTCCCAAGTGCACTAGCAGGGAGCTGGATCGGAAGTGGAGCAGCCAGGACTCAAACTGGCACCCATATGGGATGCCAGTGTCACAGGAAGCAGCTTAACCACTATGCCACAACGCCGACCCCAAACTGTAGTTTCTTGAATGCAGTCACAAGTCCATCCCCAGACATGTCTGCACGAGCAAAGTGCTCAGATTCTTCTCCAAATGAACACTGTCAGGGCAGGCGTGTGACCCTGGTTAACAAGCCTGTGTCTCATAAGGAGGTGCCTGGGTTGGATGCTTGGTTCCAGCCCCCAATTCCAGCTTCTGCCCATGAAGACCTGGGGAGGTATCAATGATCCTCAAGCAATTGGGTCCCTACCATCCATGTGGGAGACCTGGATTGAATTCTCGGCTCTGGCCCAGCCCAGCCCAGCCCTGGCTGTTGCAGGCATCTGGCAAGTGAACCAGCAGACAGGAACATATGCATGCCTGTTCTTGCTCTTGCTCTCTCGCTGCCTCTCAACTTAAATAAACAACAACAACAAAATGGACACTGTCATCCAGGTGACTCTGCTGCAGCATTTAGGCAACTGTTTCTCCTAACTTAATTGTCTAACTTCATCTTTGTTCAATTCAGTCGTGTTGGACAATTGATGTGAAACCCTCCGTCCATTCACACACATCACTCATTCAAGTCTGCAACCAAGACCTGTCTGGGGCTGGTTCCTCCTATGCTCACTGTGCCAGCAGCAAACGCACACAGGCCCAGGTCACAGGATCCTCCAGGCTTTGGGAGGAGATCAGCACCAAAAAGGACTTAGACACACAGACAGGTAATTACACAGGTGGTGTGCGTGGAGGAGGGCGAGTGATTCAACACAATCATCAGCACACCCAGGCAGGCGTCACAAGGAAGCCTGGCCAGCAAATTCCCCACACCTGACTCGCCAGCAGCTCCAGCCCAGAGCTCTGGGGCAGAGCAGACCCGAGTACACCTGCTGGGCCAGTGCCTACAATCCAGAGAGAAGCAGCCTCTGCCCTGGGCCCCAGGCTCTCGCCATCCAGCAGCTCCTTCTCTGCCCTCCCCAGCCTGTACCCCAGCACCCATGGGGTGCTCACGGCCACCTCTGCTCACCTGGGTGCAGGCTCCTCCTTGCCTACACAGCTCCAGCCCCCTATGCAAGTCAAGAGGTAACTGGCTTGATCTGGTAGCCCAGCGGCTCTCCATGAAAGGAGGGGAATTTCTGCCCCCTTTCAACAATGTCTGGGCACATCTGGGGTTGTCACTGGTGGCAGGCGGCTGTCACTGGCTTCCAGGGGCTACAGGTCAGGAAGCTGCAGAACACCTTAGAATGCATAACAGAGACGGAGGAACAGGTGACAGAACGAGCTGCACCAATCACCACCCCCATATAGTAGCTTGGGAGTCCAACTGTTGCCTCTGCCATTTTATTTGTTTTTAAAATAAACGTCTTTTTTGTTATTTATTTAAGAAGTAGAGGGAGTTCCTGTCTGCTGGTTTACTTCACACTGCCCACAACAGCCACAGGAACTCAATCTAGTTCTCCCACATGGGTGGCAGGGACCCAGCTACTTGAGCCATCACTGTTACCTCACAGGGTCTGCACCAGTGGGAAGCTGAGGCCAGGGCTCAAATCCAGGTACTCCAATGTGGGACATGGGTGTCCTAACCATTAGGCTGAAAGCCCGGTTGTGGCTCCGCATTTTAAAGACACTGTTCCAGGACCAATCATCTTTCACATCTATTAATTCATGTCAATTACAACACCTGCCTCGGCTCCTGGTCTCCAGTGAGTTTCCAAGAAATCCTAGCTTCCTTGCCTGCTTCCATCTTGTCTCATGTCCAGTTACTTCCAGGGAGGAAATGGATAGATACACAGACACACACACACAGACACAGACACACACAAACACATGCTCCCATATCCGCCTGCCTACATCTTTATGTCCCCTCGTAAGAATTCAATGAATGAAAGAATCCTTCAAGTCTGAATGAGCTCTCCTTTGCCTGCATGCCAAAGGACATTTTTCATGCTTTGTTTCCCTAACTTCTCATTTAGGCTTTCTATTTTATTGGTGTGTGAAAGCCTGTTAAAAAGTCATTATGAGGCTGGCGCTGTGGCATAGCGGGTAAAGCTGCTGCCCGCAAGTGCCAGCATCCCACATGGGCGCCAGTTCAAGTCCCGGCTGCTCCACTTCCGATCCAGCTCTCTGCTATGGTCTGGGAAAGCAGTAGAAGATGGCCCAAGTCCTTGGGCCCTTGCACCCACGTGGGAGACCCGGAAGAAGCCCCTGGCTTCTGATCGGCACAGCTCTGGCCATTGTGGCCAAATGGAGAGTAAACCAGCAGATGAAGACCTCTCTCTCTCTCTCTCTCTGCCTCTCCTCCTCTCTCTGTGTAACTCTGACTTTCAAATAAATCTTTTAAAAAAAGCATTATGAGACCCTTGTTGAGACAAAGGGCCCTGCCCAATACCCAAGCAATACCATTCAGATGTTCACTCAGCCCTTGGGTGAGTGGAATGATACATAACCAGGTGCAGGTACAGCCTGCTATGTGACTCCCAGGGGCCTGGGTGTCAGGCAGATGGGAGAGAGGAGGTGGGAACTCTTGTAAGAGGTGCGGCCTGGCGGGAGCTTGCTGCGGTCCCCTGGCCTCGCTCTCTGGCTCCCTGTCTCGCCATATGACCCAGCCAAGGGTCGCCGGCAGCTGTGCCATGCTGTCTGGACCCTGGGCCTCCAGAACTGCTGAACGGAATGTGCCACAGCCTGGAAACTGGGTGAATTGGGCAGTGGAGATGGCAGCACGTGGTTGCGCTCACCCAAACACCTTGTCTCCACACACTACCCAGCTCAAGCAATGCAAACCAGGCAAGTACACAGCTTGTTGATGCTACCGGTTTATCAATGTAGCATTTTCACTCCTTGGTGCTGTACCTGACCACTCCTCTCTGGACCCAGCCTCTTCCTTTTCAAATGCGAGAGAGAGCTCACTATGACTTTTATAAACCAAAGATGTACCCCAACAGGCTCAGGGAACAGAGGCGGCTCCTTTTAGAACGGCCTCTCGGTCAACAGCCATGTCCCCTGAACAAACCAGACCCTCTCCAGGCAACAAGGCTGGGCACTCCCAATGGGTAAGTAGGCATTTCCCCGTGGCTGCTGGCAGAGCTTGCTGCTAAGAAGATCCTAACAATTCAGCCTTTCAGCCACCAATCTAACGGGCTTTCCCTGGCATGAGTGGTTCTGGCTTGGCAAAACACTCACTTGCACATCTTACATGAACGCGTGCCAGAAATGAATGGAGCTTTGGGAAGCGCCGTATGTCTTACCATTCTGCAGCGAGCTTGTCTTGGTCAGGAGCACAGACGTCCACACTCATCTCAGACTCTTTTCTCCATCAGGATCCATAACAAAAAGATATCTGTGATTTATTTCCCTGATCAAATTCCTAGTGTCTTATTTGGCAGCTTCAAGTGTTTTTGTTTGTTTGTTTGTTTATTTTTTACTAAAAAAAAGCAAGCTAGAAAAATGAGATCTACTTTTTGGGGACTTAATACACTATATTAAAATATAAATTGGAGGCCGGCGATGTGATACAGTGGGTAAAGTTGCTGCCTGCAATGATGCCAGCATTCCATATGGGTGCTGGTTCGAGTCCCGGCTGCTCCACTTCTGATCTGGCTCTCTGCTGTGACCTGGGAAAGCAGTGGAAGATGGTCCAAGTCCTTGGGCCCCTGCACCCACATGGGAGACCCAGAAGAAGTTCCAGGCTCTTGGTCCACCTCTGGCCGTTGCCACCATTTGGAGAGTGAGCCAGTGGATGGAAGACCTCTCTTTCTCTGTCTCTCCCTCTCTCTGTAATTGTGCAGTTCAAATAAATTAAAAAAAAAAAGACTTAGACGCTGACGTACTCTTCCCAGTAATGCCAGCACACCCAGCCCTCAAAGCATTCCTAAGCAGCCCTCTCCCTGGACAGCCAGCTCCTCCCGGCCCCTGGCTTCCCAGAATGCATCTCTTTTCCCATCATCCCTTTTCCCAAGGTGCTTCCAAATGCACCACCAGACTCCTCGTGTTCCTCTGGAACCCCACGGACCACCTGGCACACTACCAGGCCAGCTCACAGAGGGAGCCCAGACACAAACTGAGTCCTGGACCCCAGGCACCCCTGGGGAAAACGGATCTGCTAAACCAAGTCAGTCTGGGCCGAATGAGCCCAACCCGCTGGCCGAGGCGAAGCGGTAGAGAAAAGCGGAGGATGAAGGGAGAAGGGAGAGGAAAAGGATGGAGCTGAGAAGGGGGCCCTCGCTCCATCCTGCCCCCAGCAGCCCAGCCACAACCTGGGGAGGTAAACCAATGACGAAGAGAGAAGAGGGAGACCCCAGAACACACATTCAGGCAGGTGAGACAGCCTCTTTATTTCTCTCCCTCTCTCTCTCTCTGTTAAAGAGCCACGACCTCTTGGGGCAAGCACCTCCCCCGTATCACATGTCTTTTCCCAATGTTTAGAAACTAAGTATGCCAAGGATCCCGATTTTACAGATAGAAGAGTGAGTCTCACCAAACTGACTTTCCCAAGGGAACAGCTTGCATGCTGCGAAGCCGGGGATCCAGGTCCTGCTGGGCTCCCAATGTCTCCTCCAAAACGCATGCTGAAACTTGATCAGCCTTGGGGGAGGCAGGCAGGGATTCGGTCCGGAGGGTTCCACTCTCATGAATGGACTGGCGTTATCCCAGAAGCAGGGGAGTTATCCCCAGAGCAGGCTGTCAGCTGAGTGGCTTTGGCCCTTCTAACTGCCCTGGCCGCCTGCCCCTGCACCTCTGCCTTCTACCATGGGAGGATGTAACATGCAGGCCCCTAGACCTCAGCACCACACCCCTGGGCTTTCTAGCCTCCAAAATTGAGAGCCAAATAAACTTTTTTTAAAAAGATTTATTTATTTATTTTGATAGTCAGAGTTACAGAGAAAAAGAGAGATTTTCCATCTGCTGGTTCACTCCCTAGACAGCTGCAGTGGCTGAGGCTGGGCCAGGCTGAAGCCAGGAGCCAGGAACTTCATTTGGGTCTCCCACATGGGTGCAGGGGCCCAAGCACCTGGGCCATCTTCCACTCCTTTCCCAAGCCACAGCAGAGAGCTAGATTGGAAGTGGAGCAGTCAGGACATGAACTGGCGCCCATTTGGGATGCTAGTGTTATGACAGCTTTACCTGCTATGCCACCATGCAGGCCCCTAAAATTCTTTATCAATTAGTTTGTTCTAGCAGCTAGAACATACTAAGACAGGTCCAAAGCCTGGAATGCCTATTTCTACTTGGGGGAATATACCTTCATAAAGCAGACAAACAAGGCCTACTGTGTACTTAAGGTAATCCTTAGCAACATAAGAGGCACGAAAACTCATGGCTGCCCCTGCTAAGAAAACTTACCACCCACAGGCAGAGCCGAGAACCAAGGGCAGGAGCCAGTGTTCAGAACCACGGGTCCCACCCTGGAGTATCAGGGGGCCAATTCCCAGCTCTGGCTCCTGACTCAAGCTTTCTACTGATGCAGAGCCTGGGAGGCGGCAAGTGATGGCTCCAGTTACTGGGACCCTGCCACCCAGGAAAATTCTTAAACCAGGACACCCATGGGACCAGTGTTATGTTGTAGAAAGTTAAGCTGCCACCTGCGACGTGGTTCCAGACCTGGCTGCCCCAGTTCCGATCCAGCTCCTTGCTAATGGCCTGGGAAAAGCGGCGAAAGATGGCTCAACCCTGCCCACATGGGAGACCTGGAAGAAGCTCCTGGCTCCTTGGGGCCGGCGCTGTGGCACAGTGGGTTAACACCCTGGCCTGAAGCGCAGGCATCCCATATGGGCACTGGTTCGAGTCCCAGCTACTCCACTTCTGATCCAGTTCTCTGCTATGGCCTAGGTAAGCAGTAGAAGATGGCCCAAGTCCTTGGGCCCCTGTGCCCATGTGTGAGACCCGGAAGAAGCTCCTGGCTCCTGGCTTTGGCCTGGCCCAGCCCTGGCCACTGCAGCCAACTGGGGAGTGAATCAGAGGATGGAAGATCGCTCTCTGTCGCTCTCTCTCTCTCTCTCTAATTCTGACTTTCAAACAAATAAAACATTTTTAAAAAACAAACAGTATATACGCACGCAATTCCTGAGTCCTATTTAACAAAACCAAGGCGCTCCCAGCTTCTACGCCAACAGCAGGCTTCTCCCATACCTGCATCCACTGCTCAATCCAGCAAGCGTTCTTATCTCTGAACACAGGAGGGGTGGAGAGGAAAGCAGACTGATAATACTTCATCCTGGGAAATATTCCACTTGTGCTCACTCACTTCCTGTCCCAAACAACTGAAGCAGACGTCTGCAGGGATCCACGCGGTGCAGCACATGACAGAGCTCGGAGCAAACGCTTCTCAACAACAAATGGAAACCTCGCGACTCTGCCCACCCCGGAGCCAGCCACAGCGAGGTTCCCAAGGAGAGCAGGAGGAGGCCTTGCCCTGAGCCCCAGGTGCTGCTGCACACTCCACGAACAGCACAACCAAGGGAGAAAGGGGCTCTCCCCACCTCCCGCACTGCACAGGGCAAGGACACAAACCAAGAGGCGCTCCCGAGACCAAAACCACAGGAGGTGCCGGCGCGACAAGCAGCACCACCTCTGTTGGGGGCAGAACGTCCACTGGCAAAGACCACAGCCACGAGCCCGCTTCCCACGGTCCCGTCCAGGAGTGCCCTGGACACCCCCGGCAGGCTGCGCTTCCTGCTACGCTGACCGACAGTCAGGCAAAACCGGGAAGTGGGAGAAGAATCCCTTGTCGGGAGCACCTGGGACCAGAAGTGTTACAGTTTACTGAAACGTTTCAGATCCTGGGTTGTTCACAGTTTAGCATCCCCAATCCAAAAATCCCCAATGCTGCAAAATCCAATGCTGGATGAGCATCAGGCCGGTTCTCAGAAAGTTCTAGATTTTGGGGCCAGTGCTGTGGCAAACGGGTAAAGCTGCCGCCTGCAGTGCCAGCATCCCATATGGGTCCAGTTCAAGTCCCAGCTGCTCCACTTCTGATCCAGCTCTCTGCTGTGGCCTGGGAAAGCAGTGGAAAATGGCCCAAGTGCTTGGGGCCCTGCACCCATGTGGGAAACCCGGAAGAAGCTCCTGGCTCCTGGCTTTTCGATCAGTACAGCTCCAGCCATTGTAGCCAATTGGGGAGTGAACCAGCGGATGGAAGACCTCTCTCTCTTCCAGCCTCTCCTTCTCTCTCTGTGTAATTCTGATTTTCAAATAAATGAATATCTTTAAAAAAAAAAACAGAAAAAAGTTCTGGATTCTGGGTCTTGGATGAGGGCTGCTCATATGTAATATCCACTGGACTTCACTTAAAACCAGCACCAGGCAACACACCCATGCAAAGCCCTTCTGGCAGAAAATGAGATGTGTCCCCAAAGAGAGGCCACAGTCGGAGCCCAGCCTGCCAGCATAAACCCGCCAGGCTCACGTGAAGACAAGCACCCTGGACAGGTACCAGGCAGGCCCCAGAGGGCGGCACCTTGTGATACCTGGTTTGTCCGAACATGGTATTCCTCAGCCTAAACTGAAGGTGCCCATAAAGGACAGGACATCTCTGAACAAACATTAGGTCACTGAATAAAACACCCAAGTCCACCATGGGAATGTCAATGGGCAGGACCTAGGGTAAGGTAAGGGCCCCAGGATCATGGCAAACGGGCACTGCTGTGGATCCCACCTTTACTATATACACCTTGTACTGAGCTGCGATGGAAAATACAACAGCGGAGACAGGTCTTTAGCCTGGGGTTAAAATGCCCACCTCCCACAGCTGCCTGGGTTCGATGCCCACCTGCTCCTGACTCCAGCTTCCTGCTAATGCAGACCCTGGGGGCAGACCCTGGGCTCAAGTGACTCCCACATGGGAGACCTGGAGTGAACTCCCTGCTACTGACTCCTGCCAGGCCCTGCCCATTGTGGACCTCTGGGAAGCAAATCAGTGGATGGGAGGATGGGGGCGCTCTTTCTCCCCTCTCTCTCTGCCCCATCCCCACCCCTGTCTGTCTCTTTTTCTCTCAAATAAAGCAATGCCGGCATCCCATATGGGCGCAGGTTCGAGTCCCGGCTACTCCACTTCCAATCCAGCTCTCTGCTATGGCCTGGGAAAGCAGTAGAAGATGGCTCAAGTTCCTGGGCCCCTGCACCCATGTGGGAGACCTGGAAGATGCTCCTGGCTCTTGGCTTCAGCCTGGCCCAGCCCTGGCCACTGCGGCCATTTGAGGAGTCAACCAGCGGATGCAAGAACTCTCTCTACCCCCAACTCTGTCTTTCAACTAGATAGAATACGTCTTTTTAAAACATTTTTTAAAAATAAGAAAAGACGGGCCGGCGCCGTGGCTCAATAGGCTAATCCTCCGCCTTGCGGCGCCGGCACACCAGGTTCTAGTCCTGGTCGGGGCGCCGGATTCTGTCCCGGTTGCCCCTCTTCCAGGCCAGCTCTCTGCTGTGGCCAGGGAGTGCAGTGGAGGATGGCCCAGGTGCTTGGGCCCTGCACCCACATGGGAGACCAGGAGAAGCACCTGGCTCCTGCCTTTGGATCAGCGCGGTGCGCCAGCTGCGGCAGCCATTGGAGGGTAAACCAATGGCAAAGGAAGACCTTTCTCTCTGTCTCTCTCTCTCTCTCACTGTCCACTCTGCCTGTCAAAAATAAAAATAAAAATAAGAAAAGACACCAAATATTTTGTTTTAGACTTTTTCTTTGTAAAGCCCCACGTAGCACATTGAATCAAGAGCTGGAATACAACTATATTTTTTCTTTACCTAAGAAATATTTACAAGTCAGAGAAAGTTATTGTATGACTACTGTAGTGAGATGATATAGAAATTCCACACCCTGAGGGTCAATGCTGTGGCACATGTGGGTTAGACAGCCTCTTGCAATGCTGGTACCCCACATCCAAATGCAGGCTTGAGTCCCGGGTACCTGGCTTCCAATCCAGTTAGTTCCATGTTAATGTGCCTGGAAAGGCAGCAGGTGATGGCCCAAGTGCTTGTGTCCCTACCACCCATATGATGGGAGAGCGGGATGGAACTCCTGGCTCCTGGCTTTAGCCTGGCCCGGTCCAGGCTATTGTGGCCATCTGGGAAGTGAACCAGTGGATGAAGATAGTTCTGTCTCTCTGATTGCTAATTCATTCTTTAAAAAGAAAGAAAACCCAAATGTCAACTTTTTTTTTTCCATCCACCCTTTCTTAAAACTGCACATCTAAAGGAATTTATTTAGAAAGTTAACAAAGTGATACACTAGATTGGCCACAAATAATTATAATGCCATCTAATTTCTTTCAAGGCTGAGAGTTGTGTTCTGTTGTAACCATCTACACCAACAAAGCAAAGCAAAACAATACATATAACACACAACTCACCTACAACCCCAACAATCCCGGTCTGCCTCCAAGGTAACAGATTAGGGCCACTCAGAGAAAGAAGCTGTTGGTCACTCAGGGGCGGGCCCACAGGGCAGAGACCAAACTCTTACATACTACATGGCTCACAAGTTAAGTAACCATGAAAGTGTTTTGCAAACTTTCTCATAAGCTAATGATTAACTTTGGGATGGGGTAAACCGATGCCTGTGCTAACACCATTCACCACTGCAGGGTGCAAGCCCATTGGAAAAGAAAATTCTGGTATGCAGCTGGGGTGGTGGAGGGGGCTGACAGACCCTGCTGCCGCTGCCCCAGCTTTCAGGGAAATCCGTCAGGGCGTGGCTGCTCCTCATTTGTCCCCAGCCCTCCAGGGCACGGGGCATCCATCCGCTACCCACAGGGCCTCCCTCAATACCAGCTTCATCTGGCTTTCAGAAAAGGAAAACTGCACCAGGCAGTTAGCCCAGCAGTTAAGACACCGTCAATACGCCCACATCCCACATCAGAGCGCCTGGGTCCAATTCCCGGCTCAGCTCCCAGTTCCAGCTTCGTGCAAATTCACATCCCGGGAGGCAGTAGGTGGTGGCCCAAGCACTTGGGTCCCTGCCACCCCTGTGGGAGACCCAGATGGAGTTCCCGGCTCCCAGTCCCAGATACTTGCCAAGTGAACCAGTGGATGGGCGCTCTCTCTCTTTGTCTCTGTGCCTCTCAAATAAACTTAAAAAAAAAATTAAAGGAAAGTTGCCTAATCTTATGCAGTATAGACAAAGAACAGGCCTGTGCCTGGATTCAGCTGTCTTGAGAAAGCCACTTGACCTACTGGAACAGCACGACTGGGTTACAACAGACAAGACAGGCTAAGCACTCAGGTTCCTTCCAGTACAAAGTCCCTGAGTCTCTGGGCTGCCCAGACCCAGGAAGCCACGCCCCTTCCATCAGCAGGTAGCCTCCTGTGCCTCATTATCAGAAACAAGTTCTACTAAGATCTTGCTTTATTTAGTTGGTACAAAATGCGTGGTTAGGTTTGGTACATGGAACAGCTGGTTAGAATTAAGGACAAAACTTCCCAACACATTCCCCTGCTGATTCAGGGGACATAACCTCGACCTTGTCCTCCCGGGATCTTAGCAGGTATCCAGCAGGGAGTGGTTCTGCCTCCCCACTTGCTGGCCCCTCCCAGAACTGGTCTGTGACTTGAAGGGGCTATAGCTTTGGCAAGAGACGTGAGGACACACACAGACCACATCACCTGTCTCAAGCAGGAACAGCCATAAGCAACTCCAAGGACTGACCTGGGCGTGCACCTCTGTAAGTTCACGGTGAGGGGTGAGACAGAAGCCTGGGGCAAAAAGGCATGGAGCCCGAGACACCAGATACCATGTTCCTCGGCTTCCCTACCAATAAAGACCTCGGCCGTCTCCATCCCTGGCCAATCTGAACCCAAATCAACAATGCTGCCCGGGTAGGAGAGAATCACTTCCAGTGCAGCCGAGCCAGCATCCCATCACCACCATGCTCTGCCTCACAGCCCGCAACACGGTTATTACACCTTCCTAGGAGCCATGGGTTTTCTATATTACTAACCACTGCTTGCAATATACATAGTTAGGTGTAGCGTCACGAGCTGGGGACACTGACAAATGTGCCAGTGTCAGGCAACCCCACCTTTGTCAACACCACAACAGGCACTTACACAGACCTACATGGCATGGGCCGATCACGCAACATGGCCTCTGGATGCCAGCACACACATGACAGCCAAGGGAGGTGGTGCATACACACACACTCCAATGTCCACGACCAGTACAGACAGCAAATACATCAGTCCCACAGGTGTTTATCATCATCGTCTAGTGTCACCCACTTCTGTGTTCTCCTTTCCCACCATGGGCAGCACGTGGGGCTGTGATGTTGCCACGGCGACAGTGTCACTAGGCGACAGGAATTTCCCAGCTCTGTTGTAACCTTCCGGGACCACCCGCACGTAAGCGGTCCCTCACTGGCCACAACGCTGTTAGGCGACGCCTGACTGTATTTGAATGCTCAAGGAAACCTTTGCAGTCTGTCCTATCACAGCACCTGGGGTCAGAAATGCCAAAGGAAAAGTCACACAGGATCCAGCCCTACAAGGATGATCTCGTGAGCTAATCCCTCTGCTGCCCACTTCCAAAGAGAGAAGGAACAGGCCAGACTGTCTCCTCCTCCTCCACCTCCACCTCCTCCTCCCCCTCCCCCTCTCTCTCCCCCTCTCCACTGTAGTTCTTGGCACTCACACCTGCAGTTCATAGCAAACCAATCAAAAAATGGACTCAGACTGGGCAAGTTCGTGCTTCAATTAAAATACTATGGATTTTTATGCCCAAAGGAGAAAGTTACAAACGTGAATTATTAGCTTCCAACGGCCATCCAAATCGATGTAAAATATTTAATGCTCCACTTCCTGGTTTTGTTTAACACCGATCTCGCGCTTGGAAATTTCGGTGGCTGTCCTCGTTATGGCTGGGCCACAGAGGAGCAAGAGCAAAAGCCGTTTTTACTTTCATGAGCTGCCGCTTTGATAACCCATGCGTTTACCTCTACGGTAGTCATTTTTTATTGAGGGCTGATACATATTCAAGTATTTTTTTCAAGGTGCTCTCCATATACTGAGCTATTCAGTCAACCCCAGCATGCATTTACTGAGTACCTATTAAGTGCTATGTATCCATTTAGGCATTAGAAATTAAAAAAAAAAAAAAATGACAACCAAGTCGGCAGTCATGGTCCCACGGGAAAAGCAGATAAATAAGCAATTACTATGCAGTGCAATGAATGCTGTGCTGGGGATTAAAAATAATATAGCAGGCAGGGGCTCCCATGTCAGACGTGGGGAGCCACTGGCTCTCTTACAAAACCCCACAAAGGCAGGCGTGTCCCCATCTCCACAAAAGCACAGGGCAGCTCCTTTAAGGGGCACGCCGCCTTGCTGTCAGCATCAGCATCTGCATCACCATTCCATCTTAAATCCCCACTCTGGGCTCGGTGTTGCACCAGCCGACTGCATTAGCCGGTCCGGGCATCGATCACTTGTACGCCTGGTATCCTACAACACACTGCACAGCCGGGGCGAAAGGGCCATGGCACTGCCCAAACCAGAACTACAGAATGCACCCTGAAGGGACTCGCACGCTGGCTACAAGGAGCCACCCAAGACTTGCTCATGACAAAAACCAGGGCTGGAACACAGCCTAGGCCAGCCATGGTCATGGACCCCCTGGGATCCTGCTGGGCAGTGATGGTGGCAGAGGGCCTTATTAGGGAAATGGGACTTGGGTCTTAAGATCATGTAAGGTCAGAGGCAGGGGCTGGAAAGGCCCTGTACCGAGAGGTGCCCAAGAAGCTCCCAGGTCAGGCTGAACGACAGCCAAGGCCGTAACCAGAGCCGCGTGGTGGGGCGGGCTGGGCACAGTTGCCCAGAGTTCTAACTGATAAGGAAGGAGAGAGGGCATCTTGGGGCACTTGGCAGAGCGACCCAGGACGACAGCAGATGAAGAAAATCGCAGGCACAAGAATTCCCAGCGACGACAACATGCAACACAAGCAGCTCCTGGTCCAGCCTCCTCCACAGACGGGGAGGAGGTCACCCCACATCCTCCAGAGAACACGGGCCCTGTTCAATGCAGGGGCTTCTTCCTGCTGGGAGCAAATGGCCACTCAAGGCTAGGGCTGCATCTCCCAGAACCAGGATGGCCAGGCCGTGTGCTATCCAGTAAGGGGCCTGTCCCCACAACAGCCGGTACCAGGACACAGAACACTGAGATGCAGGCCAGCTTATCAGCCTGCCTGGGACACTCACATGTCTTGGCCAGTCCTACAACAGCACCTGTATTTGACTCTACAGTACTGATGGAATACTCTCCATGTGTTAGATGATTTGATTTTCAGGACTGTAGGGATGAAGACCCTCAGGTCAGAGGGGGCCACGTGACCTCTTGTTCAAGCTTACAAAGCGAGCATGCGGCTGATTCGGGTTTTGGAGTAGCGTGTCTGTCCAGTGGTGTCCCCTCTCTCTGCTGCAACTGTTACAATGCTTTATAAAGTTCTTGAGAGTTGACAGCTTTTATAGAAGTCCTGGGAAGTAGGCACAGACACACAGACACACACACAGACACACACACACACACACTCTTTGTACATATTACTCCCGTAAGTTTTCCTAAAGTCCAATAACACACAGCATTCTCCTTCCTTAAAAACCCATCATTGGGTGCCGGTTCGAGTCCCGGCTGTTCCTCTTCCAGTCCAGCTCTCTGCTGTGGCCTGGGAAAGCAGTAGAAGATGGCACAAGTTCTTGGGTCCCTGCACCCACGTGGGAAACCCAGAAGAAGCTCCTGGCTTCGGAGTGGCCCAGCTCCAGCTGTTGAAGCCACTTGAGGAGTGAACCAGCAGATAGAAGACCTCTCTCTCTCTCTCTCTCTCTCTCTCTCTGTCTCTGCCTCTCTGTAACTCTGCCTTTCAAATAAATAAATCTTAAAAAAAAAAAAAAAAAAAAAAAAGCATAATCCCAGTGGCCAGAGTTGTGGTGTAGCCAGTAGAGTCAGCGCCTGCAATGCCAGCATCCTATACAGGCACTGGTTCGTGTCCTGGCTGCTCCACTGGCGATCCAGCTCCCTGCTAATGGTCTGGGAAAGCAGCAGAGGATAGCCTGAGTGCTTGGGCCCCTACTACCCATGTGGGAGACCTGGAAGAAGCTCCTGGCTCCTGGCTTTGGCCTGGCCCCACCCTGGCTGTTGGGGCCATCTGGGGAGTGAACCAGTGAATGGAAGATTCCCTCTCTCTCTCTGTTTCTCTGCTGCTCCCTGTTCACAACTCAACAAGTCCAAATGGGCAAGTATCTGCCCATTTGCATTTCTCAGCCACCGAGCTCCTGACCTGCTGCCAATCTTCCCTCCATGAATGACATCATACAAGTAGCATCTTTCCTGCATGTTCCTTGTTTTCAGAAGTGGCTACATCCAAGGCAGACTTAAAAGTCACAGGACTGGAAAAAAAAATCTTCAAAGGAAATGATCCATTTGTCCCACTTTTTGGCAAACATGATAGCTACACAAGATAGATGTGTGTGCATAATTTATTCTTAAAAAATTCCCAACTCCCAGTTTTTTTTGAAGCACTCCTTTCAAATTCCTAGATCACATAAATGATTTAGTAAACAACTTGCCAATTAGTCTTGCACAGTGGGGAGAAAAGTTATACACAGAAATGTACACAGGGCCAAAATCAAAGGAAGCAGAGCGCTAGTGACAAGTGAGCAAACCATCTCCCTCATCATCTCGCCTACACGAGCCCAATCACAAACCACCCTCGCCAGCTACAAGACGCCTATTTCTGCTGCCTCCTCATAACACAGAACTTTACAAAATATCTTACTGAAAATAAGGTCGATACAGTGAATCCATAAAACAATCACCTCGCCTAATTGCAATCACCTCTTTGTTACAGAGTTTATATCATCAAGCCACACTCCACAGATAGAATGGAAATACATCCTTCCTCCTAGTCCCAAAGGAAAACTCCATGTACCACTCATCTTGCTGGCAACCACAGAAATAAAGGGATTTAAATCCAGTTAAACCACTCATTTCGACCGCACTCCCTTAAATTTAGATCTATCCATGAAATGTGATTTGTTGAGAACTTTCCTTCTTATTCACAAAAGCCCCATGTACTAGGCTTCCCCTAAACACACGCTCCCATGAACGTTTTGAGTCAACACTAAAGATATACAGAAATACCCCCACTACAGTAGCTTTAAAACATTGCTTTCCTTCTGCATGACCGCTGGACTTTTCCAAAATTTTAGCTATGTGCAGCTTTCGTAATTCCCATTAGGTAATCCAGGGTGTGGGTGTTTTTGAGTTTTTCTCTTCAAGAGGAAAAAGGAAGATTTTTATCAGCACATCAGGTGCGTGTGGAAAAATACAAATATCCATACACACATACTAAGTAAATACGTACTTTTCTGTTTGTTTTAGGATCCTTTTGCCTAGTTCACTTGCAAGGCTAAATGTACCACAGCCAAATTCCAAGTCAAGTGGAGTTTTAACTCTGGTTAGGAACCCCGAATTTTCTGCACAGCTCCCCACTGCCCAGCACCCAGAGCAAACAGCTCTTGGACACCCCCTAAAGAAGCCATTCTGTTCACCTAGAAACTGAAAGATGTCCCACTGAGAATCACAGCGCCCCGCAGCCAGGCCAGCGTGACCCGAATCCAGGCAGCCACATTAGCCCCTCATCGAGCTGTTAAAAATTTAACATGGTAAATGAAACCAACGCAGCCACCCACATCAACGGAGTAATTAAAACCCCGGCTGAAAGCAGTTCCAAAATCCAAGCCCCACGTCCACCGCTGGCCACTCTCCACTTCGGACCTACCCCCTCCCACCCCGCACCCCAGTACCTGCACCTGCGACGCGAAGACCCAGGAACAGGGGGAAGAGTCCCACCTCTGCCAAAGCCCATCAGGTATCCCCACTTTCTGTTTACATCGCTGGCCCCGGCGGCCACCAGATCCACGCCCGGGCCGTGGCCGGACGCAGAGCGCAGACCCCCGCGCCCGGCTCTAGCCCAGGACTCCCACTCACCCAAAATGACTGCGCCCTCGCCCCCGGGGAGCTGTGGTCAGGCAGTTCTTTCTGGACCCCGGGCGCTCGCCGGGTTCGAAGCTCTTCTCTGTACCCCGTGCATCTACTGGAGGGGCCTGGGTCTCCCCACGCCCCCCACCCCACCCCGCCCTCCTTCCACCGGATCCATTCCCACAGCCAGGCACCGTGCGTACCTGCCAAGTTCCTCGCCGGTGTCGTAGAAATCATCCACGTTCTCCTGCCTGAACACGGTCATGATAACCCGTCTCGCCTCACCGATGCCCGGCGCGCTTCAGCTCCGCTGTCCAAACCATCACCACGGCTCCCGCGCCTCCGTGGGCCCCTCATGCATCGGCCTCCAGTCCTTAAACACACATGAGAAAAATGACAACCCCAAGAAGGAAGCCCGCGTTCCTCCCCCCACCAACCCGGTGTCCCTGCGGGGCGGAGGGGCGCGCACCCTTTGTTACACCCGGGCCAGGGACGCCCCCACCCCAGGCATCGCGACGCCGGCGTGCGCCCCACACCTGAGGGGCAAGCCCCCCCCACACACCCCGGACGCTGGGCGGTGGGCGCCGATCGGAACAGGCTCCGGAAGTGCCTGGCCTCTCCCTTTCTCCGCGCGCACGCACGCACGCCCACCCCAATCCCACCTCCAGGGGCGCCGCGGAAGAATGAAGCCCTCGCCCCGGCGGCGCGCGCCGCGCTGGAAGCATCCCTCGCCGGCCTGCTGCTGCGGGGCGCCCCCGCGCCGCCACCGCTCGGCTCTGCGGCCACCCCCTCACCTCCCCTCCGCCAGGCAGTCCCCAGAGGCACATTCCAGGCGACTCCCTCCCCGTTACCCGGCCGACCCGGCGTGCGGCCGCCCCGGGGAGCAAGGCAGAGAAGGGAGCGGCCGAGGAAGGCGCGGTCCCCCGTGCCGCGACACAAAGCACCCGGCCAGACCCGCGCCACCTGTTTCGACTCGGCCCGTGGGGCTCCGGGCGCCTTCCCGGCTGCAACCCCACTTCTCCCCCCGTCTGTCTCCTAGGCCTCCTAGGCGCTGCCCGGGCAAACCTCGCGGCGCGGCGGCTGCGAAAGCAAAAGCTAGCTGGCGGCGGGGGTCCCCGGGGGGGGGACCGGGCAGCCTCGCGCGGCCACACTCACCCGGGCGCCCAGGACTCCGCGGATCTCTCCGGAGCGCTGTCGGAGGCCGACCATAGGCACCGCGCCTGAGACCAGCTGGGCGGCGGCGGGAGCGCAGCGAGGGAGCGAGCGGGGGGCGCGGACGCCCCGGCGCCGCCTCCAGACCGCGAGGGTCGCCGTGCCCCTCGGCGGCGGGAACGACGTCTCCCCAGCTCTCGGGCTCCGTCCGGAGCAGCCTCCAGGCTCCTCGCCGCCTTCCGGGAGGAGGACGGCCTGCCGGCGGCCAATGGGGACCCCGCGGGCGGACTGGCGGCGCGGCCCACCCACCTCCGAGCTGCCCCGCCGGCCGGCGCTGCGGGGTGCGCGCGGCGCTCGCAGCTCCTCCCCGCCCGGCGCCGGGCGCTCGGCGCTCGCGGCTCGCGGGCGCGCTCTACCGCGCACACCCCGCACACACCCACTCGCCCCACGCCCACGCCCACGCCGGCGGGGGAGGGCGCGCCCCGCCCGTGACAGCGCGCGCACGGGAGCCACGCGATGCCTCTATCCGGGGCTACCTGTGTGTGTGTGTGTGTGTGTGTGTGTGTGTGTGTGTGTGTGTGCCAGGCCTGGTGCCCCGCTCGGGATCAGGGTGGGAGTCGAGGGGAGGGTGGAACCGCGGAGAACCAAACAGGTTTTGGAAAATCTCTGCTCTCGTGCAGCCTACTGGGTGGTGCAGAGGTGGATGATAAAGGTCGTTTGGGAGAGGGCAGTTCTGTGTTGACAACCAAACAAGTCGGTGGGATGAAGAGTGAGGGGGCAGGGCGGGCGGCGCGACCTGGGCTGGCTCCAGCAGCAGGTGTGTGGGGCTGGCGTCCCAAGGTAAGGACGTTTGCAACCCTCGAAGCCCACTGGAACAAAGACTCGGGGAGTTGACTTGTGCTGTTCAGTACGCTGTTGGCTGCGGATGGTTTCAAATGTAGCTAGTGCCCGGTGAGACTCAGGGAATTAGAACAGAAGTAGGAATGGAAACCATTTGTTGAGTATTTTTGTAGTAGATACTTGTTCACATGAGAGTGTTTAAATGTACTTCACAAAGTTCATGGGAAAACCGAATTAAAAGGTAAGTTAATCTGGGTGCCACGTGTTTTGAAATCCATGCCTAGGTTTTTCGTAATACCAATTTTAAAACTTCATGAAGTGTGGTTGTTTCATAATACATGTTTTACGTAAACTTCCTGAAGTATGCGTGATTTTCAAATTTTTTTTTGCACCAAAATAAACTTAGTTTTAAATTCCATTTTCAGTGAACTTTTTAAAGTGTCTTTCTGTTTAGGATATATTGCATTAAATAGAATATCGTGTGGAAAATAATTTTACATTTCTTTTTTCCTTTTTAAAAATGTGGCTGCCACTTCTGTGGCTTGCGTTACATTTCTGAAGACTGCAGGGTTCTACTCAGAGACCCCATCTCCTCTCGAGGGTCCTTAGCCATTTGCTTTACCCAGGCCATTGTGGGGAGAGGGGCAGGATGGATGGAATCCCAAGTGCAGAAAAGCTAGAGAGAAATCCGCGTTATTGCCTGGAATAGCAACACTTGATGGGTGAGCCTCTGGGATTTGCCATCAACACCAGTAGTTCCAGTCCCCACACGTCCTAAAACAGGACGGGTCAAGCCCTCTTTGGTTCAGCAGAAAGTTTCAACTATAGAGGTTTTTGGCAACTTAAAAAAACAAAAACAAAAACAAAAAAAAAACTGCCTAATGTGAGCTCCTGGTCTTAAGGAACAGTCCATTTAATGGCCCCCACCCTGAGAGCGCGCAATGCTGATAAATGAGTCCCAAAGGCTCCAGCTTGCGCACCGGTATTAACCTAAGCGGTAGGGTTGAGAAGCAATACAGAACAATCCTGAGAGGTGAGAAACAACGTCAAAAATAACAACAGCAGAAAGGTGATTCATCTGGGAGAAATACAAATGGAGACATCTGTGGAGAGGGAAAGTTACAAGCAAATGTTTAGGAGAGATTTGAAACATTCTTGCAGATGGCTGATTTCTGGATACTGCTTTTCCTGCAAATAATAATAATAATAATAATAATAATAATAAATATGCTTCCCAAGGCAATTGAAAGGATTGAATCTATTTGCAGGCTGCTCAGTCTTCCCTAACTCACTCAACAGGACATTTTCTGAAGGAGTGCAGAACAGAGTGGAATTTGGAGTCACAGAATTGAAGTTACTATCAGTGGGACTGGTTGACAGCTGCCATGATCTTGGCTGACTCGTGAGCCCGAGCCTGAGCGTCCTGTGTGCCCTAATTTATGCAAGCGCTTGGGGGGGGGGGGGGGGGAAATGTGGTCATTTAAGAATGTGCCCTGCCCTCAGTGGACGTTGTGACACAGCAGGTTAAGCCCTGGCTTGGGTTGCCTGTATTTCCACATTGGAGTGTGCATTAAAGTTCCAGCTGCTCCACTTTGCCACCCAGCTCCCTGCTAATGCACCTGGGAAGGCAGCAGAAGATGGCCCCAAGTACTTGAGTGCCTGCCCACTATGTGGAAGACCTGGATGAAGTTTCTGGCTCCTGGCTTCAGTGTGGCGCAGTCCCAGCTGTTGCAGCTATTTGGGGGAGTAAAACATGGATGGAAGATACCTTTCTCTCCCTTTCAAATTCTTTTACACCCCTGCATTCAAGAGGTGGAGTCCCACTCTTTTCCCATGAATACACACTGATGCTATAGCGCTTGCTTCTAAAAAGACATGGCGGAGGGTGGGGGGAGGCGGCAGCACTGTGGCTTAGTGGGTAAAGTCGCCACCTACAGTGCTGGCATCCCATATGGGCACTGGTTTGAGTCCTGGATGTTCGTCTTCCAATTCAGTTCTCTGCTTATGTACCTGGGAAAGCAGTAGAAGATGGCCCAAGTGCTTGGGCCCCTGCACCCATGTCGGAGACCTGGGGATGAAGCTCCTGGCTCCTGGCTCCCGATTGGTGCAGCTCTGGCCGTTCCAGCCATTTGAGGAGTGAACCAGTGAATCAAAGATCTCTCTCTCTGCCTCTGCCTCTGTAACTCTGCCTTTCAAATAAATAAATAAATAATCTTTAAAAAAAAAAAAAGACATAGTGATAATGACACAGTGTAAGTTCGTTCCAAGGTTAGATCTCTTTAATTTTTAACTTTTACTTATTTATTTAATTTATTTAAAAGAGAGCCCATCCACTGGTTCATTCTCCCAAATACCTGGGCCCGTAGAATTCAATGCAGGTGAGAGAGAAAGAGAGAGAGAGAGAGAGAGAGAGAGAGAGAGAGAGAATCATCCACTAGTTTCCTCCCAACACACCTGGGAACCTAGAACTTAATCCAGGTCTCCCAGGTGAGTGGCAGGGACCCATGTTCATGAGCCATCACCCTGCTTCCCAGGGTGTGCATTTAGCAGGAAGCTGGAGCAGGAATTTGAACCAAGCACTTGGAAAAAAATGATATCTTCACCCCTGCACCCAACACTTTGCCTTCAAAGCTGGATGTTAGGAGTCTTTCTTTCTCTCTCCTCTCTCAGCCCTCACTATAAATCCTTCAGCTGCTACGGTTATTCTAGGGCTGTCCTGGAAAGAAATGAGGAGAGACCACATAAAGAACAGGAGATGCCCGAGAAAGCCGGCTGTCCACCCTCACCCAAGCCTCCACCCTGTTACTTATCCTCCTACTCCAAGTTCTGCGAGCAAAATAAGTGACAGTTACTGTTCAAGGTCATTACTTTGGAGTGGTTTGTTTCACGGCAATAGATTAATTTATAAGAAAGAAAAGTTAATAAAATGCAACTTACCCCCCAGGTTCCAGGAAGATTAAATTATTCTCTTGCTTGATCGTTAATTGTTATTTCCACTTTATACTTAGCATTCTTACACTGAATTTTAGCACCTGCAAAAATGGGGACAATAATTGATGCTTCCATGTTCCTCTGGGTGTTTTTGGGAAAATCTAAAGAGATGATGCATGAACTGGGGTTCTATAGATTAGAAAACACATCAGAATGTTGCATGTTTGTTTCCTGTCGTGTTCCAAGCCAAGGGGCTCCTCAGGACATCTCTCCAATAAAAGACAGCAACAGAAAAATTCTCAGATTATGAGATTTCAGCTGCAAAGGACATTCTTGAAGTAGATTATTGATTATGAGCATTTAAAACAATCCTAGATGGGGATTTGGAGACTTTCTCTTATAGCTCTATTATGGTAAAATAGCTTGCTATAAAACCCATCATATCTCAGTGGTAAAGATGGGTTTCTCTTGCCCTCAGCGCGAAGTCTGCAAGGCCTAGTGAGAGAACTGGGCTGCCCTGAGAGACCCAGGTCTCTGCCATCCCACAGATCCGTGGTCATCCAGTGGGAGGTCTGAGGAGTTCCTCTTCCTCTCTTGGCTGACAAGAGAAGTGAGAGTCCGGAGAGGAACCCTCCCCACAAGGAGGACCACTTAAGGGGTCAGATTTGACCTCTAAGGTTTAAACTTTGTTTTTGTTTTTAATTGTTGGCAAATGTTCTCAGATCACTCAAAATGGACTCACGTTTATTTACTTTTTAAAGAAAAACAATTTATACTACCCACTAAACACTTGCGGGTTTTTTTTTTTTTTTTTTTTTTTTTGGTTTTTTGCTTTTCTTTTTCTTTTTAGAGGTAGAGAGGGCTCCCATCTGCTGGCCCACTCCTTAAACACTCACAACTGGTGACACTGGACCAGGATAAAGCTGGGAGCTGGGAACCCACTCCAGGTCTCAAGCCAATGAACTTGAGCCATCACGGCTGCCTTGCAGGGTCTGCGTTAGCAGGAAGGTAGAATCAGGAGCTGGAACTTGGCCTAAGACTCAGGCACACTGATATGGGATGCTGGGCTAGGTTCCTTTTGAATGACACGACTCTGGTTTTATCAAGGGCTAATGTTCTAAACGGCCCACCTGCACAATGTCTCCACCCCCATGGTTTCACTGTTAAAGATGTTGTCTATTATGCCTTTGAGCAGAGGCACTTTCCAACTCCTCCCAGCCTTGAGTGCTAAGAGGAGGCTTCCCAGCTCATCGCATGATGCTTCCTGTGGGGAGCAACTCGGACTAGACTGTTACTGGAATTAAGACTTATTCTATGCATCTGCTCTCCCACAATATGGCGCTGGGAGAGAAGTAAACAGCTTCTGCACAGCTGCCTCCATTTCAACCAATAAACTGTGGGGCTTGCTACTGATTGGAGGAGAGCAGCGTACTCGGCGTGTGGGCAGCCAAGTTGGGATTGGCAGAGGAGGACTATAAAGGAGGAGAGAGACGGCATGCACCAGGAACATCTAAGGGGAACATCTAAGGGGAACACCTGTGCAGCCCCCAAGAGAGCCGGCCGGCGGTGTGCCGCTCCCCTGCGGAAGTGGGGAATGTGGCCAGGGGGAACTGCCCTTCCACGGAGGTGGAAGGGACAGTAGCCAACCCGGGAAGAACCAGCAGCAAACCCGGGGAGGGCCGAGCAGACGAAAGAACAGCGCAGGGTCCTGTGTCGTTCCTCCACGAAGAGGGGGAGCGACATAATGGTGCCGTGACTCGGATATGAAGCCTAGGCAGGGTTTAGTGTCGTTCCTCCACGAAGAGGGGGAGCGACACTTCCTTATAGCAGACAATGGAGATTGTAAAGCCTTCTGTTCCTCCTGTTGCCTAGGATTCCAGAAAGCCTGTGAAAAGCTCAGAAGCCACGGTCCTCCAAGAATGCTTCATTTAACGAATCCACGGGTTCAATCCCCAGGCACCTCTGGAGTGTGTCCGGTTGTTTCAGATGGGAGGCTTGAGGATGTAAAAGAGACAGCCTCTGCCCTCATCCCCCTGGTCTGAAGGAACAGACATGAGATCGTGCGAGGTCTAATCCATTTGCTCCTCTAGGTCTACCCTGAAGTGCTCTCTGCCCTCCTAGGTCAGGAGGCTGAACTTTAGATTATTTTAACTTGATCCTTGTCCTCTGGCTGCCAGGCAAGGGGTAAGGGAGGAGAGCAAGGCCAGGATGGCTTCCCTCTGCCTTCTCCCTGCAAACCAAGGTCATCGCTGCTTCCAGGTTGCCTGTTCTACATGTTTTCTCATTCTAGTTTTTGATAGCCACTCTCTCTGCCTCTTGCAACCTAGGGTTGCTGCCAGCTCCACTGTTACTCCCCTGGGTTCCTGCTCCCCCACCCTGTGGTTCCCCGGCCCCTCTCTCTCCCCTCTTTGAATCATCCTAGTTTGAGAATGCCCTCCTTTTCCTGGAGGACCTGATGGATAGTGTCAGGAGAGATGACTCTCAGGCAAGGAGACACAGGGATGGCAGCTACTGAAGGTAAGAGACAGTGTGGGGCCGGCACCGTGGCTCACTAGGCTAATCCTCTGCCTTGCGGCGCCGGCACACCGGGTTCTAGTCCCGGTCGGGGTGCCGGATTCTGTCCCGGTTGCCCCTCTTCCAGGCCAGCTCTCTGCTGTGGCCAGGGAGTGCAGTGGAGGATGGCCCAAGTGCTTGGGCCCTGCACCCCATGGGAGACCAGGAGAAGCACCTGGCTCTTGCCATCGGATCAGCGCGGTGCGCCGGCCACAGCACGCCAGCCGCAGCGGCCATTGGAGGATGAACCAATGGCAAAGGAAGACCTTTCTCTCTGTCTCTCTCTCACTGTCCACTCTACCTGTCAAAAAAAAAAAAAAAAAAAAAAGAGAGAGAGAGAGAGAGACAGTGTGGAGGGTGGAGGTAAGGTTTTAGGGAAGTTGTTAGATGAGCTGACGGCAAATGAAGATGTTGCAAGTAAATTTCAAAGGAATCATAATCCAATAGTGGATGATGGGGAGTGGGTCGTGGGGCAGTAAGACTGGGAGAGGGGGTTGTTTAGGGCAAGAAAAACAAAGAAGATCAAATCCTGCACCATGAGCACATGGCTTATTCAGGCCCCTGTACGAAGCCTTTCCCCCGACTGTGAAGTGGGAAGAAGTGAGCTTGGGAAGGTGAAGGGTCTTTCCCGTCGGGTAGGAGGAGAGAGGGAAACCAGGGCAGAGCCTGAAGGTCCTGTCCACGGCGTTCAGCACTTAGGTCTTCACTCTGAGGGACGCCCAAGGGCAGTTAGTGTTAATTCAGAGCATCCTTGGAAATGCTGGGTTGAAAACAGCAATGAGATGCTTCAAAGAGGCAGAAGTCACATGGCTTGGTACTTCAATATGTGAGGGAAAGGAAAAAGTCATTTTTCTTTTAAATATTTATTTATGTATTTGAAAGGCAGAGTTACAGAGAGGCAGAGGCAGAGAGGCAAAGAGAGAGAGGTCTTCCATCCACTGGTTCACTCCCCACATGGCTGCAATGGCCAGAGCTGCGCCGATCTGAAGCCAGGAGCCAGGAGCTTCTTCTGGGTCTCCCACATGGGTGCAGGGGCCATCTTCTACTGCTTTCCCAAGCCACAGCAGAGAGCCGAATCGGAAGAGGAGCATCCAGGACTCCAACCAGCGCCCATATGGGATGCCAGCACTGCAGGTGACAGCTTTACCTGCAATGCTCAGTGCCAGCCCCTAAATGCATGTGTTTTTTTAATTTGGCAGAGAGAAAGGTCTTCCTTCCATTGGTTCACCCCCAAAATGGCCACCACGGCCGGCTCGCTGCACCGATCCGAAGCCAGGAGCCAGGTGCTTCCTCCTGGTCTCCCATGCAGGTGCAGGGCCCAAGAACTTGGACCATCCTCCACTGCCTTCCCGGGCGACAGCAGAGAGCTGGACTGGAAGAGGAGCAACCGGGACTAGAACCCGGCACCCATATGGAAAGCCGGTGCTGCAGGCAGATTAACCAAGTGAGCCACAGCGCCAGCCCCATGTTTTAAGAAGAGAAGACTCTCCTGACCAGCCTGGCCCTCTGAACAGGGAATCTCAGACCAAGGTTCAAAGCCCCGTGGTGTGCATTTTGCTTTTGCCTGTTCTGCTTCTGTGCCTTTCCCTGGCCTCTCCCTGGGTTTCTTTCCAATTTTCATTTATCATGAATGCAATATATCCTTTGTAAAAAAAAAAAAAAAAAGTGAAGTATAAATAAAATCACTGGCCAGTGCCTTCAAGGCTGAGGAGATTATAAGCATCTTAGGTTATGGGCTTTCTTTTGCCTGTAGCCTAATTGCCTTTATGCTTCAACTTGTTTCTTTTAGGTTACGACACCTCCTGAGGCAAAGATTGGTAGCACTTAACACACCTATGAAAAGGGAGGCCCAGGGTGAGGGTCAGGTGTATCAGCCGGTGTACACAGAGCCACCTCCAGGGAAGAGCCACTTCCCACATTCTACCTGGCTATGTAAATGTTTACTTTCATATGCAGGCATACTTTTTTAAAAAAAGACTTACTTATTTTACTTGAAAGTCAAAGTTGCAGGAGAGAGAGAGAGAGAGAGAGAGAGAAATGTCTTCCTTCTGCTGGTTTACTTCCCAATCCAAAGTCAGGAGCCAAGAACTTCTTCTGGGTCTCTCACGGTGGGGGTGTAGGGTCCCAGGAACTTGGGCCATCTTCCACTGCTTTCCCAGGCCACAGCAGAGAGCTGGATCATAAGCGGAGCAGCTGGGACTCAAACCAGTGCCCATATGGGATGCCGGCACTGTAGGCAGTGGCTTTACCCACTACGCCACAGCGCCAGCCCCAACACGGGTTTATTTTTCTCTCCATTGGACTGTCCTGTGATTGGAATTTTAGTGCCGTTCACCAGCCACCAGATCGCTGAAGTTTCTCCATGAGAATAGTTGAGAAGGAAAAGAAAGGGACAGTCAGGGGAGTTCCTTTCTGTTTTGTCAAGCAACTGTCCAGGCAGTCTGAAAAGCAAGTCATTCCAAGGAGGCCGGCCGCAGTGTGCACCCCTCCCATTCGCACCAGTTGTAACTGCTGATCAGTCTGAACATGCGTCCACGCTGATTTAGTGAATGCAGCTCCATGTGATTTTTTTATCGCTTCTAATTTTGCCTGCCATGCTGGGGACTAACGAACCTCTTTATTTTATTTTTATTTATTTTTTAATTTTTTGACAGGCAGAGTGGACAGTGAGAGAGAGAGACAGAGAGAAAGGTCTTCCTTTTCCATTGGTTCACCCTCCAATGGCTGCTGCAGCTGACCCGCTGTGGCAGGCGCACCGCGCTGATCCGAAGGCAGGAGCCAGGTGCTTCTCCTGGTCTCCCATGCGGGTGCAGGGCCCAAGGACTTGGGCCATCCTCCACTGCACTCCCGGGCCACAGCAGAGAGCTGGCCTGGTAGAGGGGCAACCGGGACAGAATCCGGCGCCCCAACCGGGACTAGAACCCGGTGTGCCGGCGCCGCAAGGTGGAGGATTAGCCTAGTGAGCCTCAGAGCGGGCTCTAACAAACCTCTTTAAAACTGCCAGACTTCACACCATCAATTCCTATTTATTTTCCTTTCAGCAAAAAATTGTGGGAAAAATATTTTCAGTCAGTATCAAAATTCCCCCCCCCTCTTTTTTTTTTTTTTTTTTTTTTGCTGCATAGGTATTAAATATTACAGAAGATTCAATATCAATGGAAGCCTCTCAGGTTCTTGACATGATTTTATGAAATAAAAGTCCCATTACTCAAGCCAGGCAAGTGATTTGCAGTCTTATTCATGGCACTGCGATAGCTTTGGTAGAAACATTGTTTTTCAAAAAGACAAACTTGCCATCCATTTTCCCGAAAGCTTCTGTCAGTTTGAAGATTTGCAAATAGAGCAATAGTCTTTGCCCAGGTCGATGCTGTCTTCCCGTACCAAGAACTCTGAATTTACACACCTGTGAAATCGCTGTTTTCAGCTTCTGTAACCTTGCAAAGCGCAGACACTCTTTCACGAGAAATTCTTGCAAAGCAAGTGACGCGATTTCTGATTTTGTTGTTTTCGTGTCTCCTGCCCTTTTCTCTCGCTTTTAAGAAATGTTGAGGTGATGAAAACTTCTGAGGAAATACCCCCTCAGTATCTTCTCTGAAGGCAGGAGAGAATTTCCACTCTGATTATGGCCCTGTCTAAATACTGACGGAGTTTGAGAACTCAAGAGGCGTCCACATCCTTGGCAGCTCATGACAAGAGCCTTGGGTGATCACTGATGTAATAAATAAGAGTGTTGATTGTTAAATCAACAACGGGAGTCACTGTGCACCTGCTCCCCATGTAGGACCTCTGTCCTTAATGTGTTGTACTATGCAAATTAACGGTAAAACTTGTCTTCAAACAGTGAAAAAGAAAAAAGAAAAGAAGTACCCCCTCAAAGGCAGTAAACTGGATTTATGACACCTCTGGTTACAGAGTACCTCTAATAGTTGAATGCTCATGCATTCATTGCAGTATTTGTTGACCCATAAGAATGATGGTGCGTGGGGCCGGCGCTGTAGCGTAGCAGGTAAAGCCACCACCTGCAATGCCGGCATCCCATATGGGCGCCGGTTCGGGTCCCGGCTGCCCCTCTTCCCGTCCAGCTCTCTGCTATGGCCTGGGAAAGTAGTAGAAGATGGCCCAAGTCCTTGGGCCCCTGCACCCGTGTGGGAGACCCGGAAGAAGCTCCTGACTCCTGGCTTCAGATCGGCACAGTTCCTACCGTTGTGGCTAACTGGGGAGTGAACCAGCGGATGGAAGATCTCTCTCTCTCTCTCTCCCTCCCTCTCCCTCTCCCTCTCGCTCTCCCTCTCCTTCTCCTTTTCCTTCTCTCTCTGTGTAACTCTGACTTTCAAGTACTAAATAAATCTTAAAAAAAAAAAAAAAAAAAGAATGATGGTGCTTGGGGCTGGTGCTGTGGCATAGGGGCTAAAGCCGCCTCCTGCAGTGCTGGCATCCCACATAGGTGAGGGTTCAAGTCCTGGCTGCTCCACTTTCGATCCAGCTCTCTGCTGTGGCCTGGGAAAGCAGTGGAAGATGGTCCACATCCTCGGGCCCCTGCACCAGCATGGGAGACCTGGAGGAAGGTCTGGCCATTGTGGCCGTTTGGGGAGTAAACCAGCAGATGGAAGATTCTCTCTCTGACTCTCTTTCTCTCTCTCTACCTCTCTGTAACTCTGCCTTTCGAGTAAATAAATAAATCTTTAAAAAAAAATTATGGTGTATCAGACAGACCAGCAAAGCGGTCACATTTTGTATTTCTTTCAAATCTTCATAAAGGATCTACTTGGGTTTTCTTCAATTCCTGCTTAAGTTTTCTAAAATAATCCCTACCCCCATAGTTCTCTCCAAATACAGTCCTTACTCACGGTTAGGCGAAAAGGCACAATTGCTAAGAATGTATTTCTCACCTCCTGTACCCTCTTTCGTTCCAACCCCCTCTTCACTCTACCTCACACTCTTAAGGCTTAAAAAAAAATACCCTTGCCCGAACCCATTCAAACTTGGTGCCTAGGTGGTTGACTTTTCAAATACTAACTAACTAGACTCTTTTGTCTGTTAAAAAGCAATCTATGTTAAATGACTTAAATGTGCCTTTTAAAAATGTTTCTTCAGCACTCTGGCCTCAGAATCAGCCCTTAAGGCATTTGGATCCGACTAAAAAGCCCATGAGAGTTTCAGGCATGGAAAGCCAAGACACTGTGGCAAAAATGACCTAAATGAAAGATCTCTGTGAGATCCCAGTGGAAAGAAGGGGCCATCAAAGAAGGAGTTACCTTTCTCTGAAGGGTGGAGGGAACTTCCACTTTGACTATGGCCTTGTCTAAATAAGGTGGGGGTTTGAGAACTCAAGAGGCTTCCATAGCCTTGGCAGCTCATGACAAGAGCCTCGGGTGATTACTGACGTCATAAATAAGAGTGTCAATTGTAAAATCAACAACAGGGGTCACTGTACACTTGCTCCCCATGTAGGACCTCTGTCCTTAATGAGTTGTACTATGAGAATTAACAGTAAAACTAGTCTTCAAACATTACTTTATACTTTGTGTGTCTGTGTGGTTGAAAAACTGTTGAAAATTTTTACTCAGTATAGAGTTGATCTTCTGTATATAAAGATAATTGAAAATGAATCTTAATGAAGAATGGGATGGGAGAGGGAGTAGGAAGAGGTATGGGAGTACAGGTGGGAGGGTGGTTATGGGGGGAAGAATGGCTATATTCCAAAAGTTGTACTTTCAAAATTTACATTTATTAAACAAAAGTTTTCTATTAAAAATAATAAATAAATACATAAAATGTTTCTTGCCTTTGTGTGGGGAGTAGCTCGGACTAGACTAAGTTACTGGAATTAAGACTTATTCTATGCATCTGCTCTCCTCTGTGGGGAGCAGCTCGGACTAGACTGTTACTGGAATTAAGACTTATTCTATGCATCTGCTCTCCTACAATATGGCGCTGGGAGAGGAGAAAACAGCTTCTACCCAGCTGCCTCCAGTTCAACTAATAAACTGTAGGACTTGCTCCTGATTGGAGGAGAGCAGCATACTCGGCGTGTGGGCAGCCGAGTTGGGATTGGCGGAGAAGGACTATAAAGGAGGAGAGAGACGGCATGCACCAGGAACATCTATGGGGAACATCTAGCTGAAGGAACACCTGTGCAGCCCCCGAAGAGAGCCGGCCGGCGGTGTGCCGCTCCCCTGCGGAAGTGGGGAATGTGGCCAGGGGGAACTGCCCTTCCATGGAGGTGGAAGGGATAGTAGCCAACCCGGGAAGAACCAGCAGCAAACCCGGGGAGGGCCGAGCAGACGAAAGAACAGCGCAGGGTCCTGTGTTGCTCCTCCACGAAGAGGGGGAGCGACATAATGGTGCCGTGACTCGGATATGAAGCCTAGGCAGGGCTTAGTGTCGTTCCTCCACAAAGAGGGGGAGCGACATAATGGTGCCGTGACTCGGATAGGAAACCTAACTCGGATAGGAAACCTAGGACGGATAGGAAACCTAGGAGGGAAAGACCGGGAAGAAGCAGGAAAATTACCGGAGAGAGAGACTAGCGAAGAGCCTAGGGGAAAGCCGGACGAGAAAGGTGCCGGAAGAAGCTATTGAAAGCCTAGGCATAGACTTGGATATGGACTGTGGGAAAGAAGTTAGGATTGAAAGCGAAAGTGAAAGCTTTCATAGACTCGGATGCGGACTATGGCGGGGAAGCTAGGAGACTGAAAGCGAAAGTGAAACCTGGAAGAGGCTTGGACTCGGATACGGACTGTGGGGAGAAGCCAGGAGAAATGAGAGGAATATTGTTGGAAGAAAACTTAGGGAAACACACCGGGTAGAGAAAAATGTTAGGGAGGATGAAGCCGCGAGTGCAGGCCAAGCCATCTTGGAATTCTTCAAGTCACCCCGGGGAGCAAGAGGCGAAGATCTGGAACCAGAGGCAGAGACGTGGGCCGCCAGGATTCGCCAGGTTAGTCCGGGGAACTTGGACTGAATGCCGGTGGTGGCGGAAACATTCGCGAAAGCCGCCGCGTGCAGAGAGAGCACGGGGCGTTGGCGCGAGGCCGTGGTGCGGGCGCGAAGTGCGTGGAGACCGCGGAGCGTGCGCGCAGAGCCGGGAACCCGCCGGCGGGGCGAGGCGCCGGGAAGCCGCGCAGAGCCGTGAAGCCGCCGCGGGGCGAGGCGCCGGGAAGCCGCGCAAAGCCGGGAAGCTGCGCAGATGAGAGAGGCGCGGGCTGAAGCGGCTCAACCGGGAAGCCGCCGAGAAGCAGCCTCGGGGCGGGCGCAGCCGGGAAGCCGCGGGGATAAGAATGAGAGCGGGAAGCCGCAGGGATAAGAGAAACAGAAGTTTAGAAGTAAAGTGAGAAAAATAGGAATGCTGGAAGATAGAAGTAAAATGGGAGAAATAGGAATGCCCGGAGATAGAGAAATAGAGAAATAAAAAGGCCTCCCTACAACACTGCAATGTGAGAGCTTGGATTCGGTCTGCCTAATCAAGTGAGGTGATGAGCACCTGCGGGCAGCTAGCAGCTTATGCGCCGCAGGTCACCGAAGACAGGCACGAATTAACATCAGTAAGGCTTCCCCACAATACAACAATATTAAGCTTGGATTCGGTCTGCCTGATTTAAGGCGGTAAGCGCCAGCAAGCAGCTCGACCAGAGTATGAGCTGCAGGTCACCGAAGATAGGCACGAACCAACACTAATAAGTCTCCCCCACAATAAGGCAATGAGAAGGCTTGGATTCGGTTTGCCTGATAGGTCTTGTAAGTCCCCTGCAGGCAGAGCAGAGCATGCGCTGCAGGGCACCGAACACAGGCACGCATCAGCGCCTAAAAACCTCCTCACAACATGGCGAAGAGAGGACCCGGATTCGGTTTGCCTCATTGATAGAACTTGTAAGAACCTGTGGCAACTCTAGCAAGTAGAGCAGAGTGTGTGCTGCGGGACACCGAAGACAGGCGCGTATCAACGCCAAAAAAATAAAAAGAAAGGGGGATCTGTGGGGAGTAGCTCGGACTAGACTAAGTTACTGGAATTAAGACTTATTCTATGCATCTGCTCTCCTCTGTGGGGAGCAGCTCGGACTAGACTGTTACTGGAATTAAGACTTATTCTATGCATCTGCTCTCCTACAATATGGCGCTGGGAGAGGAGAAAACAGCTTCTACCCAGCTGCCTCCAGTTCAACTAATAAACTGTAGGACTTGCTCCTGATTGGAGGAGAGCAGCATACTCGGCGTGTGGGCAGCCGAGTTGGGATTGGCGGAGAAGGACTATAAAGGAGGAGAGAGACGGCATGCACCAGGAACATCTATGGGGAACATCTAGCTGAAGGAACACCTGTGCAGCCCCCGAAGAGAGCCGGCCGGCGGTGTGCCGCTCCCCTGCGGAAGTGGGGAATGTGGCCAGGGGGAACTGCCCTTCCATGGAGGTGGAAGGGATAGTAGCCAACCCGGGAAGAACCAGCAGCAAACCCAGGGAGGGCCGAGCAGACGAAAGAACAGCGCAGGGTCCTGTGTTGCTCCTCCACGAAGAGGGGGAGCGACACCTTTGGAGTAATTTGATTCGGTATTTGATTATGAACTACATTAGAAACATTTTAAATCCTCGTCAGCTCTTTGAGTGTTGGAAGTCTGTGTTTATGTCCCTCAGAAAGCTGTTGAGTGAGGTGCTAGGTACTTGGTGGCACACGGGGAGGGCTTTCTTCTGGATGAATTACCTTTCAGTGTCCTGACCGAGCTACAGGCATGGTCTGCTCTGTAGCTACTCTTTGCTTCTAACAAAAACACCTTGCAGAGAATGTGAGCACAATGCAGTCTATGGTAAAAAAACAAAAAACAAAACAAAAAAAAACACAAAAAATCCCAGATGTTACTCTTCCCTGGATGGGTGCAATAATTGCAGGTTGCACGCCTTACCAAGGATTTGACATCAGATATATCATAGCGGGAAACATAACTGTGTCATAAAATCCAAGCCTCATCTCAGAGATAGATAGATAGACCGACAGACAGACAGAGATGGATAGATAGATAACCTCTATGAAAATGCACAAAAGTTATGGTGTGCTCCAAGCTTAATAGAAGGAAAAAATACTCACTTTCCGTATCCACCACAATACTTCATTGCTATAGGTGTGTGTGCATCTACAAAAGTGCTTCACAAATTTTATAGAAAATTAAATTAAAAAATTTTTTGAGGGGTGAGCGCTATGGTGTAGGGGGTTAAGCTGCCATCTGCAATGCCACCATCCAATATGGGTGCCAGTTCCAGTCCCTGCTGCTCCACTGTCTGATCCAGCTCCCTGCTAATGTGCATGGGGAGGCAGTGGAGGATGTCCCAAGTCCCTGGGCCCCTGCATCCACATGGGAGACCCGGAAGAAGCTCCTGGCTCCTGGATTCAGCCTGGCCCAGCCCTGGCCATTGAGGCCATTTGGGGAGTGAACCAGTGGATGGAAGATTCTCTCTCTTTCTCTCTCTCTCCTAATAAACATTTAAAATAATTTTTTGAAATACATGCACACAAATACTCTTCAAAAATTTCATGGTAAATGTATTTTATGAAAAGATGAATTTTCAAATTTTTTACACTAAAATAAACCTTAAGAATTTTTCATTTATGATTTATTTTCACTTTATTTGAAAGGCAGACATTCGTGTGTGTGTATGTGTGTGTGTGGAGAGAGAGAGAGAGAGAGAGAGAGAGAGAGAAATATTCCATTCACTAGTTCACTCGGCAATCATCAGGGTTCAACCAGGCCGAACGCAGAAGCCAAGAACTTAATCTGGTTCTCCCACATGGGTAGCAGGGACCCCAGTACTTGAACCATGGCCTGCTACCTCCCGGGGTGCACACTGGCAGGAAGCCAGGTTTGGAAGCTGAGCTGGGACACAAACCCAGCCTCTGCAATGTGAGATTCAGGCACCTATCCGGCTGCCGCTAGTGCCCACCCCAGGCTTGCCTTTTAATTCCATCTCCCCCACAGACTTTTTGAAGTAAGCTTTTACTATTTTTTTTGAAGATCTCACATTTGACCAAGACTGTTTCTCCTTCACTGCTGTATCCTCAATTTATTTACAAACACTGTTTATTATTAAATATTTAAAAAACCTTCCAGAAAGAATAAATAATAACTTTTTCAGGTCATGGGAGAACCCTGAACGTCTAATGGTTTTATGTATTTTTCATCAAGTTGTCCAGTGAGGCATATAACAAAACCAGCCAGCTTGAGCCGCTCAATTAGACGCTGACACAAACCACAGCAAAGACCAGAAGGCGGTTTTGTTTCTGTAAATTGGAATAGCAGAGAGAGAGAGGGAGAAAGAGAGAGACAGAAAGAGACAGAGTGCTTCCGTGTGCTCATTTACACCCCAAATGCTTGCACTGCCAGCAACGGACCAGGCTGAAGCCAGAAACTCAATCTGGGTCTCCACACAGGTGCGGCAGGCAGGGACCCTGCTCCGTGAGCCCTCCCCTGCTGCCTCCCAGGGTCTGCATGAGCAGGAAGCTGGAACCAGCAGCAGAGCTGAGACTTGCACTCTGGCACTCCAACAGGGGATGCAGGCATACCAGGGGAAGTCTTAGCTGCTAGGCCAAACGCCTGCCCATAAGGAGTGTTTCAAATCGGGCAGAATGGTGAACAAGAAAACCAGAGGGCCCCCTAGCCTGGAGGCACTAGAAATACCAACAATGCCTACCAAGCACCATTTATATTTAAATACACATCTGCACCAGGGGAAAAAGACAGGAGACACACACACCTGGGACAGCACTGGCGATAGAGTTGAGTTGGGTTTTAAATATCCAACAGGATCAAGGCTTGAAACTTCCAGCATCTGGGGAAAAAACAGATCCTGACCAAGAGACAAGACTTTCAGGAGGGGCCGGCACTGTGGTGTAGCGGGTAAAGCTGCCATCTGAAATGCCGGCATCCCATATGTGCACTGGTTCGAGTCCCAGATGCTCCTCTTCCAATCCAGCTCTCTGCTATGGCCTGGAAAGCAGTAGAAGATGGCTCAAGTCCTTGGGCCCCTGCACCCATGTGGGAGACCTGGAGGAAGCTCCTGGCTCCTGGCTTTGGATCGGCCCAGCTCTAGCCGTTGCAGCCAACTGGGGAGTGAACCAGTGGATGGAAGACCTCTCTTTATCTCTCTCTCTCTCTCTCTCTCTCTCTCTCTCTCTCTCTAACTCTGCCTTTCAAATAAATAAATCTTAGAGAGGGGAAAAAAAAAAGACTTTCAGAACCAGGCAGACTGGATAAAAATCCACTCACTGCACAAATTTCTGGGAGAAAGCTGCTCTCCCAGGAAAGGCCTGGCCATTTACAAAGTCAGGCCTCCTCCTCTCACGGGGTCAGTTTACAATTTACACTCCCCTCTTTGTCCAAAATCCCCTAAGTCCAAAAGGTGGCCTTGGGCTGGCAAGCTCCTCTGGAGAGAGCCATCCTCACCGCACACCAGGAAAGATAAACAAAACTCTACCAAAGATGAGCCCAGAGCTGAAAACTGCAAAACCCTAGAGGAACCAGGGTCACATAATCAATTTTCATCTGATTTAAAGAGGAACAGGGTTAGTTTCCCTCCCAGGGACTTCAGATACCAGGAAAAGTGGGTAGCGGCTGTAAAATGTTGAAAATGATTAACGACATAAAAGGAAGAATCAAATTCAAAGATGATGAAAGGCAAACACTGAAATCAGTTTGTTAGGCAAGTGTCAGGCCGTGCAGAATGTGGGAATTCAATAGGGAAAGACATGACAAGCGAGAGCTGCGTGTCTCACCTACGGTTGATGGATGAGATTTTTCTCTGTGCACTGCAATTCAGCTGTGAATTTCTTCCTTCAATGTCTGTTATTTCAAAGCAAGATTAGGGTGAAAGTGCTCTAGTCCCAGTGGAGAAATAACAGATGTATGTGGTTTCAAAAGTGGACCAGACTTTCATACGGCATTGATTAGTGATTGAATGTTCTTAATCGGGACCATCTCCATACATTTGAGCACTTTTAGACTTTTAACACCATAGAGCACCTTTTATTCATTGCTTTTAAAACATTTTTACTTCTTGTTCCACTAATCCTGCCACTGGATATGCACCCAAAGGAAATAAAATTATTCTACTGAAGAAGCATCTGCATTCATGTGTTTATTACAGCAATAACCAAGAAATGGAGAAACAACCTGTGTCCATCCACCGATGAATGGCTAAATAAACTGTGGTGCATATATATATATATATATATATATATATGTGGTGGAATACTATTCAGCCATCAAAAGGATGAAATCTTGTCATTCGCTGGAGGGCATTTCGTTCAGTGAAATCAGCCAACTACAGAAAGGCAAGTAAAGCATGAGCTTACATGTGGAATCAAAAAAAGTTGACCTCACGCAAGTTTAGAGTTTAATGGTGCTTGTTAGAAGGTGGACGGATAGGGAAAGATGAGGAAAAGTTGATTAATGGGTGAGAAGTTATAGTTAGATAGGAGCAAAGCTGCTGGTTTTCTATTGCACAGTAGGTTATTCTATTCTTCTAGAATATTCTATTCTTCTATTGCACAGTAAGATAACTGTAGATAATGACAGTGCATTGTGGAGGACTCTAAGAAAAAAAAAAAACTAGCAGAAAAGACTTTGAATGTGTCCACCATAAAGAAATGCTAAGTGTTTGAAGAGACAGAGATTTTCACCCTGATTGGACATTGCACACTGTATACATCTACAAAACATCACACGGTACCTCATGAGATTGTACAAGTTTTTATGTTAGTTAAAAATAAAAGAAAATTTAAAACGATTTTCTGTATACTTTGGTCATATTTGAGTGGGTTAGATTTTAGGCTCCTCTGTTGCTTTCTCTCTCTCTCTCTGTCTCTCTCTAAGATTTATTTATTTGAAAGGTAGAGTTACAGAGAGGCAGAAGCAGAGAGAGAGAGAGAGTCTTCCATCCTCTGGTTCACTCCCCAAATGGCCACAATGGCCGGAGCTGCACCGATCCAAAGCCAGGAGCCAGGAGCTTCTTCTGGGTCTCCCATGCGGGTGCAGGGGCCCAAGGACTTGGGCCATCTTCCACTGCTTTCCCAGGCCATAACAGAGAGCTAGATTGGAAGTGAAGCAGCCAGGACTCAAACTGGGATGCTGGCACCCCGCAGACAGAGGCTTTACCTACTACACAATAGCGCCAGCCCCTGTTGTCTCTCTCAAAAGCAATGTGCTGCTGCTCCCATCAGTTCAGCTGTCTTTATGAAGTTTTCAGGATGTAGCTGAAGAAGCTTCTGGAGGGTGGAGCTTATAGAACAAGCTAGAGACTGGAGTTGAGGAAAGTTAGGTTTTTTGTTCGTGGCACTGTGGGGCTTTGTGCAAATGGCGTGCTAGGTCTCAAACAAATCTCTCTCTCTCTCTCTCAACAAAGCTTTGCACCAGCCAGATGATGTAAACAAGTGAAGTGATAAAGAAAACGTGTGTATGGACCGGTCTTCACAGCTACGTGATGCCCGCCTGATTGTATGACAGTTTTTTTTATTAGTTTGATTTTTCAGCCAGGTTCTGGGTTCATAGCAATATTGAGCTAAAGATACAGAGATTCTCAGTGTAAACCCCCCTCCGTCTTCCCCGTTAGCAATGTCCCTTGCCTCAGTAGTACATTTGTTACAACTGATGCACCTGTACCAACACATCCTCACTCAGAGCCCATAGCCAACATGAGGTCCTCTGTCTTCTTTTTCCCCTTAAAGAAGATTTATTTCTTTATTTGAAAAAAAAAAAAAAAAAACAGAGTGACAGAGAAAAAAGGAGAGATGGGGAGAGGATGATCCTCTGTCCACTGGTTCACTCCCCCAGTGTCTGCAACAGCCAGGGGCTGGGCCAGGCTGAAGCCAGGAGCCAAGAACTCCACTCCCATGTGGGTGGCAGGAGTGCAAGTACTTGGACCATCATCTGCTGCCTTCCAGGTGTCTCAGGAGGGAGCTGGATAGGAAGTGGAACAGCTGGGACTTGAACCTGCATTCTAGTATGGGGTGTTTGAAGCTGCAGCTTAACCTGCCATGTAACCATGCATACTCCTTGGCTTTATGCTTGTTATCTACATTCTATGAATTCATAGACACTGGTTTAGTGTCACACAAAATCCTTTCAGTGCCCTAAAAATCCTCCATGAGCCACCAATTTGTTCCTCCCTTGTCTGTGTCCTGTGGCAACCACTGACCATATCATTGTCTCCAAAATGTCCTATGGTTGGAATCACAGAAGCTGGTAGCCTTTTACTTAGTGGTACATATCTAAAATCGTTCCATGTGTTTTTTTTAAGATTTATTTTATTTATTTGAAAGAGTTACCGAGTTACAGAGAAAGGTAGGGACAGAGGCCTTCCGTCTGCTGGTTCACTCTCCAAATAGCCACAACGGCTGGAGCTGAACCAATCCAAAGCCAGGAGCTTCTTCTGGGTCTCCCCAGTGGATGCAGGGGCCAAAGGACTTGGGCCATCTTCTACTGCTTTCCCAGGCACATCAGCAGGGAGCTGGATCGTTCCAGGTCTTTTCACAGTGGCCTGATGGCTCACTCATCTGCAGCACTGTATACCATTCTGTTGTCTGGATGTACCACAGTTAACACAGTCACTTACCAAGGGTCATCTTGGTTGCTTCTAAGTTTTGGCAATCAGGAGTAAAGCTGCCATGTGGGGAGTTTTCATAGGAATTTTCAATTTTTTTTTTTTGAGTAAATACCAAGAAGGACAATTGCTTCATCACATCATAAGCCTGTGTTTAGATTCTTCAGAAATCTCCACACTCTTCCGAAGTGGCTGCACCGTTTTGCACTCCTGCCAGCGATGAATGAGAGCTCTTGCTGCTCCACGTCTTTGCCAGCACTTGACAATGCCGGCGTTCTGGGTGTCGAGCATCCTAACAGTGTCCAGAGTTACGTTGCTGGTGTCTCAGCTGGCGCGTCCCTGTTGATGGAGGACTGCAAAGCATCCTTCCATGTGTTCATTTGTCATCTGCATGTCTTCTCTGGTCAGATGTTTGTCAAGGTCTGTGGCCCATTATTGTGGGCCACTCTTCTTCCTAAACAGTGCTTCGTGGAGTTCGGTGCCTTGGCATGCCGGCAGGAGCGCTCTGGGAGATTTGCTTGGGAAATTGTTAGAGTGTAACAGTTTCTTCTTAGCACTTTCTTTCACAGGATAATGTACGGGTGGGTCTCCAAGGCAGGAACTCAGTGCGCCACATTTCCCTAACTCGGGGAACCTGGTTTTTGTACAGGAACATGAAGAAACAATAAAGACTCGCAAAGTACTTTTTATATCTCTCTGCTCAATTGTTCCGTATATAACCATATGGATACCTTCTTATGTGTGTGCTATTTCTAAAGCACTTTAAGCAGATGTAGCTGTAAGTTATGACATTCTATCAAAAATACGACTGTGTGAGTATATTCCAGAATATTCCCAAATCTGGATAGTCTGTATCCTGTAGCTCTTGCTGACATCTGGCTTCCCCAATAAAACTTTCCTTTCTATGTAAGGTCTACAGTGATCTCTCTTCTCTAAGCTGCTCGGACCATTGAAATCTTCTTATGTGATTTTCTCCCTAAACTCGTCTTCCTCTGGATGACCTTCACCATCGTGTGTTTGATCCTCTCATCTCTCAATACAGAGTGCTACTTTCTTCAGGACTGAGCCCCCCATGACTGCTGAGTGCCCCATGGCTCGGCAGAATGTCCTACTCCAGGATGTTCTTGGGCAAAACTGTCAAAACTGCCCTCCATCTCTCCTGTGGGGGTCCACACCCATGCTCACGTACTGCATAGCTGGACCCACGACGCTCATATCTGTCCTGAACGTGTACAGACTTCTGTCCTTGTCACTGTTCCCTACACTAGACAGAATGACTGCTGTTACACAGACTGGACTAGGTGTTATGAGTAATCCCGAGTGGATGTAAAATATGTGAGAGGATGTGCCTAAGTCATATGCAAATACCATGCCAGTCTATGTAAGTGACTTGAGCACGCAGAGAATTTAGCATCTAGGAGGGAGAGCAGACAATAGGACTTCCCTCTCTGCCTCCACTCCCTCTTCCCGGCCTTCCTGCTTTTGCTTTTGAATAAAACATAACATTCCTATTTTTAGAGTGGATCCCAGTAGCGCTGGATTAGATCAGTTGGCTTCTAAAGCTCACTGCAAGCTTGGCTAAGAACACCAATGCATAGGTGTTCGTGAAGGTGCAAACCTTCTGGCACCTTCCTGCATTGTGGCAATCTTTCCCCATGGGCTGTGCACCTGCTAAGAAGCAGAGAAAATATTATTGATTGATGCTGAATATATTGGATTTGAAAATGTGATTGCAAAAAGACAGATGTAGAAGCATCTTTTCGAATCTTTAGCATGCTACATCCTGTCCTTGAAGTGTTTTGTGATGTTAAATAGGATTGGCCAGGTGGACTTCTTGGAATTCCAATTACAATGCAGAGGCAACCAAATAGTGCTAAAGTCTGTCATCAGGGAAACCCAGGCCTTTCAATCTTCCCGCTAGCAAGGACAGTGAGTTCTGTACAAATGGGTAACCTAGAAACAGGAGCAAGCAAGGCACCTGAACTACAGTGTTTCACATGACTGCAGAAAACTCCATTACTGGGAAAATCACTTTAAAAGGAATTGCAAAATCACTAAATGAACTGTGCACTTAAAATGAGGGAATATCAGCAAAGCTTTTTTTCTTTTTTAAAAATTATGTTATTGATTTGAAAAGCTAGGGCTGGCTCAGGCTGAAGGCAGGAGCCAGGAATCCAATCTGGGTCACCCAGGTGGGTGGCAGAGGCTCCAGTACTTGCACCACCTCTCCTGCCTCTCAGGGGGCATGTTAGCAGGAAGCTGGAATGGGTAGTGGAGCCAAGACTGGAACATAGGCCCTCTGATATGGGATGTAGGCACCCAAGTGGCATTTTAACCATTGCACCAAATGCCCAACCCAAAGTTTTTTTTTTTTTTTTTAATGATTTGCAAAATCTTCTTCACAGTAACATTGAGCAGGCTCTTGAAATTCCCTAAGAATGCTACTGTGGTGTGATAGAATACAACATCCTGTAATTTATGGTATAAACATCTTCTCAAAATGTGCCAGGTATTAGCTGAGTGAGTTGTCAGATAAACAGCAGAATTAGCCTCCTCCTCGACTGTTACTGCTTGAATAAAATAATTGTTCACAGTTTTGTGTTGAAGGACAATGTCAAGTGCAATGGCATAGCAGACACACTTTGTAAAATCACTTCATGTAGGTACAATTGACATATAAATATCTATCCTTACTAATGCATAAGGGTCAATGTACCTGTTCAGTCAACACCATCATCAAGGCCATAAACATAGCAAGATAAATTATTTTTTTAGAAAGCTTTTCATCACCTTATTTAAAACAGGATGTGTTTATTCTGAAGCAAAGCTGTTAATTAAGTACTTGAAAACAGACAGCAAGGTACAGCTTTGCAAGGACGTTCCTCAATGGGTATCAACCTGCCAATCCCACACAACCAAGAACGCATTTGTTAAGTGGCACTGAAGGGTGATGTTTAGCCTATGAAGATAATAGGATGTGCCCTCCCAGAACCACTTGAGAGCTGCTAGGAATGGAAGCTTCCAAACAGTCCCTTGGGCTTGGAGTGTGTGTGATTTTCCATGGTCCTTCCTTCCCTGAGAGGCCTTCAAACCAGTGTTGACAGCAACGGGTTGGGACCATCCACCCCGGTATTCCCCTGAGAGCTACAAAATGCTTTGCTCCCACGATGAGTGCATGTGATTGGTGGAGCAGACATCTAGTTTCTCTTCTTCTTTTTTTTTTTTTTTTGACAGGCAGAGTGGACAGTGAGAGAGAGATACAGAGAGAAAGGTCTTCCTTTGCCGTTGGTTCACCCTCCAATGGCCGCCGCGGCCGGCGCGCTGCGGCCGGCGCACCGCGCTGATCCGATGGCAGGAGCCAGGAGCCAAGTGCTTTTCCTGGTCTCCCATGGGGTGCAGGGCCCAAGCACCTGGGCCATCCTCTACTGCATCCCTGGCCACAGCAGAGAGCTGGCCTGGAAGAGGGGCAACCAGGACAGAATCCGGCGCCCCGACCGGGACTAGAACCCGGTGTGCCGGCGCCGCTAGGCGGAGGATTAGCCTAGTGAGCCGCGGCGCCGGCCATAGTTTCTCTTCTAACATCACTGCTTGCAGTGTGGTGGCTCCTTCATGGTCAGGACTGCTCAAGTCTCACCCTGTTTCGTGTTTTCTTGAAGACATTTCTTTCCATCTAGTGAGCAGGATGCAAAGGGAGACTTACTCGAAGGTGTCGGAGAGTTTGTCCCCAGTGACCCAGTGGTTTGGTTAGGCAGTCTGGATGTGAATGAAGGAGCTCTATAGGCCAGAGAGAGGGGGCAATGGCTGTGTTATGAGAATTTACGTATTCACTGACAGTGAGTGTTCATGTTGTAAACATCCTAGGAGCAAAACTAGCACAAAGGGACTCCCCCCATGGATGTAACATACAAGATATCCTGCATATGCAAATTGTAATTATCCATTCATTTTCCACCCCTGTGTCTTTCTCTTGTCTTCTTCTTCCCCGCTTCCTCCCCTCCCCCACCCCGACTCTGGCCCAGGCCAGGCTTGCCCCTCCATCACTCAAGAAAGGGTCGGGGATCTCGCTCACCTGCCCAACACTCCTCCATTCAGCCACACTCCCCAGACTGTGAGTCTGTGGGCCAGACAGTGCTGCTGACCTTCCAGAAGCTTCTTCCGGGTTTCCTGCGTGGGTGCAGGGGCCCAAGGACTTGGGCCATCTTCTACTGCTTTTTGAGGCCATAGCAGAGAGCTGGATTGGAAGTGGAGGAGCCAAGACTCGAACCGACATCCATATGGGATGCCGGCACTGGAGGCAGCGGCTTTACCCGCTATGCCACAGCGCCGGCTCCAGTCCTGCCCCTACCTTGAAATGGCAAACCTGCTACTGTTGTGCAGTCTTTGGGAGGGCTCTGCTCCCGGGGGAGGAGCATGTTTGTGCTCCTGGGAGGGTGCTATGGTGTGCTTCTATCTCCAGTTCCCTCCAGGAACAAAGACAGCCTGACTTCCCCAGGTCTTCCTGGCAGAACACCTCAGCAGTCAGCTCATGGTGGGACTTGCCCCAGCTAAAGAGCCTCCTGGCCCAAGGTCATATCCTCAAGCTGGATCCCACTGCATCCAGTGAGCCCTAGAGATGGCGAGTCGACGCCCATTCCCTTTGCCTGTCTTTGAGACAACGCGGGATGTGCTCCCCAGCTCTGGGTCCCTGGTGGAGTGTCTGCGGGCTTCAGCATTGCCTGTCATCTTCTTCCTCTCTCCAGTCCTCTCTCCTCCCTCTCTTTGCCTCAAATATTGATCCCAAGAGCACTCACTAATCAGCTTCCTGGGGCTTGCGCTGTGGCTCAGCGGGTTAAGCTGCGGTGCCAGCATCCCATATTGGCACCTGTTGGAGTCCCGGCTGCTCCACTTCCAGTCTAGCTTTCTGCTAATGCGCCTGGGAAGGCAGTGTGGGTGGCCCAAGTGCCTGGGCTTCTGAACTCATGTGGGAGACCCAAAGGAAGCTCCTGGACCCTGGTTTGGGGCTGGTCCAGCCCTGGCATTGCAGCCATTTGGGAGTGGACCAGCGGATAGAAGATCTCTCTCTCTCTCTCTCTCTCTCTAATGCTGCATTTCTAATAAAAATAAATAAATGTAAAAGAAAAAAAAGCTAGTCAACCTCCTGCATGCCAGACTCCCTTGGCTCAGAAGTGGCTCCCCAGGAAAATGAGCCTGCTGCTTCCCCCTACACTTGGTCTCCAGGTCTTCTATAAGTGGTGCTCTCTTCTCATCGGTGAGCCCTCTGCGTGACTCATTGAGCTCCGCCCACCTGCTTGGCCACCTCCTTTCCAAGTAACTCCCAAAACAAGATGGAGTTCTAGTGCTTTAAATGTGTAGACGAAGGTAAGGCACCGGGGTTTCCAGGACAAGCGGATGAAACTTCTCCCCCTGCATGACAAGCACACACGCCCAGTGCCTAGCCCTGACGGCCCTCAGTGCCATATTAAAGCTATTTTCTCTCTCCTTATTTTGCCACAGTTGTCTTTTTTTTTTCCTTCCAGTTGCAATTAGAGGCTACTGACCTTTCTGGAGACACGACACCTACCTTCGTCGACTTGTGGCCGCTCTTGCTCAGCCCTGCTGCTCTGGTTAATAAACACTGGAAGTTTAAGATAAGCAAGATAAAATGCCACTTGCACAACAGCACCCTGCACTGACCAGTACAGATAATTATGATTTCTCCATTAGAAACAAATTTAGATCTAGAAAAAACAACCCACTGTACCTACTTTTATTTTATGATGTATACAGAAGGCTTGCAAGCATCTTTTATGGAAGACGCACTTAGCAGATGGAGATCCAGGGCTGCTGGGATAGTGCCGAGGCCGAGAGAGTGAATACTGGGTACATCGATGTTCTTGTCTCCGTGTTTGGCTTGAGTTGGGGAGTGGAGTTTTGAACCTGTGCACTATTGCCCAAACTCACCCGTGTGAGAGTCACCAGGTGGCTGATGGTGTAACTGGTGCTAATTCCACCACCCATGTTAGGAATCTGGGCAAGCCATTTGCTTCATTTTAGACCTTTGCAACCATTTGGCATACAGGAGGGAGCTGGGTTTCCAGAAGTCTGGTACACCAGAGAAAGGCTAGCAGGGCTCTGGAGCCCACGTGGCTTGGGCAAAGGGCTGCCCAGCATTTGCTTTCTTTCCGTCCTGCAGGGCGCTCTCAGGGGTAGATCCAGAGCGCGCCTTCTGGCTGGCTTCTGCACTTCACCACCTGCTTCTTCACAGCGCTTCCCTCTGGAGGTTCCGCGTCTGTCTGCTCTGACGCCACAAAAATGTTGTTTCTGGTCCCCAAGGAGGAGGAGTAAAGCCAGCGAATCGTTCCTCACCATTATTCACTGGGAGTTATGTCCGCATTCACATGACCACAATGGCCCCTGTAGTTGGAGGCTTCGTTTTAAATCTCAGTTCCGTTCTTCCATAAACACGGGAAAGTTGCTGAAATGACCTGGACTTCCGTTTCCTCCTTAAAAAGATGCAGACAGCAATCCATAGCTTCCTCGAGGGGCGTTTGTGTGCTTTAACTGTGTGGCTAGCCTAGTGCCCGGCGCACACACAGCAGGGC